>NW_012152285.1:4894990-4915012 GCF_000956105.1 Propithecus coquereli | reverse complement strand
GGTACAGATGATTAGGTTACGTATGATGCCCTTACCCTCCCTCCCCCCCAAGTCTGAGGTTCAAGTGTGTCCATTCCCCCGGAGGCACGCATCTCACTCATTGTGCATATGCCCGTCCCCACCTCCCCTCTACCCCCTCCCCCTGAGTGTTTATCATTTTTATGTGTTGTATCATTTCAAGTCCTCTCTTCTAATTATTTTGAAATATATACAATAATGGTTGCTAAATATAGTTACCCTAGTCTGCTATAAAACATTAAAACTTAGTTCTTCTATCTAACTGTATATTTGTACCCATAACCAAGCTCTCTCCATCCCCTCTCCCCCTCACTCACCATATCCAGTCTCTAGTATTGTTCTGTTCTCTATTGTTCTATTCTCTATGTCCATGAGATTAAGCTTTTTGGCTCCCACACATGAGTGAGAACATGTGGTATTTGTCTTTCTGTCCCTGGCTTATTTCTCTTAACATAATGACCTCCAATTCTATCTATATTGCTGCAAATGACATGATTTTATTCTTTGCTGATGGCTGAATAGTATTCCATTGTGTATATATACCACATTTTCTTTATTCATTTGTCTGTTGACTTAGGTTGATTCCTTATCTTTGCTATTGTTAATAGTGCTGTGATGAACATGTGAGTGCAAGTATCCCTTTGATATACTGATTTCTATTCCTTTGGATATATACCCAGTATTGGGATTTCTGGGTCCTATGGTAATTTTATTTTTAGTTTTTTGAGAGATCTCCATACTATTTTCCATAATGGATATACTAATTTACATTCTCTATAACAATGTATAAGCATTCTGTTATTTTTTGTTTTTTTAATAATAGCCTTTCTAACTGGGGTAGGATGATATCTCCTTGTGTTTTTTTTTTTTTAATTTTACAAGTAAATTTTATTGTGGCCACAGGTCAACAGCAGAACACATGACAGATAAGGTTCAGACTATCCCCACCTATTTTATCATATACATTAAACATGGAGAGGTACACACAAATAAACTTTATTAAAAATGAGGAGTCGTTTTCAAACTCCCATTTCCTAGTGTCACACACATCACTGTTTGAGAGTGAGAGAAAGAGTCATACCGTTAGAGCACGTTTCCTGAAAAGAAACTGATCAAAATGTTCAAAGCCTTTTCAGTTGACTCAGGTATGGCAGCCACTCAACACTGCTCCTAGCAGTCTGCTTTCAGAATAAAAACATAAAATAAAATAACTGTGTGAAACACCATAGCCTTCAAAAAACTATTTGGTGATAAGCCAAGCTCTGATGGAAAAATCCCACCTATGAAAAAGGAGTTGTGGGTATTTAAGCTGGTCTGATTCACAGAGCTTGTACATTCATGACTCACAATAATAAAGACCCTCAAACACAAATGATTCTAAAGCCAATACACCCCAAAATTATGTGATTCACTTAGATGTGTTTATATTAGCTTTAAAAATGACCTCCGTGCAGAGGAGCTGCACCTTCCTCACAATTAACTGAAGCACTTCACCAAAACACTGAGGGGGGAAGGTGCAAAAAAAATGACAATTTAAATAGGGCATGAGGTTTTCTCCTCCACCTTACTCAATGTGTTTTTAGAATGACAATGAAACAGAACCAATGCCAAGGAGCCTCTTAAAGAGAGCATCTTCCTGTAGCCAATGTGATTTGGAACCTCCTAAAACAATGCTCTATTTACATAAATGCACATATCAGAACAACATCTATTGGATGCTGGGGAAGCGGGAGGGTGGTGGGAGGAGGGGGGAGGAGGGAGGAGGGGAGGGGTATTTGTATACACAAGGAGTGCAATGCGCACTACCCGAAGGATGGACATATTTGAAACACGGACTTCGGTGGGGGGGGGAACCAAGGGCAACACACGTAACCTAAACATATGTACACCCATAATTTGCTGAAATAAAAAAAAAAAAGAAAGAAAAAAGAAAACAATGCTCTAGGTTCACAAACCCACAAAGCCCTGCACATGAAACGTAAAGAGATCACGTCCGCCAGGGTTTAAACCTAACCCATGTTAGATGCAACTCCACTACAGTTTTGATCACTTAACTCACAGAAAAAACACCCAGCAACAACCCTCACATCTCGCTAATACCATCTGTGCCCACACTGACTCAGTTGGGCTTCTTTATAAAAGCATCCGAAGAGGTGGCGAATGGTTGCAAGTGATGTCAGGTTGAAGCAATTCCAAAAGCTGATCCACTGCTTCTGTCTTCTCCCCTATTGTTACAGTTCTGCCACCAAAGGGGAAAAAATTATGTGAACAAGTTCTTTGTGATCAAGCCTTGCCAAAAATAAGACTGCTCATCGAAGGCGGAACCATTTTATGGACATCTTTTGGTTCTCCTCTAGTTGCAATTTGGAGGTTGGGAACGTGGGAGGGAGGTGTGTGTACAAGAAAGAGATAAGAGTCCTTTTGACAAGGGTTTGGTTACCCAACCCCAGACGCCCAGCTCAGAGCCGGCAGACTAGGACCTGCTAAAACCCATTATTCAGACGGAAAGGAAGAGAAGACACCAAAAACCATAGTCAGTTTTGAAATCTGCACAGTTGATATTTGTTCTTCAAAGTAGTAAGGACTTGAATGAGAATCATGAAACTTGAGGAACACTTATATTTTTCTTCAGGATTTAAAAAATTTTGCTCGTACTGAAAGACTGCATTCAGTGAGGGTCAGGTCCAACGGCATTAGCTAGAACTGGGTTGTTAAGCACACCCAGCACTGGGAAGAAACATGGTTTAAGAGGAGCAGCTGGAGGCCAGCCAAGGCCACTCCTTCACTGGTCTCCAAGTCGAAAGCCCTGGCGCCAGTTATGTCTCCCACCTCCACCATTCTGATCAGCGGCTCGCCTCATGCTAGCAGGGGGCACGCCAAATCCTGACACCCCTCCTCTCCTGCTCGGCAGCCAGCGGTACAAAAACTGAGGTGTGGATAGAAAATTTCTTCCTCCCAAGTCCATTGGGTATCTATCTGAACATTAGGAAAAAATAAAGATGTCCAACAAGATTTCCAATAAGCTCATTGATCACCGAGCCTCCAATGATATAGTTGAATCCAAGTATAACCCAGGGTAAATAACAGGCCTTAAATCGTGTTCCAAACCAAAATGATACAATCATGGCTCTGTTTGGCTGGGCCCAGACATAAAGTACTGACGTGATCAGAGGAATCAGCAGCAGCTGCATGTCCAGTAATCACAATGCAAATCCAGTTGAAGAGGAGCATGAATAAATAGTCTGCTGGCCTCCCATCAAAAGCTCCTGTTTCAAGTCGTGCAGAATACTGATACAAGAAATATAAATTGACCAAATAAAGAAATCCAGTTCCTGGACCCACAGGGAAATAAAAGGTGGCAGTGATTGGCCTCCAGATCTGGAAGCGATAGAGGAAGGCTTCGCGCCAGAGGAAGAGGTGGGCCGGCTGATAAGGCCGAGGTTGCCGACCAGGGCCACCGCGACGGTGGCGGCGAACCAGTAGCGCGTGATGGCCGGGATGCTCCCGACCAGGCCCCGATGTCCGACATCTTTGCCCCTCAGGTCGCCAGGCTGCGCTCGGCCGCCCGACTCCCCGTGCCGGCCCCCTCATGACGCGGCCGCTCCGGGAGCGGAAGGGGTCGAGGCGGAACACGCCGAAGCCGCGGTGCAGAGGGCGGAGACCGGCGGACGTGGCGCCACCGAATTCGGACGAGCGAGGCAGCGTTCACTCCTCTGGTTTTAATTTGCATTTACCTGATGATTAGTGATGGTGGGCATCTTTCCATATACCTGTTGGCCATTTGTATGTCTTCTTTTGAGACATGTTTACTCATGTCCTTTGCTCATTTTTTAATGGGATTATTTGGGGTTTTCTTGTTTTTTGTTTGTTTAACTGTTGAGATGCTTGAGTTCCTTGTATATTCTGGATATTAGTCCTTTGACAGATGAGTAACTTACAGATATTTTCCCCAATCAAGAGGTTGTCTCTTCATGCTACTGATTGTTTCTTTTGCTGTGCAGAATCTTTTTAGTTTAATATAGTCTCATTTGTCTATTTTTGTTTGCGTTGCCCGTGTTTTTGAGATCTTAGGCATAAAATCTTTGTCTAGACCAATGTCCTAAAGACTTTTCCCTATGTCTTCTTCTAGTAGTTTCATAGTTTCAGATCTTACTTTTAAGTCTTTAATCCATCTTGAATTGACTTTCGTATATAGTGAGAGATAGGAATCTAGTTTCATTCTTCTGCATATGGTTATCGAGCTTTCTTAGCCTCATTTGTTCAAAAGGGTGGCCTTTCTCCAATATATGCTCTTGGCAGTTTTGGTGAAAATTGATTGGCTCTAAATATGTGCATTTATTTCTGGGTTCTCTGTTCCATTAGTCTACGTGTCTGTTTTTATACCAAGATCTTGTTCTTTTGGTTATTATAGCTTTTTAATATGTGATACTTCCAGTTTTGTTCTTTTTGCTCAGGATTGCTTTGGCTATTCAGCCCCTTTTACTTTCAGTCTATATGTGTCTTTATAGGTAAAGTGGTTTTTTTGTAGGCAGCATATACTTGGATCTTTTAAAAATTTTTTATTTATTATAGGTACATAATAGTTGTATATATTTATAGGGTACATGTGATGTTTTGACACAGGCATACACTGTTTAATAATCAAATTAGGGTAATTGAGATATCCTTCACCTCAGCCATTTATCATTTTTTGTGTTAGGAATATGATCATTTCAATTGATGCTGAAAAAAACAGTCAATAAAATTCAACATCTCTTCATGAAAGAGAAAAAACTGGATATAGAAGGCACATACCTCAACATGATAAAAGCCATATATGACAGTCCCACAGTATGATACAGCTAGTATTATACTGAATGGGGAAAAACTGACAGCATTTCCTCTTAGATCTGGAACAAAATAGGATACCTACATTCACCACTGTTATTTAACATAGTACTGAATGTTCTAGCTAGAGCAATCATATAAGAGAAAGAAATAAAGGGCAACCAGATTAGAAAGGAAGAAGTCAAATTATCCTTGTTTGTGGAAGATATTATCTTACATCTAGAGAAACCTAAAGACATCACAAAAAACTATTAGAACTGATAAACAAATTCAGTAAAGTTGCAGGATACAAAATCAACTTACAAAAATCAGTGGCATTTCTATATGCCAAAAGGAAACAATCTGAAAGAGAAACCAAGGAAGTAATCCCATTTCCTATAGCTACAAATAAAATAAAATACCTAGGAATAAACTTAATCAAAGAAATGAAAGATCTCTATGAGGAAAAGTATAAAACATTGATGAAGAAATTGAAGAGGACACAAAAAAAATGGAAAGAATTCCATGCTCATGGATTGGAAGAATCAATATAGTTAAAATGTCCAGAGCTAGCTATAGAAGATGTCAGATGAGAAGAACCACCAGCCAGAGAGTCTCTGCAAGAAGGACGAATTTTAGATGAAAGAGAAAAAACAAACACAGATGAACATAGATCGCATGAGCGTTGGAAGAAAGGGTGCCTGAACCTACAGGAGACTCCACAGGAAGAGGTTGCAGAGAAGAACTGGAAGGAGAAAGGCATCGGCAGGGATTAGGCCCTGAGAAGCTTGCATCTCAGACTGCCAGTGGGCTCCCGAGTTGCTGGAGAGACTTTCCAACACCAGCCCAGAGATTCCTGCTGTCAGTGAGTGGAGAGCCTCCTGTGGACAGGGAAAAAGGCTCCCAGCTCCCTCAGGGCACCTCCTGTCCCACAGACCCAAGCCAGTCAGCAGATGCCTTATTGCTTCTTTACCCACAGGGATCCAGTTGGTCCTGGGCCATGTGCGTGACTCCAGAGCCTGGTTATTCTGGGTGGACTGCCTCCCAGAGAGAGGGTCAGAGATGACCAGTGTGCAGACCTTCCTCCACCTAATCCTTTATTCTTCCCTTCCCTTCCCCCACTGGCGGCTGCCAAGAGAAACAATTTAGCCACTACCTGGAGGCATCCACAGGGAATGGGGCTTGGACCTTTCCTTTTGCGGTCCTGCAGTGGACTGAGAGGTGCTTGGAATGTGAGCTCTCTACCCACTGGTCCTTCCTGATGCTGCTTGCCGGTGACTCCAGCAGAGTGGAGCAAACCCTTAGGCGAGGTACACTGAACCAGCTTCAGCACCCTATGGGTGACTTGGAGCCATCATTCTTCTTCCTGGCATGGATAGGGATCAATCTCTGGGGCCTGGGGACAGGCCTTCAGGCCAGATCCCATACACCCAGGTCTTGATTGCATTCCCTAGGGGAACAGAGGGGATATTTGTGAATTATTCTCCTGAGGTGTGGATGCCTACAGGGGCAGATCAGTGGTGAGAATGCAGAGTGGGTCCTAGCTGTGGCGTGCTCACTGGGCACACCTCCTCCCACAGGAGGGCCGCATTCCCGGCTCAGGCTGGAATTCTGGGCAGAGAACCTCCCAGTCCACAAAATAGTTGTGGGGGAGGTCAGCTGGCTGGAGCTCATGCCTTCCAGCAGAGGCCCAGGAGAAACCTCAGAATAGGGGAGGTGGAAAGGAGTGAGGCCTGCTCAAGAGTCTCGGACTATGGTATCAGATAGCCTCAGCCCCACATGCAGATTTTCTGGTTGAGTGGGGCCACTTCAGCCCCTCCCTGGCAGCTCTGCCCAGAGGTGGGGAACAGACCTTTGACCACTGTTAAAAGCATTTGTGGAGCTTGAGGGTGGGCTAACCCAATCCAGACCTGCCCAGCCTCACTTACCTACCCGCCCCTGTTGAGGTAGAGAATAAGGACACACCTGGAAGCTCCAGGGCCCACCCACCACCTGGGGCACTGTAGTGCTCCTCTGGAGAAACTAGAGCTGGTTACAGAACCCCAAAACAACATTGCAGCTTATTCCTCCTAGCAAACGCCACCTACTGACAGGGAGGTCAATTTGCATGCCCTTTTACTGCATTTACTGGCTCATCATACAGGGTGTGGTCAATTCATACCCACTAGCACTACCTACTGGCTCAGAAACTAAACTGGGCATGTTATTATCTAAACAAAAGAAAATCCAAAGGTAAGAATCAACAGCTGCTCCAGATGAGAAAGAATCAGTGAAAGAACTCCCAAAGTATGAAAAATCAGAGTGAAAGGACACCCCCAAGAGGGAACACCAGCTCTCTAGCAAAGGATACCAACTGAAATCAGAACACTGATATGACAGATGAAGAATTGCAAACATGAATTGTAAAAAAACTCAATGAAATGCAAGGTAAAGCGGAAACTCAACACAAAGAAACCACAAAAAAGAATGCAGTAAATGAATGAAAAATTCACTAAAGAAATTGAAATATTAAAAAAAAATCAAACAGAACTTCTGGAAATGAGAAACTTATTCAAGGAATTACAAAACACAGTGGAAAGCCTTGAGAATAGGTTAGATCAAGCAGAAGAAAGAATCTCAGAGGTTGAAGGAAATGCCTTTCAATTAAACAAATCAGTTGCAGAGGTAGAGCGGAGAAATAAGAGAAAAAGCAAATCCTACAAGAAATGTGGGATTATATGAAGAGGCCTAACATAAGAATCATAGGCATCCCTGAGGATGAAAAAGAAAATACACAAGGATTAGATAATCTATTTGAGGGAATAATGGAGGAAAATTTCCCTGACCTTGCTGGAAATCTAGATATCCAGTACAAGAAGCTCAAAGAACTCAAGGGAGACTCATTGCAAACAGGAATACACCACGACACATAGTCATCAGACTGGCCAAAATAAACATGAAAGAGGCCCTCCTATGAGCTGTAAGGTGAAAGCAGCAGGTAACCTACAAAGGAAAACCCATCAGACTAACTGCAGACTTCTCAACTGAAACCTTACAAGCCAGAGGGCCTGGGGCCCCATTCTCAGTCTTCTCAAACAGAATAATGCCCAGCCTAGAGTTTTGTGTCCTGCAAAACTAAATTTCTTATACAAAAGAGAAATAAAGACCTCTCAGAGAAGGAAACACTGAGGAATTCATCAAGATAAGACCTGCCCTCCAGGAAGTTCTCAGAACAGCATTACACATGGATCAGCACAATAAACACTCACTAGTGTAAAATCATCCAAAAGCTGAAGGTCAAAGACCAGATGCCACAATGGCTCAAAAAAGAAACCAAAGCAACAAAGTTCAACTCAACAGGATGAACAGAAATCTGCCCCATTTATCAATTCTTTCAATAAATGTAAATGGCTTGAACTGCCTGCCAAAGAGACATAGGCTGGCTGAATGCATAATATACACAAGCCAAGTATCTGCTGTCTTCATAAAACACATCTAACCCACAAGAGTGCATTCAGACTCAAGGTGAAGAGACGGAAAACAATATTCCATGCAAATGGAAACAAAAAGAAAGCTGATGTAGCAGTTCTGATTTCAGATAGCTTAGTCTTCGAATCAACAAAAGTAATGAAAGACAAAGATGGTCACTATATAATGGTAAAGGGAACAATACAACGAGAAGACATAGCAATTCTAAATATTTATGCACCTAATTCAGGTGCACCCAGATTCATAAAGCAAGTCCTACTTGATCTAAACAAAATGATAAATAGCAGCATTGTAACAGCCAGGGACTTCAACACCCCTCTGACAGAACACTACAGAACCTCCAAACAGAAAGTAAACAAAGAAACAATGGACTTAAACAGAACTCTAGAACAAATGGGCCTGACTGACATTTACAAAACATTCTACCCCGAAACCACTGAATATACATTTTTCTCATCAGCTCATGGGACATTTTCTAACATTGACTATATCCTAGGCCACAAAACATGTCTCAATGAATTTTTAAAAATAGAGGAGAGGTTTCCACATCTTCGCAATTGTGAATGGGGAGGGGATGGGTATATACACACATAATGAGTGTGATGCACACTGTCTGAAGCTCTGACTGGGGGGTGGGGCAAAAACAATATACGTAACCTAAACATTTGTACCCCCATAATATGCTGAAATAAAAAAAGAAAAGAGGCCGGGCGCGGTGGCTAACGCCTGTAATCCTAGTTCTCTGGGAGGCCGAGGCGGGCAGATTATTTGAACTCAGGAGTTCGAAACCAGACTGAGCAAGAGCGAGACCCGTCTCTACTAAAAATAGAAAGAAATTAATTGGACAACTAAAAATATGTAGAAAAATTAGCCGGGCATGGTGGCACATACCTGTAGTCCCAGCTACCTGGGAGGCTGAGGCAGGAGGATCGCTTGAGCCCAGGAGTTTGAGGTTGCTGTGAGCTAGGATGATGCCACGGCACTCTACCCCAGGCAACACAGTGAGACTCTGTCTCAAAAAAAAAAAAAAAAAAAAAAAAAAAAAAAAAATAAAGGGGGGGACTTTTTCCTGAAGAGGTATCAATAGTGTTGGTTATGAAGGGCTCTTTGGCTTTAATTCTTGGTGTGTGTGGTAGTGTAGTCGCTGTAAACAATATCAGTGGTATCTACGATTTCCTCAGGGGTTTAGGGTGGTGTTATTAGTGGAGAGTATGGTGAAGTTTTACTGGGGATAGGGTTGCTAGGAGGGCCACTATTCAGACCCTAGTGATGGTGGCAGTGGGCTAAGCAAGCCTGATCTTGGGCCTCAGGCCAGTGTATGCTGGTGCTGGTGTTAGTGGAACCAGGAAGGTTGATTCTTGAGCGTCCAGATGGCTTGTTTGGATGTCAGTAGTGCCAGTGGTGGGCCATGTGGGTGAGTGGGTTCTTGGGTCCTTGGACAACCAGCATGGTGTGGGTGATGACAGTAGCAATGGCAGCATGATCCCCTGGGTCCTGATTGGTGTGCACTGATGTTGGTAGTGGCTGCAATGTGGAGTTGCCACTCACAACCTCAGATACACAGCTCTCAGGGTCTCCTACTTCCATGACAGCAGCATCACAGTGCTGTGAAGAGTGGGGAGGGATGCCAACCTTCACACATGAACCCAAGCACAGAAGCCATGTTGCCAGTGGATATGCAGTTACCACTGACAGCCCCAGACAGGTGGCACTCCAGTTTGCCTGCCCCAGTCTCTGGTGGCAGCAGCAGTGGCTATGCTTGCATCAGTGTGCAGAGGCAGATAAAGTGTCCTACTCTCTTTGCAGGATCCTGAGCACAGAGGCCACTCTGCTGGTGAGAGGGGAATCTTTGTATCTGTTTGTGAGGCTGAACACAGAGTTTGTGCCACTGCTGGGGTGGGGTTGCTTCTTTCTCACAGCCCCAGATAGGGAGCTCTTGGCTCTGGAAAGTACATGATTTGGTTTCCTTTGTTCCAGGGGCTGCCTTTTTGGTGGACTGCACTGTGCTTTCCTTGGGGAGTAGTACTCCCTGTGGGCTAAACTAAGAATACGGGGAAACCCACAGCACCTTTGGGTCCTGGCAGTGCTGTGCTGCTGTAACCCTCCAGGTGGACACTGGAGGATGTCAGTGGCGGCTCCCAGAATGTGAAGATATGGGGGTTGTGTTTCCCAGTGCAGAATGCAGTCTGTGATGACTCTGGTCTCACAGTGGTGCTCAGCTGCAGCTGTTCAGGTCTGGGGGATGGTGAGTGATCCAGTATGAGCTCCCAGTTTTATGCATTATCTTCGGTGGGTCTCCAAATCACCATTCACACTAGTGGCAGGGTTAATGTGAGTAGAGGAGCTCAACTGTGGTTCAGATTACAGCAGTCTGCTGTGCATGTATGGACCAATAAAGTCTCTTACTTACCATTTCCCTGCAATACTGAGCCCCTCTGGGCTGCCAGCCCAGGGCTCCCTTCCTACTTTCTCCTGATGTGGCTCAGGTATTTCCTGTGACTTCTTTATCAGACTCCAGTGTTTTCTTCTGGATGTTCTATTTGAAGTATGATTCATAATTTTGGCTTTTTTTCTAGAGAGGGTGGGTGTTCGATGTCTCTACTCAGCCATCTTGAGCTGGAATCCCCACAACATTTTAAATCCCTGCATGTCACTTAGGTATTAGGCAGCCCCAGATCACAATGTGCAGCCATAGTGATTTGTGATGATAAAAGAAATGTGTTTTTCTTATGCATACCCTTAATCAAAAAGGGGTAATAATGAATACAAACCCAAGGGGAAAAAAAGGTAATAGCACCACATGACTTTGAGGTTAGGAAATTACACAGAGAACAGGTAAAGAATATTCTCCAGCAAAATTGCTGAGATAGGTTATTCAGCCTTTGCGAAAGTTATTATTGCGAATTTTCCCCCCTAGAGCAGGATAGAAGCAGAGTCCGTACTTTCTAAAAATCCTCTACTCTTTAATTAGGATGTGCAGCTAAGCCTATCCCAGTTGGGGAAACCCTTACCTTTAAGTCTTACTCAGAAGTTTCAAGTTCTAGTTCTATTTACGAGTTCTATTATGTACTTATAGGAATGTATGTTAGGTGTTCAAAAAATGCTGAAATAGGAAAATAGGAATGCTATGGGTTTGGTTTGATTTGTTTTTTGGAATTTGCATTTCAGAAAACTATTGGATAGAAGTTTTTAAATCTTATGAATAAAGGTACTGGCTGGGGAGAAGCACAGAGAAAAACTTTACCCACGTTCGCTGTGTTTTGAAGTGCCTAGAGATACTAATTTACACTTGAGAAATGTGTGTGGCCAGTGCCTATGTATAATGTTACCATAGCAGGGATGCTTCAGCTGAAGTGGCAGCTGGGTGAGTGTGAGAATATGCAGTGTGATTGCAAAATAGGAACTAAAAAGGGAAACCACCTCTCTCCTGGTGCTATTCCTGTTTTCAGAAAAATGAAACTTATTCAGAGAGATTACCCTGGTTGCTACAAATATTATTTATAAATCTTTTTCCTGGAACATAGGCCTTGCTCATATTTCCTAGAACATAGGCATTGTTCATATAGAACAAAGATTTGCTTGCTGTTCTTGGAATGAGGAAAGCCATCTTGAGTGGTTAATCGGGTGTGGGTAGTTGAACACAATACTTCTCATGTTGTGATCTGCCACTGGCTGTAACAGCATCACCTAGAATCTTGTTAAAAATGCAAGTCTTAGGCCTTATTCTAGACTGACTGAATCAAAATTCTATGGTTGGGACCCAGAAATCTATGTTGATAAGCCTTCCAGTTAATTCTAATAATGCTTCCAGGCAACCATATGATATAATGAATATAACTGAAAATACTTTTACTTTCATAAAATGAAACTCTATACTTTTTTCCTTAAGTTTTTTTTTTTTTTTAAATTGACCCTATTTTTTGTTTTAAGTCTATGTAAAGGATGTTTGACTAAAGTTTGTCCATCTAGAAGAGCTGGTGGCTAGTTCAGTAGCATTGACACCTGGTAGAGGAACATTCAGTTATCCCAGTGGGTTCTCTTGATCACCACAATGGCCTGTAATTTGGAAATAATGTGTTCCTCCCTGATACAACATTCCCTCCTGTATTCACACATAGACATATGTTTAAAATAACCTTTCAAATGAACTTCAAAAAAGTTGATATAGTTAAGAACACAGATTCCCATTCTTATTCTTTTTTTCAAAAATTAATTCAACACTATTTTTTTTTGCTGTGGTTTGAATGTGTCCCCCAATGTTCATGTGTTGGAAACTTGATCTCCAATGAGGCAGTGTTGGGAGGTTGGGTCATAGGGGCACTGTCCTTGTGAGTAGATAAATACCATTGTCATGGGAGTAGGGTCCTTATAATAGGATGAATTCTGCCCCCTCTTGCTCCCTTCACTCTTTCTTTGCCCTTCCGCCATGGGATGACCCAGCAAGAATGCCCTGACCAAATGCAGCCCCTTGATTTTAGATTTCCCAGCCTCCAGAAACATGAGCCAATACATTCCTATTTATTATAAATTACCCAGGCTGGGCATAGAGGCTTACCCCTATAATTCTAGCACTCTGGGAGGCTGAGGCAGGAGGATTGCTTGAGTTCAGGAATTTGAGGCCAGCCTGAGCAAGAGCAAGACCCTGTCTCTACTAAAAATTGAAAAATTAACTGGGCATCAAGGTACACACTTGTAGTCCCAGCTACTCAGGAAGCTGAGGCAGGATTGAGCCCAGGAGTTTGAGGTTGCAGTGAGCTATGATCACACCACTGCACCCTAGCCAGCACAACAGAGCAAGACTCTGTCTCTAAATAAATAAATAAAAATAAATTACCCAATCTGTGGTATTCTGTTATAGCAGCACAAAGTGGATTAAGACACTTTTCAACATTAATTTTTTAGACTGCAGTTGGGCAGTCTTTGATTGGAAACTTGATGTGGGAAAATAACTTTACTTCTCCATAGTCGTAAGTGGAAAACAAGATGCCCTAGCTAAATTTATGCTGAAATAATTTGGACCATTGCCCCTGTTAGAACACTAGGAATATTTGTTTCATTCATTCATTCATTTGTTATTCATTTATAAATTTTAGAAATACTTATTAAGTATCTACTATGTGCTAGGCATCAGTGTAGTCACTTGAGATAGATCAGTACACAAAACTCTCTGTCTTCATGTGTCATGGTTCAGTTCACAGCTGAACTTTGAAGTGTTGCCTGGTTCTTAGGCTCTGGGCTTGGAAGAATCACAAGTCTTGGCCCACGCAATGGAGAGAGATAACAGACACTCAGCAAATATGGATGAAGAATTTATTGTGAGAAAATTTTAAGGGTGCACAGCAAAAGTACGTGTCCTAAGGGGAAATGGGTCTGTCTCCACGAGTGGAGAAGACCCTGTCTACTTCTATGTTTTTATATGCTTTATGTTTAGGTAAATGTTAGTTATCATTATTTATAACTATATGTTACTGTTTTGGGAACTGAATTCTTTCCAGGTATGGACATGACTTAAAGGTTATGTTCCAGTAATTCTTTCTAGTATATGTATGATGGGGAAAGTTTCATAACCATTTATGGTGTTTTTCCATTCTCTGACTGGTGGTCAGTGTTCCAAGGCCTAATCACCCCATTCTTTAACACTGAAATAACAATTCCCTCTTTCTATTTTTCTGCAACCATTTTCTCCTTGTTGTTTTTCTATAACTGCTTTCTCTTTTCTGTTTTTCTGATTTTCATTACCTCTCACTTGTTTTTCTGTCCCTAACACATGGAGCCTGTATTCTATCAAGAAGAAAAGACAATAAACTGAATTGTGTCCCCCTTCCTTCTCCAAAATTCGTGCATTGAAGCCCTAATCCTCAATGTGACTCTATTTGGAGATAGGGCCTGTGAGGAGGTAATTAAAGTTAAATGAAGTCATAGGGTGGGGCCCTAATCCCATAGCACTGATGTCCTTACAGAGAGCGGAAGAGACATCAGTGCTTGTGCACTTGCTCTCTCTCTCTCTCTCTCTCTCTCCCTGTGCATACACTGAGGAAAGGCCACGTGAAGTCACAGTGGGAAGGCAGCTATCTGCAAGCCAGGAAGAGAGGTCTCACCAGAAATCAATCCTGCTGGCACCTAGATCTTGGAATTCAGCCTCCAAAACTGTGAAAAAATAGATTTCTGTTGTTTAATTCACCCAGTCTGTGATTTTTTGTCATGGCAGTCCAAGCAGACAAATACAATAATAAGTAAATGAGATAATATGGGTTAAGTGCTACGGAAAAAAAAAGAGCAAGTAGAGAAAGGAAGAGGAATTATATATGGGGGGAGGAAGGGGTCCAAGGGGCCCTCTATCACAGCTGCTAAGTGATAGAGAGGAAAACCTTTCTATGCTTCAATTTCTTCATTGTTAATATGGGAATTATATTAGTACTTACCACGTAGGTTTTACAAAGATTAAGTGGACCACTGTATACAAATCCCTGAAAACAGTGCCTGACACATAGTAAATGCCCAGTAAGTATTATTCATTACTACCTACTATTGCCACCACTATCATCTTGGAATGACGTTTACTTCTGGGCCAGGGCCTACTCACAGATGGTGGCCTGTGCTCTGATGTGGAGCTTTGTCTATAGTGTTGTCAAGTATTGGTGGCTGCCAGTGGGTTGCTATTTCAGATGCTCTTTTTCTTTTTATCCTCTTTGTTGGCCACAGTGGGAAACTGGGATGCTACTCCAGAGGAAGAAGAGTTAGTGCCTCTGTACTAAGGGATATTTGTGCTGCCAAAAGAGCAAAAAAGTTTAACTCAGACCCAAAATATTTCAGAATTAGGAAAAATCAAGGTTTGGAAATGTACTCAAAAAAGAAGAAATGTTGCTTTCTTAGAGCTCCTGAACTAGTGTAAACCTAGCTGCTATAACAAAGAAGCTCAAAAACATAAATGATACTGTAAAAGAGGTTTATTCCTTGCTCATGTAATTGTTCAAGGCTCATATTCCTGGACAGCTGGTGGTTCTCTTTTATGCAATGATTCAAGGAAACAGATTTCTTTCATCCACCAGCTCTACCATCCCCTAGACTAGAGCCTAGAGGTTGAGAGTAAAGAAGGAACACCTGCTTCTTAACCATCTTTTTATGCCTGGAAGTGACATACATCGCTTTCACTCACATTCCACTCGCAGGAGCTAGTTCTTGGTCCATCTACATAGAAGGCGAGGTTGGGAAATGCAGCTGCTGATCAGGAAGCCCCTTCCCAGTGATAGCTTCATTCTATGAAGGAGGAGCACTGAATTGGGAGGGTAATGAGCTGCTTCCACCACAGTATCCTACTTTGGCCCTAAATAACCATGTGTACCCTTCTTCCCAAACATGGAACATAATCAGAACTTTCCCAAGGGAGTCAGCCCAAAGTCAAAGCAATCATTGCACCAGCTCATGGTCAGGGATCTCTGGGTTATGCACTGTCCTCCCGAACAGTCTGGATGTGATTCTTTGTGGTCTGGTGCTAAAAATAAATAAAAGGCTAGATAAGCCTAGATAACTCATATGTATCATGGTATCAGGTGCATTGTGGCTGGATAGCCATAGTAAATGCTCCCAGCTGAAAAAGGAAACACAGAGGAATCTCAGAAGTAACCAGCCTGTTGCAATGATGAAATTCTGGTCAATGGACATTTTGAAGATCCTCTACCCTGGCAATAGTGGAAGTTTCTTAATTAGACCCTGATTCTGCTCTCTGATAAGAACTATCCTGCCATTGTTCTCCAAACACCTGGCTCCATCCTCTGGGAGCTTCTTTTTGACATTTACTCTTTTATTCTTATCTCTTTGGCCATGAGGTGGGTGTTCTGTTTTTACCTTGCTGGTTCCAGAGCCTCCTGTACTCAAACGGAAACCTTGTCGATAATTTCCCTTAAAGGAGAGCATTTATTCAAACATTAATGCCCTCAAAGAATGCCTCAAACACTTACCAATGTTTGAGTCTGAGTATAAAAAGGGTTTTAAAATTTAAAGGTAACTTATCATGAAAGCATTGGTGGATAAAAAGATGAAGAAGTCCAAATAAAAGTACGAAGGACAGAGACAGCAGTCAGAGGAAATGTGTGGAAATGTTTAAGCGTTATCTGCATGTATGGGAATTTCTGACTTTTTTTAAAATTAGCAGTAGGAACATCTCCATTTCTCTTATCAGCTGCTTCACCACGTCCTTAGAAGCCAAGTTTCTAGTGCACTTCATGGTTTCCCACCAGACTTTGCACCTTCCTTTAGACTTATGTGCTTACTAAAGGGCTGCAGGCAGAGACACCCCCTGCCCAACCTCACTCAAGGCCAAGCTCCACAGGCTAAAATTCCCTCACAATATTAGGGAAAATAAGTATAATTATGAAATAAAAAGTCCTGGTCCCTGCCTTTCTTGAGTTTATAATCTGATTGCAAAATTAAGTCTGTCCATATCTGAAGAGACAGAGAGAGGAAATCCCTTTAAAACTGAAAAGAACATGGAATGGACGAAGCTCTTCCTGCTTTGTTGGGAAATGAAACAACTGAAGGGATGTGTGTTCTCCACAGGAGCACAATATTGTTGTGAGCGTGTGCCTTTCATCTTGGTATGCTCTCTTTTATCACTTTACTTGACACCAATTGGGAGCCCAGTAACAGCTTTTTGCACAAAAAATAAACTCCCTAACATTGATGACAAAACAAAATGAACAAAACAAAACAGAAAAGCCAGAACAGAGTGGAACAGATAGAGGACGGTGATCAGAGCAATCCTCCTGGAATTGAATGCTCCTAGGGTTGAGTATCTATCAGTCAGGCACACTAAGTGGGGACAGCATGTATATGGTTCTCAGTAGCTGGCCCTATGATGGCCATGCCAGAGGATGGGATTTCATACTCCAATGGTGTGGCTATTGCCAAATACCATCATCCAACCTCTCTAAATTTAATTCCTTCTCTAAAACTGGCATTTGTGACCTAAACTGTTTCCAAACTGAGATGTTTCACAAGCTTTTCAGTTGGAAAAGTTAGGCAAAGTGTAGTAGTGAAGTGTTTGGTTTCTGGAATCTCAATACTTGAGTTCAAATCTGTCCCTATCACTTACTAATTGTTTGACCTTGAATAATTACTTGATCTATCAGAGCCTTAGTTTATACATCTGTAAAGTATAAGTATTGATGCCAACCTTTTAGAGTTAAAGAGAAATTTTGCAGTGGGCACCTGTTAAAAATGACAAGGAAGACTTTATTCAAGACCGTTGGAATAAGGGAGAGAGACTATTGAAGTAGGGGAGAAAGATTAAACTCAACTCTGAATACAAGTGAGGATTTATAGTCACCAGGTAAGGTGAGGGAGTAGATAAAAAATTTTTAAGAAGAATTTAGTTAGATATCAAGGGTTGAGGAAGAGGAACTTGACAAGGGTCAGGGGATTCTCTATAAACTGTCTCAGCAGGCTTCTAAGCCAAGGTTGAGGCTTAATGAAGAAGAAGGCTCTAACAAGGAAACTGTCTAAAGTTTGGTCAATGAGGAAATCCTTGTCAAAAGTTACAATGAGTACTCAACAGACAAATATTTACCTCTTTTTAAAATCATAAGTAGCCACTTTTTAAAATCAAGTTTATTTATGATTTCCTTTGTTGCAAGATCATAGTTTGAAACATATTAATGTACTTTTCCTTTTTGTACTTCCTTGTTTAAGGCTTTCATCTATAAAATCTCAGGCAACAGTTTCTTTAGGGTAAATTGGAATTATAATGGGTGGAATGCAAAGAGAAAGACACAGTCACTAGTTAGCCATGGTTTCCAAAACAGGCCATTGAAACCCACTTCAGAAATGGTACTGTTACAGGAACACTGAGGCAGCATAGTTCAGAATTTTCCACTTTTTGTCCTGGATCAATAAAGAGAAAAAAGAAGTTAGGAAAAAAAATCTTCACAAATTATATCTTTAGCGAAACTAGATAAAGAAAACTCTAGAATTCTAACATATATAAATATGGGCTACGGTCAAAAGCAGCAGAAACCAGCAGAACCAACATGGGAAGCTTTGACTGGGGATGAGTGGATGAAGCTGGGACTGGCTCAGAATGGGGAGGGCGTTTGGAGATGGTGGGTCTCAAATTGGAACAAAGGTCCTGTCCCAGAAGTAAAGAACTGCACCCTGAGTGGAAACTGCTAAAAGCAGAAATGAAATCCAACCATGTTAACGCCAAGAGAGGTAGTGGGAGGCAGAAGGAGAAAGGAGACCCTTCCTCTGCTTTCCAGTGTCCCAAGGACTCTCTTCCTGCTTTATTTCCCGTTTGCCTGAGAGCACTTTTGTTTTTTTCCTAACTATTCTGGGAGATTTTTCATTTTTATTTATTTATTTATTTTGCTATGCATCCATGCCCTTGAATTTTTTATGCCTATTTTCGTGTTTTTAAATTATAAAAATTAAATATATATATATTATAAATTCCTCAATATGATCGAAAGTTGAACTTGGATCATAATATCCTTTCATCATTCCCCATCCATGCTGTTTTGTAGCTGTGGCTTTCAAGTCAATGATTAATCTTGCATCTCTCTATGTCAGTACATGTAGATAATCTTGCTATTTTTTCAAGGATGACATTTAACAGACATATTTTAATATTTACTTAATCTTCTTTTATTAGATATTTAAGTAATTTCCAGATTATCACTATTACCAACAGTGCTGAAATGAATATCTTTGTACAATTGTGTGGGTTTTTCAGTATGAAGCATTCCAAAAATTAAAATTCCTGTGTCAAAGAAATTGACCAGATGTTTCACATTATGTCTTAAATGCTGGCCCCATTTATTGTCCAAAGTACAATGTTGAGTTGCTCTTCAACTCACTCACAGTAAGTATAGGCCACTTCCTTACCCAAGTACAGTGCTCATAACCCAAATTTAGGCTAGAAAATCCTTCCTTCCACTGTCAATCCTGTTACCTCTCTGCAAGAATGGGAGGGTCACTTTTTGTGTAGTTATATTTTCCCACTACTTGCGTTGGAAACAAATGGATTTCTCCATCGGTTGTTCTCTATTATCCCTTGTAGTTTGGCTAGAAGCTGTGATCTCCAACTGAGGGTCATGACAGCACCTTGGCTCCTACCAATGCATTTGGAAATCTGGAATTCGTCCACAAATGGAATACTCTTGCACTCCCATCTCGCCCTGTTTTCTGCCACTTGCCTCTCAGGTAGAAAGCTAATCCCTGCATGCTTCTCCAAAACTCTCCAAACCAAAAGGCTGCTTAGGGCCTCCCTTATACTCTTCCTCCATCTGCTAATTCATTTTCCCTCCTCTTCTAGAGAATAGTTCTCTTTTACTAAGCTGATTAGAAATTAAACTCTCCATAAGCTAAAAGGAAAGGAAGAAGAGGGTGTACCATAGAAAAGGCAAGGAGGGTGGTGGAAGAGCCAGGTCTCAGTTCATTCTTAAAGTACTAGAGCATCAAATGGGCACATTTCACCAAATAGAAACTCCTGATCACTACAGTTTAGAACACTTCTCACCTCCCCTTTTTTGGGCTATTCTACTTCTATTAATGTGACCAAAAACAGCAGCTGTTTTTCTGGGGGCAGATCATTTTGATACTAACTGATCTTTCACACAAGCCATTTTCTCAAGTGTATTTCACATTAGCTGCTATAAAGCTACAATTAATCATTGACAAAAATCTCTACCATTCTGTGTGTTTCCATTATATATATGAAAGATGACAGTATATTCT
>NW_012152285.1:4830086-4894775 GCF_000956105.1 Propithecus coquereli | reverse complement strand
ATTATCTATATAATACATAAAAGTAATATATTCTAGCATATATTCTATAATATTCTATTATATATTACATGTAATATGTATGTGTGTGTATAATAAGTAGTATAGATTTCATATGCTTCTATCATTAGCTTTTTAACCTAAGCTTAAGGCTTTATATTCTTCACAATTCAATTATATTTTATGAGACTTCTTGCTTTTATAACACATAAAGAACTATGTGGAGCCTGTCTTTGTAATTTTTTATTTCTGGCTAATATTCCAAACTAATATAATATAATATTAATTGTCAGGTCCTTCAGGTCTAAAGTAAAATAGGGCAACTTTGTAGCTGTGTGGCCTTGGAGAAGCCACTTAACCTCTCTTTGCTTCTGCTTCCTATCACATATGTTTATTGTAAAGATTAAATGAGATAAATCAAGAAAAGCCCCAAGGATGGTGCCTGGCAAATTGAAACTGTTAATACATGTTAGTGGACCCCTGCTCCACACTTCCCTGCCACCCTGAAACAAAGAGACTTATCTCCTAAGTCTTGTTTGCTGACTTTCTGGGCAAAGTGACTCAAAGCCCAGCTATTTTTGTCTTGGATTTGTGCTCTTGGAGTCAGTCCAGCCATGGAGGGCACTAGTCTTATGACTTCTTCTTCTTCTTTTTTTTTCAGCATAGATATGAAGTCATTAGAAATGAGGAAATGAAAACACCCTTGCTATTACTTCCTGAGAGAAAGAAATACTTTGGTAAGAATTGTTCTTCTTCCACCTCCTGTGACCTTCTTGCTGGTTTACTGGGCCTCTTGCCCCTGAACTCAATTCACACCAGGAACATACTCGGATCACTAAAGAGGGAAACTGAAGAAAATAGCAAGGATTATCTGAGGGGTTCTGAAAATGACAACATGCCATCTCCTGTCCCTCACATTTGGGTAGCCCGCTGTATTTTCAAATTACCTTTGTAATACAGATAAGTGAGACTGGAACACTTAAAAAAAAACAAAAACAAAAACAAGGGGAGCATACTCCCATAAGGATACTAGAGAGGGGGTTGTTATTTTTGCAAAAATAACAATAGAGTAAAAGACGTGAGATAAGTTCAAACTATGTTGCTCCATGAATTAATATAAATATATTGGAGATAGAAATGTCTCAGGAGTTTTGCAGAGCTTTGCCCTGAAGGAATATGTGAACATGTTAGTTGGAAAATCAAAAGCTGTTGCACCTCAAGAGGGCATCTCTGAAAGACAGTAGCGGCTGTATCCCACAAGGTGCCGCATTTCTCAGACCTAAAGGTTTGGATTTGCTTTGTAAAGCAAAGCAGATCTGTTAAGAACTACAGGATGAGAGCTGACCAAAGAGTGCCGCTTCGAACAGACAGCCGACCAAACAGCCCGCCTATGGCTAAAAGCAATTAGCCCAAGGGGCAGTTCCTGCTTAAAACTCCAGACTACCTGTCTCCATTCACAATAACCTGATAAAGAAAATATGGAGCCAATATATCTCTGTTTAACCCCTCTGTTAAGTGATAAATTTACCTTAGAACTTAGAAGTTAATCTTCAAAAGATTTTGTAACCATTTGTTCACGTAGATAGAATTAGTTAAGGGATCTATAGAAGCTTTTTGAAAAACTGTTAACCTAAGAGGTTATTTAAATAACCTGCTGTTATTTAAATCTGTTACCCCTGGCAACTGATCACTGTTACCTGTAAATGACCATGTAAGATTTCATTCATGGCCTTTGAGATTGACGGAGAAATCCAGGCCCCCTGAGCACCTGCTTTACCTATAATCTTTATAAATCTATAAAACTATACCTTCATCTCTGTGTATTCTTTTTTTTCCATTATTTTCCATTTTCTATTATTTTCTTATCCCTTGCAACCCTACCAAAGGGACCCGGTTTTTTGTGGGGAGTTTGGCTGCCTCCCTGCAAAAGTATAAGTTGTGCTTTGTTTTCTTGGAAGATCAATAAAAGAAGGCACCTTACTGCCTCCAACCCAGTCACAGCCCTAATCCCAATCACGACCAGCAGAAGTTGTTTTAAATAGTTTCCTCCAGATAAAGATAATTGCCAATAACTTGTCAGTGATTGTTCCCTCTGTTTTCTCTGTATTTTTCTGAATAGCTGAGGAGAAATTTAGGGAAGCTGAATTCAGAATACATGATTTGCCTATCTATTCATCCATTTATGTTTATGGCTCCATCTTTATTCATTCATTAATTCATGAATTATTCATTCATTAATTCACTTGGTCAATATTTATTGAATTCCAACCATGTGTCAGACACTTTTTTATGCCTCTGATGTTCTGAGTACAATAAAATAAAAACAGCTAACATTTATTGATCCCTGATGATGTGCCAGGAACTGTTTTAGGTGTTCTATATATAATATTGTGTTTAATCTCCAAAACAGCTTTATGATATATATTGTGATTATCTTCTTTTTAGAGATCAGGAAGCAGACCCAAAGGGATTACAGAACTTGCAAAAGATTGCACACTTGCAAGCAGAGGATCTTTGCTTTGAACCTGGGAGTCTGGCTCTAGAACCAGAGTTGGATAGGGTAAGGTGAGGGTCTAGAGGGTGTAAAATTTAGGGAGGCATTTATTCTCAGGGTGACGAAGTTCTGACCCACACTTGCATGACCTGAGAGTGAGTGTCTCCTTAACGCACATTAGGTGCCTTCCTCGTCTTACCTCATCCAGTCAGTCCCAGCCCTATCCAGAGCCTTCATTTTTAAACTCTATCCTTTACAGCTTAACATTCTCTACAAAATTATACCATGGAATAGAAAGGTCATACTCTGACCTGAGCTGGCATTACTGTCACACAAGCTGTGTATTCGAGGGTTGAAGATAATTTAAAAATTGATGAAGTCATAACATAACCTGTATACACTGCAGTTAGAGAGTCATTTATGAAGCATCTGGAATACCTGGGGCATGCAATCATCTGGTCATCAGATAGCCCTAGAGCTGGAATGGGATGTAAGAGGATAAGTTGGTAAAGCTCCTGTCCTTTAAAGAAACTGAGACTTAAAAAAATGAAATAATTTTCACAAAGTGACAGAAGCAGAACTGGCAGAAATGAGACTAGATCACTAATTTTCTAATTCCTGGTTTCACTCAGTATCTCTAATCATATATTAGGGTTCAGTGAAAGCAGCAGAGCCACTAGGAGGGATATATACATATTTCTTACAGGAATTTGATCGTATGCAATTGTAGGAGCTGGCCAAGCAATCTTTGTAAGGCTCTTGTCTTCACATCTGGTGCTGAAGCTTCAAGTCCATGAAGCAGGCAGGAGAGATGGGAAGACGGATATGGGGTGGGGACAGCAAGGATAGGCTGGAACCACACGCACCTGCCTTAGCCCCACAATCATGAGCTAGAACCCAAGTCAGCCTTCACTGCCTCTAGTCCCTCCCGCAAGAGCAGCTGGAGCCCTTTGTCACAGAGCTAGATACACACCTGGCCCAGGATTTAGAGACGCTGAAGGAGCATCCAGGGAAAGGAAGGTGGAGTAGTCATGGGCCTGGCACCCCAAGGAGTTGAGCCAGGAGATAAGCAACAAAGCTGTGAGAGCCGCAAAACCACCTGCCCTGACCTCCCAAGCATAAAAAGCAAAGTGGCAGCTTCTTTTGCACCCTCCAAATCACACGGAGAAATGTCTGCTGACTCCCCTGAGTGGAAAAATACAGAGAAGGAAATTCTGGGAAACACAGTTCATCTAGCCAAGTTGACACATTATAGAGCCCCTAGAGTTTTCAACTGTAGTTCTTTGTCTAGCTCAGGCACTGTCATGTGAGCTTTTTGGCAGTGCCTTCCAACATGGAATGCCTTTTCATTTGAAGAAAATATTGAAGAATAAAATGCATTCTTGATTTCTGGAATGATGACAGAAGAAGTCATAGCACAGCAGCCTCCCCTAATAATAGCAGTCGCACCAACAAGTTAAGTCATTCTGCATCTGTATTCCTTCTGGGAAGAAGAAAACTCCAAGAAAGTCTATCTCAACAGAGGCCACCTCCCTCCCATCAGACATTGAAATGCCAATTCCTGCTGAGGGTCCTGGCGCCTGTCCTTACCCCTAGTCTCTTGTCATGGTCCAAGGATCAGGGAAAATACTCTCAGCATGCGAAATTTCAACAGCAATAAACAGAATTGTTTACTGGGTCAGTGGGTCCAGGATGCTAAAGGACAACTATCAGTTAAAAACATTTTTCCAAAAAAATCCCTTTATATTCTAATGAAAATGCTATAAAGACATGATTACCCTTGTTTCTCAGACATTCAATGCAGAGGTCTCTCTCCTTAACTCATGGGCTGCTTTCCAGAACTGAGCAGAGCAGAGATTTGAAGATCTTTTCTCTTAGGTTATACCAACACAAAAGGCTGCCTAAACTCAGGTGCCATAGACATACCCTGTCACTGGTCCTCACCACTGAGGTCAACTGTCTCTTTCTCTAATTATCCCCAAATGATTGACAATGATGACATCCATGTATCAATTTTCCATTCTAATTTGGGCATTAAAAGATAGTTTTCCTCTGTTCTCTAACAGAGACAATTCAAAGCATCAAATGTGCAAATATTCTTATAGCAGAATGCAAAATAAGAGATAATCCTTTGCCCTGTTCTAGACCCTTGTTATTATTTATCTCACAGGAAACAATAAAACATTTCAAATAATCAAAAAATCACCAAGCAACCTTCTGCACTGTTGTCTGAGGGTCTCTGGCACACCGTGTCCAGTAGTTTCTATAGTCTTACATGTGTCTCAAGGGTCCCAGGAATGTGAATCATGGCTATAATGGTGTTCTATAGTGGGGGTTGCAAACTTTTTCTGTTAAGGGCCAAATAGTAAATACTTTCTTTGGCTTTGTGGGCAATATGGTTGGGGTCTCAATTACTCTACTGTTGCAGAATAAAAGCAGTGATAGACTATACATAGTCCAACAAGACTTTATTTACAAAAACAGTTGGCAGGCTGTATTTGGCCCATGAGCCAATACAGGTTTGTTCACCTTTGCTCTCTGGTCCTATAAATTCCTCATGCTCGCAAGAGCATCTTGAAGAAATGAGGTCACGGTGTTATTCACTCTACTGCCCTTTTACTTCAAATCCACCTTATTGCCATAAATGATCTACAGCTCACGAATATCACAGTGAAAACCCCGCACATGCCATCTGTCTTTACAAGGGCTAAATCTTTGATGAGATTGTTAACAAAGTCCTGCCAATTGTGGCTTTCCTCTCTTCCTACTGGGATCCTCGAAACCCCCCACTTTGCAATAGTTTTCTTCGCACGCCATTTTCCAGGGTGTCAAAACTGTTATTAACCATTGGCTTTATTTGCTTAGTCTTTATTGATACTTTAAAGAATCGTAGGTAAACTGGGTTTCAGCACTCACGGTCCCCTGAGCTCCCGCTTCCTTGACGAATTTATGCTGCTTGTGTCGACCCAGACGTGAAATTAACCCCACTTCACGGCACCCCAAAAATCCACTACGCAATGCCACAAATGCCTCCCGTGTCATCCAGCTCCCCCAACTCTGAATCCCTTTTTCCAGACGACACCCAGTCCCTACCTCTCATCTCTCTTCTATATTAAGGGACAAAATGTTGTCCCAGCCTGAATCCAAAAAATGTATCAGTTTATTTGCCTCAAAGGAAAAAAAAAAGGGATTCCCTGTGCTCCCCCCGCCCCAAAGGAAGAATTCTGAGGCCACTTGTTCTTAATTTAAAAAAGACAATTTAACTCATTGCATACTAAAATGCTAACAGAATTGCAGTGCTCCGGGACTATGGGTAAAGATTTTATTTTATTTTTCTTTGTGGCTTTCTGCATTTTCCCAATTTTCTGTGTATTCCTTTTCCATTAAGAAATGTGAAAGAATAACCCTGCGGTGAAGAAAGCCCTCACTTCTCGGCCCCTGCGGGCCCAGGTGGGCGGCTCAGGCGGACCCTGCGGTGAGCCGGCCCAGCGCGCCCTCTAGTGGTCCGGCCTAGCCAGCGCCTCCCGCGCCTCTGGGTCGGTTTCAGCTGCCCTTGCGAAGGTCACCTCCACCCCGCCCTTCTGGAGCCAACGACCTTTTCTGGGGCCAGTGCTTTTCGGCTTGCCTCTGCTCACCGGAAAGAGGGCAGGACCCGGTGTCTGAGGACTTCTCTTGACGGTCCGGAGAGCCGCGATGCGGAGCCGCGACTCTCTAACCGTGGCTTCACCGACCTCAGTGGTAACGAGGGCAGCCGCAGTGGTTGCCGCCGCCCAGCACCACAGCTGCTTAATTGCTTGAACAGAGCAGTTTGCCTGTTTGGGGTGCTGTTTCAGACCCGGCCCGTGTGTGTTTCCTAAACTTTAACTTGTGGCATTAATCCTTTCCGGGATTCCCTAGCACAACCTCAGGCCTCCCTACCACTCACGCAGCAGCTAGGGGGAGCCCCGTTACTGGGGAGGGAGTAGACGCTCCAGCAGCCGGGCGGGGAGGACTATTTCTGGCGAGCCCTGCTTCGGGAAGACCCACGTGCTAGTACTTCATTCCTTTTTATTGCCAAGTATCTTTTTAATGGGATATATCACATTTTATTTATGTATTCATTAGTTGATGGACATTTGGGTTGTTTTCATTTTTGGCTACTATGGATGATGCTACTATGAAAGTACGTGAACTAATTTTTGTATGAACATGTTTTCATTTCTCTTGGATGTATACCTAGGAGTGGAATTGCTAGTTATATGGTAACTAGCCTTTGGAGGAACCACCAACAGTTTTCAATATAGCATTTTTAAAAGTGAGATTATCTCATCGTAATGAGAACCAAACAACATTAATATTGACTTAAGATGGTGCTTGCTAGACGTCAGACACCGTCTTAGCACTTTACATGGGAATTTGTCTAATCTCAACAATACTATGAAGGAGAAGTTACTAGCAATAGCCTCAACTTATAGATGGGGAAATTAAAGGACAATGATGCTACGTACTTTGCTTCCGGTTATATGCTAGTCAGTGTGCCCTTGTGAGCCAGGATACAAACATTGCACTCTTGACAAAACTAAATGTCTCCAAATGACAAGTGTCTGGTATTTCCCTTACATTAAGTATATATTTTAAAAATAAACCTCAACATAGAAATATCACTAGCATCAATATATCCTGCAAAAACACTTATTAAGGATTGCTAGAACTCTAGTGTTTTCACAAATGTAGTTTGGGAGCTATTATTTAATACAACACCCTAAAAACTACCTTTCCAGATTTTCGGTAAATTATAAACATCAAAGTAACTTAAAAATTGACAAAGTTGCTTTAAATAAAAAGGAACGAAAGGTTAAAACTTTTTGCAAGGTGCATACCATAATCAATGGTTTCAAACTTTTATTTTCAATAAATTTGTTTTCAGACAATACACTTAGACAGTGACATGAATGGTTTTTAAATCCCAGAAATATGTCCAAATAATCAAACAGAATAATTAGCCAAAATAAATCAGAAATAACACACACAACACTGTCTCTTCTTTCTCTCCCTCCCTTTCTCTCTTTCACACACACACACACACACACATTCCTAAAAGCAGAGTACAAAACTTTATATAGAAAATGCTTTATTATTGTAAAACTTAAATAATTGTATGGGTGCAGAAAATAGGTCTGAGAGATATACAGCAAATGTTAACAAAGGTTTTCTCTTGCTGGTGAGATTATTATAGATTTTTGTTTGTTTCCATTATACTCATTTTCTATTTTTCTTCAATTAACTTGAACTTGGATTTTTTTGTGGAATGATAAGAATGCTACTTATGTAATTAAAAAATAGAGATAATAATAGATAACAATGAGTACTTAGTATTTGCCAGACATTGTTTAGATACTTCCCATATATTTTTATTTTTTAATTGAATTTAGTTTTTTTCCCTAGAAACAGAGTCATGCTCTGTCACCCAGGCAGTGATACAATCATAGCTCACTGCAGCCTTGAACTCCTGGGCTTAAGCTATCCTCCCACCTCAGCCTCGTAAGTAGCTGGGACTACAGGTATGTGCCACCACGCCTGTCTAAATTTTTTTTTTTAATTTTGTCATAGACACACGGTCTCACTATGCTGCCCAGGCTGGTTTTGAACTCCTGTTCTCAAGTGATCCTGCTGCCTCAGCTTCTCAAAGTGCTGAAATTACAGGCGTGAGCTACTGCACCTGGCCTTCACGAATTTTTATATATAAAACATGGGAATAAATAACTCATTTAATATTCATAAGAACCCTATTAGACGGGTACTCTTCTAATTCTCACTTTACAGATAGAGAAACTGAGATAAGTAAAGCCCCTGCCCCTAAACATCTGAAAAGTGAACAAAAATTACTAAAGGATGTATTGAACTTTGTGGAAGAAACTGCCAGGTGCCCACCAAATTACTAATGCATTAAAAAAAAAAAGCAGTTACTGGAAATACTGTTTTTGACTAGGGCTTTGTTTTAACAATTTGTTTTTGACTAAGTTATCTGGAATCAGTGTATCTGGTGGGATAAGGCGAATGTGAAATAGAGAAGCAGGTTTCATGGAGAAGGATTTGTTTGAGCTATTAATAAATCTTAGAAGATGATGAGGTGTTCACCAAGCTGGGGGCAGGGGCTATGGGATGGACGGAGGAATTCCAAGTAGAAGATACAAGCCGTAGAAGAGATGACCTCTGGGAGACTGAGAATTATTAGACAGGCACTTTAGCTCCTGAGGAAATGCGGGACCAGAAACTGGTGTCGTAAGCAAGGGCAGACTGTGATGGCCGCTGCACGCCATGCTTACGTCTAGACGCCACAGACCAGGCACTGGTGGAGGAAGGCAGGGCCCCGCTAGGGTGAGCAGACCTACTGTGGGGCACTCTGAACACATCTGCTGCTCTGCACATTGTTGTCATGTGGGGATGAGGGTCCAGTGGCTCTTTAGATTTTTCAGGAGAAGCTAGAATTATGTATTTTTATGTGAGCTCTTCTGATTTTTAACCGTTAACAACCACTTCAAATTTCTAGAGCACTTTGAGGGCCCAGCTGTGCTGGCAGGTGAAGCATACCTCAGGGACCTGGGTATGACCTCTGGAGTAGGCACCATGCCCAGGTACTCAGATTACGTGGGAGGGCACTGAAGGCTTGGACTTAGTCATTTCTGTGTCCCCTGCTCAAGATGAGGTCTTTAGTAGGTGTCCACAGATGTTGCTAATGGGAATCAAAGGCAATTATGTGCGAGAATTATAGACCCTTATACAATAATTTTTAGAAACTAACTGGAAAGCCCAGAATAGGAAAAGAAGCCTTGCTCACCGTCACCGGTCAATGCCCGGAGTGTCCTAGATACCTGAACTCCGTCAATTCTCCCTTTGACAGCTCTGCTCCTTCCCTTCTCCCCCTAATCTGTTTTACCTGATAGTTTCGATCGCATGCCAGTAAAACCTTTTTTTTTTTTTTTTTAATCAGAGCTTCCAATGTAAATAAAACAAGACACGCTTAAATTGCCTGTCTTTGGGAGGCAGGGCAGTCACTAGCATTTTTTGAGCACATAGAGATGGAATGCCTTGAACTCTTAAGCATCGAAATGAGTTTTGGGTGGGGTGGGGAGATTGTGGGGGTTGGGAAACAGAGCCAAAGGCTTGTGAAACATGGAGGCCCTAAGTACCAGACTGGGCCAGGACCTCCCAGTAGAAGGCCCAAATGTATGCAGGCCCAGAGACAGTCTTCTTGGGAAACTGCTGCCCCCTACTGGCAATAAAGGGTGAGACAACATTGAGTTTCAATGGCCCAAGACTGGTCTCAGCCTGCCTTCTTCCACACCTTGCCAAGCTCTGAATCGCAGGCCGGGAGAGCTGGGCCTCCCTGTTTTGAGGCTCAGGTTCCCCCGTTCCCTGCCTCCTGCACTATCCTCTGGGTGCAGGAACCAAGTATGCTTATTCGGCTGTGAATCTCCAACATCCAGGAGAGTGCCTGCCACTCAAAAAATAAGTGATGAATGCAAATGGGTTAAATGTCTCAGGCAGTGAATAATAGCAGGATCTCTGGCATCAGGGTACTTGAGTTTATATACTATCTCCATGACTTGAGCCTCTGTGTCCTCATCTGCAGAAGGGGAAAACAACTATGTTTGGGTGGCTCATGATTCAACAAGATAACGAATGTAATGTACTTAGTGTTACACCTGGCGTGTGGTAAGGGCCCAATAAATTGTAACTATTAATATTTTGAAAACAGACGTATTGATGTATGACTGATGAGATTAAACTGCACATATTTAAAGTGTATATTTTGATGAGTTTTGACATATGTATTATTAATATATATACACATGAAACCATCACCACAGTGAAGATAATAAACATATTCATTCCCTCCACAAGTTTCCTCATGCCCCTTTGTAATCCAACCTCCTCCCTTTGAAAAAAAAAAACCCTCCCCAGGCAACCACTAATCTTTCTGTCACTGTGGGCTAAATCACAATTTTTAGATTTTTACGTAAATGAAATCATATATGTACTGTTTTTTTGGTCTGTATTCTTTCTCTCAGCATGATTAAGAGTCATTTGTGTTGCATTACTAGTTCACTATTTTTTATTGCAGAATGATATTCCATTGTAGGACTTTGCCACGATTTCGTTATCCATTTACCTGTTGATAGCCATTTGTGGTGTTTCCAGTTTTGGGCTATTGCAAATAAAGCTGCTATGATCATTTGTGTACAAATATTTTCATTTCTCTTGGGTAAATACTTAAGAGTAGAATAGCTGGTCATATGGTAGATGTATTTATAACCTTTTTTCTACAGTGGTTGTACCATTTTACATTTCCATCAGCAATGTATGAGATTTCCAGCTGCTTCATATCCTCACCAACATGTTTTAATTTTAGCCACTGTGGTGGGTGGAATAGTGGTATCTCCTGGTTTTCACTTCCATTTCCCTGATGACTAATGACGTTGAGTATCTTTTCACATGTTTGTCATTTATGTATCTTCTTTGGTGAAGTTTCTGTTCATTTTTCCTGTTTTTGATTGAGTTTTTAGTCTTATTATTATTAAATTGTAAGGAGCACATCTTATCATTTTATAAACTTTTTAAAAACAGGTTAAGATTTAACCCCTTTAAAGTGAACAATTCAATGGCGTTTAGCATATAGAGTGTGCGACCACTGTCACAATTAATTTCAGAAAATTTTCTTCACCCCAACTCCTCTCCCCACCAACCTTTTAGCCATCAACCCAATTTCTCCCTACTCCCACCACCAACCCTAGACAACCACTAATCTACTTGTTTTTTCTATATATGTGCCTATTTTGGACATTTCAGATAAATGGAATGGTCTTTTGTGACTGTTTTTTTTCACTTAGCATAATATTTTCAAGATTCATGCTTGTTGTAGCTTAGATCAGCATTTAAAGTTTAAATTACAGAATAATATTCCATTGTATGGACATACCACACTTTGTTTATCCATTCATCAGTTGATGGACATTGGGTTGTTTCCACTTTTCAGTTATTTGAGTAATGTTCCCATGAACACTTGTGTCCAAGTTTTTACGTGGATATAAGTTATTTCTCTTGAGTATGTATTTGGGAGTGCAGTTGCTGGGTCATACGACAATGCTATGTTTAGCCTTTTGAGAAACTGCCACACAGTTTTCCAAAGTGACCATACCACTTGACATTCCCACCAGCAGTGTGTGGGGGTTCAAATTTCTCCACATCCTTACCAACATTTGGTATTATCTGTCTTTTTTATTATAGTCATCCAGTGGGTATAAAGTGGTATCTCATTACGGTTATAAAGCATCTTTTGAAGAGGAAAAGTTTTTATTTTGAAAAAGTTGAACTTGTTGATCTTTTTCTTAACAACTTTAATTTTTAATTTTTTTGTTTATTTTAGAGACAGGATCTCACTCTTGCCCAGGCTGGTCTTCAACCCCTGGGCTCAAGGCATCCTTCCTTCTAGGCCTCCCAAGTAGCGCGGACTACAGGCACACACCACCATCCTCAGCTGCTCTTTTTTCTCTTATAGGTTGTGTGTTTCGTATTATATATTTTTTGAAAATCCTTGACAAAACCCAAATTCCCTAAGGTTTTCTCTTTTGTTTTTGTCTAGGGATTTCTATAGTTTTAGCTCTCAAATTTATGTGTATGTTCCATTTTGAGTTAATTTTTCTGTAAGATGTGAGTTAAGGGTCTAGGTTTACTGTTTTGCAATAGCTATCCAATTGTTCTAGCACCATATATTAGAAAGATTATTCTTTCCCCATTGAATTGTCATGGCACCTTGGTGAAAATTAATTGAGGGCCTATTTTGGTACTCTTATTTTAAGTAATCTTAACCAAGGGCTAATTTTGCTCCAATACTGAGGATATAGCTTTATGAATCTTCCACCTGGTGCCTTGTATATTGTAAGGTTTTCCCATTCTGGCTGTAAAGTGAGCCATTCCAAGTTCTGTGTGAGCCTTAAAGATTTCACCATCTGTGGGTGGTTCTTTCCCTGGCCTAGTGCAGTTTCTTCATATGCAAGCTCCGACATTACTTAGCCAAAGAGTCAAAGACTTGAGGGGAACCCTCTGCAGCTCTCCAGATCTCCCTCTCTCTCACTGTCTCTCTCCCTTCAGCTCTCTCCACTCCAGTACTCTGCCTTGCAACTTTGCTGCCTTAGTCTTCCTGAATTCTCACCTGTGTCTTCCATTCAGAGAAATCACTGGAGCTTGCTTGGGCTTCCCCTCCCTGAACTGCAGCCTGGAAATTCTCTCCAGGCAGTAATTATCTGAGGCATCACAGGGCACATTTCATTTGTTTTCCTCTTCTCAGGGATTGCTCCCTTGCACGGTCTATTGTCCAACGTCTGAAACCATTGTTTTATACTTTTTTTTCCCCTGTTGTTTAAGGTAGGAGAATAAATCTGGTCATTGTTACTCCATCTCGGTTGGAAGCAGAACTGCTACCAATATTGTTTCTGTCTTCAATCCACCAGTCTGGCTTAAAAAGTACCCATCCCAAACACACGCATGCATTCGCACATATGCACACACACACACACCACTGTTACTGCTTTCTTCTGTAAAACTTTCTCTTTATAGTGTAAAAAGTTGTCAAAATCAAAATGTAGTCACTTGTGTTAAAACCCTGACAAATGGATCCAAGGAAGACCATGAAGGGAGGGAGTTCTCATGTATGTATGCCAATTTATCACAAAGGACTGCAAAACCTACAACCTTGCACAAAGACCAACCACTACAACTTACACAGGAAATGCTTCGGCAAGGACGTCTTTCTAGCAACTGCCTGTCCAACCTTGGACTGACGCCACCCTTGTTATTAATCTTTGTAGCCAAGGATAATTGATTCAAAACAACTTATGTAATCCTCCTCCTTTTGTCTTTAAAAACTTCCCCTGCCTCAACCTCTTTAAAATGTACTCACTGTACAATGGCATGTTTTTCCATTGCAATGCTACTGCTGAATAAATATCATTTTCTTTCAGAGAGTCTCCCTCTCTGTTTATTATTAAGTTTGACATAGTAATAGCATGGGTCATTCACAAGGCATTGTGGATTGCAATGGCCCAAAGCAGGAAGTGAGGAACATCCTCCCTTATTTGGGTGAAGAAACTTGGTTGTATTTATTTTCATTTATTCATTCATTCATAGATAACCTGGATTTTGTTTGCCTGGTTTGCATTTATACTTTTGTGATTTGGGGCAATATATCCAACTTTTCTAAGCTTCAGTTTCCTCACTTATAAAATGGGGATATGAAGACAGTTTTGAGGATTGAATGACACACCCTATGTACAGGGCTTAGCACAATGTCTGACACACAGAAGTGCCACTAAATCTGATGCTCATTTCTCTGTGCATACCTCGCTCAAGCTGTCATTGTCACTTGCCTGGGCTGGTCATGTCTTCTTTTTTGAAATTTTTTTCTTCACTTAGTGTCAAGTACAACACATTCATTTCTCCTCTAACCTCACTGTCTTCTCAGCTTTTATATCTTCTCAATCTTTATGTATGTTCTTTGCTATTTATGCTCACTTTGCAGGAGATCTCATCCAGTCTCATGGCTTTAAATACTGTCTCTAATCTGATTAGTCCCAAATTCTATCTCTAGCCTGACTTTGAATACAAGACCTATGTATCTTAGAGCCTACTCAACATCTCCATATGGATGATTTGTTTATCTTTGCCTTTTTTCCTCCAGATCCATTCCCTGTCCTTCCCTGTTCTGCTCTGTACTGTGGAGTGTGGAGGGGTCTGACCCCTGCAAGCTGCATTTCTTAGGCTCCTGTGTCAGCCACCTTTAGGCTGCATTGAACCCACAGAAGGGACTTGGGGAAGATCGAAGGGAAGAAGGAAAGGAAAGCCCAGATATTTCTAGCTCCTCTCTTTCGGCCTTAGGTAATGTCTCTGGCAGAGACTACTGCCCAATCTCTGGTCCCTAGTGATACTTCCTTCTCCCGATAATGCCCCAGCTCTTCCCATGGTTGCTAATAATCTCTGTGGTGACTGTTCAAATCCTGTTTGGCTTCCCAGCAATGCCATTACCTGTGTAACCATTTTCACTGTTTGGAATGCCTAAAGTGGTTTCTGTTTCCTGACATGGCCTGAGCTGATAGAGTTCTCTAACAGGCACCTCAAAATCAACACATCTAGAACAAACTCTTGATTTCCCACTCAAGCTGCTCTTCCTGGTACTTTCTCCATTTCAATTCATGGCAATTCCATTTTACTAAACCCAGTAGTGCCATTCTTGACGCTGCTTTCCCTGTCATAACTGTCTACAATCCACCAGCAAATCCTGTTGGCTCCACATTATGAACATATCTGGAGTTGACTATTTTTCTCCACTTTCACTGCTATCACCATACTGGTCCAAGCCATGACAAGTGGTCCCCAAGGCACCCAACTTCTTCTAGGACTTCATGTCCTACTACTTTCCATCACGTATATTCCATTTCAGCCACAAAGACCTCACTGCTCTTGCTAGACTCACCAGGAATATTACTGCCCCAGGGCCTTTGCACTTGTAATTTTAACCCCAGAATACTCTTTCCCCAGTATCCACATGGCTCACCTCCTTCCCGTCTGTGCTCAGATGTCACTTCATCAGAGAGTCCTTTCCTGATTACCATATACATAACATAGCATCCTCCATTATCCCTTTCTCTGGTTTTGTTGTTGCTGTTCATAGTACTTATCACCACTTGATGTGTTACACAGTTTTTCATGGTGTGTCTCTTCCCATTAGAATGTAAGCAGGTGAACAGGGACCTTGTTTGGTTGGTTTCTATATCCCCACTGTCTCACTAATGCCTGGCATTTAGTAGGTGCTCCATAAAATTTTTGTTGAATTAAATGATTAATAAATAATATGTGCATACTGAATATTGCTGTTTCTTCCCCTTTCCACAAATCTTTAATAATAAAAAAATAAAATGTACAAAAGATCGCTTCGCGTCAGGCACAATGCTAAGCGTTTCATATGGAGCATATGATTTATTTTTATTTATAGAGCCCACATGCTCTGTGCCAGGTGCAGAGAGCGCCAGCCCTGCAGGAGCTCCCCGGGCCGAGCTGGAGGCGGCGGCTAGGAGACCAGGCGCGGGCGGCGAGAGGGTAGAGCTGGGCCCGCTCCTCTTAGGCCCGCCCACGGCGCATGCTCCGCGGGGCCTCCTGGCGGCTTGGAATCCGCCGGGCTGGGCGGGGGCGGAGCGTCGGCGGCCCGTCCTGGCGGCCCGCGGCTCTGGTTGGCTGCCAGAATAGCCTGAGCAGGGTAGCAGGCGCCCGCCCTCCCGCCTAGGCCTCCCGGGTCCCCTCCCGGCCTCCTCCCTGCACTCCGGTCCTTGCGAGCGGGCACTGCTGCTCTGGACAGCGGCCGGGGAGGACGGCTCTCCAGGTGAGTGCCGGCCCCGCTGCGCCGCCAGGTGCGGGTGCGGCGTGGGAGCCGGTGCCCGGCCTGCCCACACCGGGCGCCAAGGGGAGGGTCGCGCCCTCGTCTCTGCAGGCCGGCAGGACCCTCAGCATTTGGACCCGGGGGATCTTGCCTGGGGTGCTTGTAGATGCCTTTTCTGCGGGCAGTGGCTCAAGGCATCTCCCAGATACCCAAGGGTCGGGGGCTCTCTCAACTTGCCCGTCTTGCCCTGGGCGCACTCCACTCCCCTGGACAGGCTCTGTGGCTGGTCACTGAAGCTACCCAGAGCTCCCGGACTGTGTGGACAGCAGGAATTCCTAGCTGTGGGGACAGCCTGATTCCTAGCTCTCCTTTTTCCTCGCCCTCTCCTCGGGTTAGCTGCTCCAGGTAGCCTCCCCTACCTCTCTTGTTAGCCAACGGCGTGGTAGAGAGCAGACTTGGGCATTGGTCCTGGTTAAAATCCCAGCGCTACTACTATTTCACCAGCTGACACTTTGCTTCCAGTACTTAACCTGGATGAACCTCAGTTTCCTGAAAATGAATTTCACGGTACTGCCGTAGGGTTGGTGGAGTAATTGACAGGTTCGAAAGCGCTGCCTACGGTGTCTGGCGCAACTCACGAGCTTAATTTGTTGTTACTAGAAAGACAAATGACGGCCGGGCGTGGAGGCTCACGCCTGTGATCCTAGCACTCTGGGAGGCCGAGGCGGGAGGATCCTTTGACCTCAGGCGTTGGAGACCAGCCTGAGCAAGAATGAGACCCCCCCGCCCCCCCCGTCTCTACTAAAAATAGAAAGAAATTAGCCAAACAACTAAAAATATATATAGAAAAGATTAGCCGGGCATGGTGGCGCATGCCTGTAGTCCCAGCTACTTGGGAGTTGAGGCAGGAGGATCCCTTGAGCCCAGGAGTTTGAGGTTGCTGTGAGCTAGGATGACGCCAGGGCACTCTAGCCCGAGCAACAGAGTGAGACGCTGTCTCAAAAAAAAAAAAAAGACAAATGACAAGCTGCGTTGGGCCTTCCTTTCTTTTGCCACTGAATTGTTGGACCGTCCCTATCCCATTTTTCAAAACCTGTACTGTCCATCTGATATGTGCGTGGCACTTCACTAGGTCCTGGGGGTACAAAGTTGAATCAGACTCAGGCTCCGCCCTGTGGGCTGACAGGAAATGAAGGCGGATAAATACTTAATTGGATTGTTACAAAGTCTAAAGAACTGAAATAAAGGTGCTAGGAGAGCCCAGCAAAGCACACTGAATCCAGCCTGGAGATTTGTGTTTGTTTTTTTTCTTCTTTGAACTTCTCACGCGATCTCTGCCTTTGTGAGAATCTTGACTTCTATGTTGAGAAACTAACTTAGTGTTGTGTTGGAAAGAACACTTAACTGGGTGACATTTTCAGTTGAGTAGCATCAGCTGTTGCCCTCATGGTGATTCCTCTAAACAGCTGGTCCAGGGTCTGTAGGAAAAGCTCTGAATGGAAAGCACCTACCACCAAATGCTTCATTATTTTTGATTGTGGCTATACCTTTACTTTTCTTCTTTTCAGTCTACTCCTTATTCCCTAGTACCTACCAATGGACTTTTGGGAAGTTGTATTTATGATAACAAGTAGCCCACCCAGGTTTGTACAGCCCTTTCCAGCTATCTTAAAGAAATATACCCTTGTAAGTAAAAGCAGTGGTCTTGCTTTGCCAATGCATTTTCAAGATAACATTTGCTCCCATCTAGAATTTCAGGGTTCACTACTGCTTGGACAAATAATTCCAAGAGAAATTGAATCAACAGAAAGGAGTGAATTCACTTTTGAAATCTCCTGAGAACCCATTTTTAAGACTTGTGAAATACTTGGTTTAAGCACAGTACTATTAAGAAAAAAACCAAAAGCCAGCAGTATCAAGGCATTATTGACAGACAATAGCAGGGCATATGTCATAAGTTTTCACATATGTATACACCTGTGAAACCATCAGTGAATTCAGTATTTTGAACCTGTACATTACCCCAAAATATTCCTTGTGCATACCCCTTTGTAATCCTTTCTTCCTGCCCCTTCTCTCCCCAGGTAACCATTTATCTGTTTTCTGTCGATATAGATTAGGTTGCATTTTCTAGAGTTTTATATAAATGGGATCAGACAGTATTTACTTATTTATTTATTTTGGTCTGGCTTCTTTCTCTTAGCATAATTGAGATTCATCAAAGTTGTGTTCATTCCTTTTTATTGCTGGGTAGTATGTATATACCATAATTTTTTTATCCAGTCACTCATTTGGAGCATTTGAGTTTTCCCAGTTTTGGCTATTACACACTATAATTACACATTATTAAAGCTGCTATAAACATTTATGTACAAGTCTTTGTATGGGCATACATGCACGCTTCTTTTTAAGTGATTATATTTATTAAAAAAAACAAAACAAAAAACGGGTAGGAGGCCTGGGCTTTAGTTCTAACTTTTCCACTAACCATCTCTAGGTGTCCTTAGGAGAGTCACTTCACTTCACCTTTAATAGCCTCAAGATCTTTGCTGTGATTTTGAGCCATCACTGGCAGAAACTAGGATGGTCTTTGTTGATGGTTGGAGTGTTTTGGGAGAAAGAGGTCAAATTCTTCCTCTCTATTTCTCTTGAAGGCTCTCTTTTCTTTCATTTCACTTTTTTCCCTTGAGCGACACATTTGAATGCTGACATAATTTTGAGCAAGAACAGAAGTGGGTAGATAAGTGGGAGGAAGAGCTAATACTGGCCGAACTTAAAAATGTTTAAATCACAAGTGGAGGGGAAGAGGTAGGAAATATGCTCTGGAATTTTGTGGCACTTCCTTTATGTCAACGTGTCCTCTTTTAAATGTTGCTTTCTGTTATTTCTCCAGGAAAAATTTCTTAGCCTTGTGGTGAGTAGGTGAGTGGGTGTGCTGGGCCCCAAAGGTCACGCAAACTGAGATTGGGGAGGTTTCTTAGTAAAAAAGAATTCCTCATTTTCTCCTTTCGAGTTATGGCTGGAGCCATTTGTTTCATTTTTATCCTTCACCTAACTTTTACTTGCCCTAAACCTGATTCAGATGTTTGACGGGAGTATTAATCTGCCAACATATTTTTGTGTAGCAAAATTTGGGCAAATAACAATAGACCATTTTGTACAGAAGGAAAATGCAGCTCTTGGTGTTGGTGGTCTGTTTGGTCCTTGGGACACTGCACTCCGAGGGGTCCAGAGGGAAGCGGGCAGCTGTGGATCCTGAAGTAAACATGAATGTGGTAAGTTTCTCAAAGTCATGTGCTTTTCAAATGCATCTGTGACAAATGTCATTTTCTTAAATCCAGTTATATGGGCTCCATGAAGCCACAACTCTGATCTCTTTTTAGCTTCTGTGCTTTTCTTTTTCTCTGAATCTTAGATCCAGTTTGCTAGACTTTTCTTACCAGGTAATGCTTATTTAACAAACCTCATATTACCATTATATATACTTCTTAATAAAGGTAAATGATAATTTTTATTCATTTAATTTTTAAGTCTCACTGAATTTGTTTAAAGAATAACAAAAAAGGGTCCAAGCTTTGCAAGAATGTTACTGTTACTGAATGCTGATTTTAGAATACGTTGAACAAAGATTGTGACTAAGAATGTCCAGGGATCATATTCAATGCAAAGGTCAAAGTATCTAGAAAAAAGTATTTTTAGAACAAATAAGCAGAAATAACCACTTGATTACTATTTTAATTAAAATATTTCAAAGTTATCAATCTTAACTAAATAATAAAATCTGAAATATCTCATTTAGGCACAAAATATCCGGAAAATACAGATTATGAAAGAAAACAGCAGCTTTAAAATTGATGATGCATTCACCCAACTAAAGTCAGGCAACTTTAGGGACGTTGAGAGAAATTCATAGTGAACCCAGAGAGTATATGACCTGATAACATGGTCTTTGGGTTAGGTTTTATTTCTTGTCCCAAATTTTTTCTTTTACCTCCCCCTCTTTAAAAAAATTCTTTCCTATCAGAATAATAAAATTAAATCCTTTCAATCCTAGAATGATGAAACCAACATTTAACCAAACACCTGTGGGTAGAACACATGGGTAGAACAAGTAGAGGATTTACTATTGTGATGGAATGTTGACTACTAGATTGAGCAGACTAAAATTTCAATAACAATTGATTTCTTAAATAATTAAGAATGGAGAATGTCATTGACATTTTACCTTCTCCTCTCTTTGCCTGCTAATGTGGGAGATGGTGTCAGATTCTGTCCACAGAATTTCCATTGTCCTTTTTCTCTGCAGAGTGAAATTATCTCTTACTGGGGATTCCCCAGTGAGGAACACCTAGTTGAGACAGAAGATGGCTATATCCTGTGCCTTCACCGAATTCCTCATGGGAGGAAGAACCATGGTGACAAAGGTACGGGTTTCGGTGGTGAGATAGGAGAGCTCTTAAAAGTAACAACATTGCTGGAATTTGATCAGTTTTTATATCAGTAACCAAGTTCAGATTTATCTTGAAAACATTTGAAATGGGATTATTTTTAGATCAAAGTACTAAATGTGTCACATTTCTGCAAGGCATAGAAAAAACACTTTCTTTTAAAGAAGTAAGGACAAAAGTCATCTAATTTCATATTTTGCTTAAAGATTCAAAGATCAGATTCATTTGAGGATATGCTAAAATCTCTATTTTCTTTTTTAAGGAAGCATCTTATTTAATGAAATGTTTTGTATATTAAGTAGGTAGCTTTTGCTATTTGAAAATTATTTAGTTTTTCGAATAGGTAATGTATTCATGTAGTCCAAAAATCAAAGAGAATGAAAAAATACACAGTGAAATAACTTCCTCTTATCTCATTCTCCACTTCCAATTTTTTATGTATCTTTCTAAAGTCTCTTCATTTTTCATCTTTTATCTCCGAAAATCTCATTAGAAACAAATAAAAACATAGATTTTTATTTTTCCCTTGCCTCCCTTTTAATACAAAAGGAGTGTTTTGTTCTTTGAATTTCCTACTTAATATCTTAGCGATCTTTTCATACAATTCATAGTGTACTTATTTTTCAGATATGTAGTATTCTACTATATAGCTGTATCATGATTTATTTAACAAGTGTTCTATTAATGAGCATGTGTGCTATTTCCAATCTTCTAACAAATATTGCTGCTGCAAATAACCTTTTATGTGTGCAAGTTAGTTATAAGATGCATTTCCAGAAATAAAATTTTTGGGTCAGAGGATGTATGCATTTGATAGATACTGTTAAATTATTTCTACGTGCACTTATGCTGATAATTACTCTCACTAGAATATATGAAAGTTTTTGTAGCTTTGGCTTAAAAAGCATATACGTAAATATATACATGTATGTATGTATATTTTTTCCATCTGTCATTTTATAACTCAAGCAAAACTGAGGTTTTGAATTCAGATTAAGGAATTTCTAGACAGACTGCTTGAAACTATAAACAGATTTCAGAATAAGGATGAGAGATTCATGCTGAGAGAATTCATCTCCTCTCCTTTTTCTATATCCACCTCAAGCCTCTCTCTCTATGTAGAGAGCACATAGGGCCACATGCCCTACTTGTGTGTATACATCGTTGCAGGTGACAGTGCAGTGCCCTGGAGTATGAGGAAGGTGGGTATGAGTCCTGAGATGCTCCCAGGTGGTAGGAAGACCAGTTAGGGAACCTTGGTGCTAGAGCTGGCTCTGCCTTGATTAATGGTATGCTTTTGCCTTTGTGAGTCTTGCATTCTTCATCTGTAAAAGCAGTTGATTGACTGGGATGATCTCGAAGTTCTTGTATAGTTCTTCTGAATCTCGGGTTCTTCAGCTTATATTCTTTATTTTATTTTATTTTTTTATTGGGCAAGAGCGTTGAGGGTTGGGGAAAAACCTCTTTGTCTTCAGAATCGGGAACACAGACTGAAAGTACTCTAAGCCAAATCTTGTCATAGCATTAGGTCCCCATGTTCTTTCTCTGTTTTGAGGAAGCCACCCTGTAGGGCATAAATGATGTGTATAATACCTGTCATGAGCTAACCTCACAGGGGAGTTCTCAAGGAAATCTGTGATGAATGACTTAGCTCTCTAAAGCTGTGGTCCCCAACCCCCAGGCTGTGGACCGGTACCCGGTACCTGATTCCTAACAGGTCCCATAGCAGGAGGTGAGTGGCAGGCCAGTGATCAGTGGCAGCATTAGATTCTCATAGGAGTGTGAATTCTACTGCAAACTGCGCATGCGAGGGATCTAGGTTGCACTTATGAGACTCTAATGCCTGATGATCTGAGCTGGAGCTGAGACAGTAAAGCTAGTGCTGGGGAGCAGCTGCAAAATCATCCAGAAACTATCCCCCTTTCCACCCCCACACCCCCCATCCATGGAAAAATTGTCTTCCATGAAATTGGTCCCTGGTGCCAAAAAGGTTGAGGACTGCTCTAAAGGAATGGATTTTCCTAAGAACTGCATGGGTGCTTTTCTGATGGTTTACATTTCCATGGTCCAAGGCAGAGCATGGGACAGAGGCTCTTTACTCTTCTTCACTCCTGGTCAAGAGTGATGTTGTTGTCAAAAAGAATAGAGGAGGTGTTTCACATCCCAAATAGAACTCATCTTCTCATGCATGCTACTTCCTCTTCTGACTTCCTCCTCTATTAATAGCACCATCCTCCTCCTAATGACCTTGGCTAGAAACTGCAGAATCATTCTCAACTCCCATCTTCAAGTAGCTGTCAGGTCTTCTCTAGACTACCCACATTAAATTGCTTCAGTTGATCTTTTTCTCCACTTTTCCTGACCACCACCCCCTTAGGCTCTTGTTACCATTTAACTGGGCACCTGAAATAAACTCAGAAGCTGTGAGAGTCTTGAGCCACTTCCATTTTCAGGGCTCTTCATATATTAAAAAAAGAAAGAATTTTAAAACAGGAATATGGATATTCAGTCTGCTTATAATTCAAGAAATTAATGCTTTTAATACACACAAAATAATGCCAAACATCTGTACTACTTGCAATGAAAAAATTGAAAAATCTATTTTCATCTATGAAAAAATTCTTTACTTATTGCTGTCACATTGCTTGTGGAGCCTGAATTTACAGCTGAATGGTGAGCCTCTCTCAGTCCTGTGGCATTGGCCTCTCAACTGTACACATAGTCTTACTTGGAGATCACTGGAGGTTTTTTATGAACACAGGGCTGGGCCACATGGCTCCTCTGCCTGTGTTTGCTCATAAGATTCACCAGCTGCTCTCCTCTCTGCCAGCCTCCCTATTCTCATCCCTCCTGTGTGGTTTTGCAGGATTAAGCTTCTTAAAGCCCAGCCATAATTATGTGATTTTGCCATTCAACAATCTTCAGGGGTTTAATGAATAAAGATGCACACCTTTCCTTAATACTCTGTCTTAGTTGTTTTCCATGCTTTTCACCCTCATCTTATACAGTAGTAGCTCTTGGCTACCCATGGAGTAAAGGCATGCTGTTTCCCACTGCTTAGCGACCTTATCAAGTGTTGAGCTACCCTTGCTTCTTGCTAACTCCTTAAGGGAATTGAAATTCAGAAATTAATCATTTTTAGGGAAGTGGTTCTGTTTTTGTCTGCTTAGCCTTATTTCAGAGAGTCATAGGGTGTTAGTGCTAGAAGGATCTGATTCCTGCCTGGGCCAGGGATTTGGAGAGCTTTTATTTTTAACACACTCCCCTGGTGGATTCCAAGGTAAAATTTTTGGGTTTGACAACCTGTGTTCTAGACTAGTGCCCTCATTTTACTGCGTAAGAGAGCCAGGCTCAAAGAAGGAAAGAGATTTGCCTCGGGTCGAAGGGTCATGGCCCAACAGCTGAGACTACAGACTCAGTGCTCTTTGACCTAGAGAATGTGGTCTTATGTAATAAGTATTGACCAAGTTGATCCCATGATAGTCAGAATATATATTTTTTTTGGCTAAAACAAGGAAATACATGCTGGTTTTGTATGAAATACATAAAACAGCAACAACAACAAGGCTTGTTTACTCTTCATGTAACTAGTAAATTGGCCAATTGTCAAAGCACCAAGAGTGGAACATTTGTATGTGAAAAGTTACGAATCTGCTGGCCCGGTGGTGAAGTGGCATTCCGGGCTTCGAAGGCCTGGAGCAACTGCCTTCAGAATGCAGAGACAGGCCTTAGCAAAGACTCCCCCAGTGTTGCCCATTAGCTTTTTGAGTCATAATTGAATATTCACAGTGTGGCTTGTGACCACTGGTCTGTATTTTGCTTTGATTATTTGTTTTAGGTTTCTGACTGATTTCTGCATTCTTCTTATTTTTCTTTCCTTACAGAAACTCTTCATTCCTTTTTTTAAATTTTTTTTTAAGACGGGGTCTCCCTCTGTTGCCAGGGGCTAGAGTATAGTGGTGTCATCGTAGCTCACTGCACCCTCAAACTCCTGGGCTCAAGCAATCGTCTTGCCTCAGCCTCCTGAGTATCTGGGACTACAGGCGAGTGCCACCACGCTCAGCTAATTTTTTAAATTTGTTGTAGAGATAGGGTCTCACTACGTTGCTCAGGCTGGTCTTGAATTCCTGGCCTCAAGCAATCCTTCTCCCTTGGCCTCCCAGAGTGCTAGGATTATAGGCGTTAGCCTTGATAATCTGGGATGTAATTTTTTGCCCCTGGTAGCACTGAACAGATGTGGGTTCATTAATCACTGCCTGAGCTTGGTGTCTTGGGCTGAGGTCCAGGCTTGCTTGGTGCTCTGATGGCACTTTGGGTAGGGGATGGTGTCCAGACCCTTTGCCTAGCTGAGCAGCATAGGTCGGTGTCAACTGTGCAGTTTATCTCATATACCCAGGGAAAGGCTGGAGAAAGAGCTGAGTGGAAAGAGAGAGAGTGCTCTGTCCTGCCGCCTTTCTTCCTCTTTCCCTTCCTCTTGGTTAACCACTCTGACCTGTCCTCTGTCCTCAACCTAAATGTCACTTCTTCAGAGAGGATTTCTCCAGCTGCTAGCACCAGGTCAGGCCCCTGGTTACGTGTCCTCATAGCTCTCCATGTTTTTCTTCTATAGCAGTGAAGACAATAAGCATTAACTTATGTGGGCAATGATGTGTGTGACCTCTGCCTCCCCAACCAGAGCATGAGCTCTGTGGGGGCTGAAGCCTTCTCTGACTCTGTTTACCTGATAATCCCTCCAGCCCAAGGCTGCAGTCTACCCCAAGCAAGCTCCTGCAGCCTTCTTGGGCCTGGAGTGAGCAAAGCATTGAAACTTTATGGTGTTCTTTGTTCAAGGCTACACTGCAGTAAGGATTCCCTACTTCTGGGCTGAGAGGTACCCACAAACACAACTCGGGAGCTTCGTGTGGTGGGTAGGACTTGAAGCTGTATTGCCTAGTGGTTGAGGCAAGCATGCGAAAAGCTGCCAGCCTTGGCCTTAGGTTCTGGCTCTACTACTTTAACTAGCTGTGTGACCTTGGAAATTTTCTTCACCTCTCTGAGTTTTAATTTCTTCATCATTAGACAGAAAGGATAATACCTGTCACTTCATAAGTTGTTATAAAAATTACATGAAATAAGGCCTATGAAGCATTTTATGCAATATAAATGCAAGCTGTGGTTTCTGTTTCTAATGTTTAAATATCATCATGGATTCAATGGTAAGCTCTGATGTCTGCTTCCTTGGGACCCAATCCTCCCTGACAGGAATTGTATTCTAAGCTATAAGGAAAGGAGGAAAATTCTTATGCTAAGATTTGTTTACTATGGGCAGAGGTTGCTGAAGTGAGAAATGTACTACATAGAACTGTGTCTGGGGGTCAGGTAACCAATGTCGTCACCTGTGGCCAGGTGTCCCCTGCAGGTGCTTCCCTCTATGGACCAGAGCTAGATTATTTCCCACCATTCAGCCAACAGCGAAGCTCTGTGAACTCAAGTTGCTGTAATGCAAAGCTGTCTGAGGACAGGCTGCGGTGGCAGAGAGGCAGTTTGGCATGGAGACGATGGGCACTTTGGTGTACGTGACCTGGGTTTGATTCCCAGCTCGACCATATACTAATTGTGTATCCTGGGGATAATTATTTATTCTCTCTAGGCCTCCGAGTCCCCAAAGTAGGAAGAATGATGTAAATGGCCCGGCATCATCCTGGGCACGAGGTAAACTCTAATAAAAACAAGCCCCCAGAAAGGGTATATGGTCTACGTTGTGTGTGTGGAGAGAATGTGCGATTTTTTCCCCTTCATTTATTCCTTCATGATTTCATTTATTTAACAAATTTTTATCACATATGTACCATGAGCCAGATTCAGCACTAGGTGCTGTGGTCACTGCCTTCATCTTGCTTAATGATCAGAGTGACTCTGTCGCCGGTGGTGGGGAGAACAGCTCTCTGAGGGATGGGACGGTTTTCTTCCTGCTATGTGATGTGGGTGCTCTTGTGTTCACTCCCGTAGGTCGCCTTCTTTCCAGCAAAGCAACTGTGCAATGTGAGTGTAGTGGTCTGGACTGTGGCAAAGGCCACACCTCTTTCTGAACGTGTCCTGTGGGCAGGCCAGCTTCAGTGCCCTGTGTGTATCGCCAGGTGAATTCTCGCACAGTTCTAGGACATAAGAACTCTCATTACCCCCTACTTTACAGAGGAGTAAACCAAGGTTTATAGGGGTTCGTTAACTTGCTCAAGATAAAGCAGCTGGTTGGTGGTGAAGACAGGAGTCACAACCTGCAACAGAGCATTGTCCTCTGCTCTCTCCTCAGGCCCGGTGACTGCTGCAGTGTCCCCGATAAAGTCACACTGTGGAAAGTGTCTGCTTTAGATAACCTGCACATCAGTTTCTATTGCTAAAGTTCCTGGGCCTGGGATAAATGTGTCAGAGATAAGGCTGTCCTTATGCACTCCAGTGGATACCAGGCGGATGGCTGAGGCTTCCTAACGAAGTTATTTGATAATGTTTGGGGATGTTTTTTGAAGCCAACTCTTCAAACTAGAATTAGACTATAAAACTTCACCAGTAGCTCTTTGCTTTGGATAAATGAAGGTCTACTCTTAATAATTCTTGAAAGGGTGGCCCCAGAACTATCTTCAGGGGACTGTTAGATGCTGGCCAGTATCTGGCTGGCCTCTCCCTGGGCACTGCAGGTGGCATGCTCTTCTCCGGGCCAGCTTGGGGGAGCAGGGCCTGGCTGTACTCCTTTGTAGATGAATCCCAGCTTGAACACAGCTATAGATGGGCTGAATCAGAATAGCCAGGGAAGCTTATCAAAAACAAATATTTCCAGGCTCTGTCCTTGGAGTTCCTGATTCTCTGAATCAGGGCCAGGACCAGGAATATGTCTGTTTCATAAGTTCCCTGATGATTTCGATATAGAGCCGGTTTAAGAAATGCTGCATGGCTTGCTCTGAAATGATTGGACACAAAGCGAATACTTATATGCACACCCCCTCTTCTCTGCCATTTTATTTTTATGTGATTTTTTTCTTTAGAACGTTGATTAAAAGCAAGGACTTTGGAATGAAGCAGGCTTGGGTTTCAATTCCAGCACATTGCCAGCTGAGTGTTCGTGGGCAGGTTACTTAAATTCTCTCTCCAGATGTAGGTTACTTCATCTTTCCAATGGGGGTGGGTCTTAATATCTTTTATAATGAAACACAATGCCTGGCACATGATTGGTAGCTGCTGTGACAAATACTAGTAATAGTGACAAATCATCCAGATGTCAGAATGCATGCTAGGGTTCTTGTTCAGTGGGTGGAGCAGATTCAGGCAAGCCCTAGGCCCTGGAGCTTTTGGTGATTTAGAGTCTGTCTTCAGTTATTCACACCAGCCCTTGGACTTTGGGTTTGTCCAGCGCTAAGGACTTAACTTTGCTGGGTATTGAGCTCCTTTGGATTGTCTAGTGCCATGACCCATTCAGGACAGTATAAAGTGCAGGGCTCTTGTGACTTTGCAGTATTCAGTGTGAATTAGTAGGAATGTGTGTGCATCATCTGCAGAGTCCCCATTGCCATTTTGTCTAGAACCTGCCATCACAGAGAAAGGGCTAGCTTATGTCCTTGTGATTACAATGGGCCCACCTGGAAATCCAGGTTGCTCTCCCCATCTCAAGATCCTAAGTCGCATCTGCAAAATTACATTTGCCATGTAAGGTAACATAGTCACAGATTCTGGGAATTAGGATGTGGATATCTTTAGGGGGCATTATTCCACCTACCACACCAACTCAGAGAGCTGTTAGGGGACTTATCTGAGATAATGCGTGACAACTGCTTAATGTAGTACATAACACATATTTAACACTTAGTATGCTCTTACTGTAATTATGATTATATTACCTGGGCTAAAGATTGCTGCTTCATTTTTCTTCATAATGCTTATGTTCTAATAATATTTTATTACATTTACAGTTGACTCTTGAACAACATGGGTGATAGGGGTGATGGCCCCCCAGCAGTTGAAAATCTGCATATAACTTTTGAGTCCCCAAAAACTTAACTACTGATAGCCTTCTGTTGACTGGAAGCCTTACTGATAACATAAATAGTAGATTAACACATATTTTGTATATTTTATGTATTATGTACCATATTCTTAAAATAAATTAAGCTAGAGAAAAGAAAATGTTATTAAGAAAATCATGAGGAAGAGAAAATATATTTACTATTCATTAAGTGGAAGTGGATCATCATAAAGGTCTTCATCCTCATTGTCTACATGGAAGAGGAGGAAGGGAAGGGGTTTGTCTTGCTGTTTCAGGGGTAGTAGAGGTAGAGGAGGGAGGGGGAGGCAGGCAAACTTGGTGTAACTTTATGAAAATACATTGTAAGTTCTGTCTTTTTTGCTTTTTCATTTCTCTAAAAATTTTTCTATAGAGTACCAGTTCTTCCATCATTTGCTTTAGTTTTAGTGCCTGTATCATAGAAGCATCCATGTTGCAAAAGAAGTCAAAAGCAGTCTTGAGTAATCAGAACCCTTCTGCCAGATTGTGTAATGTCAATTTGTTTTCTGACACTGCTTCCTCTATGTCGTCTTCTTCATCATCTAGCACTGGTTTGGAAGCACGCATCTCCATCACTCATTTTCTGTTAATTCCTCTGGTGTGGTGTTTATTAGTTTTTTTAAATTCTCCAAGATTCATACCTTGAAATCCTTTACCCCCCACGTCTTTTGCCATATCTACAGTTTCTTTCACGATTTCCTTGATTGTCATAAATCCTGTGAAGTCATGTTCAATATCTGGACATAGTTTTCTCCAGCAGGAATTTATTGTTTTAGGATTGAGAGCTTTCACGCCTTTTTCTATAATAATGATGGCATCTTCAATGATGTAATTCTTCCAGACTTTCCTGGTGTTCTCTTTATCGGGGTTCTCTTCCATAGCGTTGATAATCCTGTCCATAGAGTACCGTGTGTAATGAGCCTTATGACCCCTTGATCTAGAGGCTGAATTAGAGCCGTTGTGTTTGGGGAAAAGTAGACCACTTTGACACCTTCAGGGTTCTGGGTGGCCAGGGGCATTGTCTAATATATATAAAAAAAAAAAACTTTAAAAGACAGTCCCTTCCTGGAAAGATACTTCTTGATTTCAGAGATAAAGCACTGATGGAACTAATCCAGAAAAAATGTGCTTGTTGTCCAGGCCTTCTTGTTGTATGACCAAAAGACTGGCAGCTGGTGTTTAAATTTTCCCTTCAAGGCTCAGAGTTAGCAGCTTTATGGAGAAGGCTGTCCTGATCCTAGACCTAACTGCATTTATTAATTTATAAAATAATAGTGTTTATCGGGGGTTTGCAATGCCCCCAATATAATCAGGTCCCCAGGCAGTGTGCACTGCAAGAGATGGGAGAGACAAAGACATGGACACAAAAAGTAAGGTGAAAGGGTGAGGGGAGATCAGGGGACCACCAGCATTCCCACAAGCCAGATGGCACTGACTGAAATCTAGCACCTGTTTTTATTCTCTTTTTCATGCTATAGATTACAATGATTTCATGTGAAAAGCTTGTGGGTTACAATGTGTAGAAGTTTCAAGACTCCACTAATAGTCACAAGATGTCTTAGCTAATTACTCTTTTATCTATAGAAGTGGGAACACGTAGCTTGTTACTAAGCACAACTACGCCTTAAGGTATGTACAGATAGTATCTCTGAACTCAGCAGTTGTGGCCCATTTGATTGAGGAACAAAGAGATTAGTACTTCTCACTGAGAGGTTAGCTTCCCATTAACTGAGGTGTTCTACTGAGAAAGGAGGGAAGGAACTCAACCTGGTGTTTTTTAAGAGTTGGAGCCTGGCGTCCCTTCTCACGGGCTGATATTTTGCAATCTTCCTTTACAGCCGTGGGTGGCTTTCATGTCAAGCTGCTCAACAGCTTTTAGGCATGAGGGCTCTCAAGCTTTCAGGTGGGAGTCTGCTTTGCTGTACTCCCAGATCACTGGAATGTCCCCAGACTAGGCAGTTAATTTCTGCCCTTATCTCCGGCTCCTGCTCAGGCAGCATTCCTTCACCTCCTCTCCTCCCACAGCCTCAGAAACAGGGTCCCTAAGCCTGGTGGTCTTATTCCTATCAAGTGTTAGCCTGTCCATTCCTGCCTTAAATCCTGTTACTTGCTCCTCTTCCTTACTAATAAATGTCCTTTGTGGCATTTCTTTTCGAAAATAGGGCACTTTCATCTGCATTAAAAATATGTCCAGGCAGATATTGGTTCTCCTCAGTGATTTTCTTAATGGTATCCACTGCCTCTTGGTCAGCAGAAACTGCTTCTCCTATTATCTTGATTTTTTTTTTTTTTTAAGCCAAACCACTTTCTAAAATTATCAAACCATTCTTTGCTGGCATTTAATTCTCCAGCTTTTGATCCTTCACCTTCCCTTTGTTTTAAGTTGTCATATAATGACTTTACTTTTCCTCAAATCATATTAGAGTCTATAGGTATGCCTTTCTTGTAGCAATCCCGCACCCACATAAAAGATGCATTTTCAACACGAGATAAAAAGATATTTTGCAAAAAATTACAAGGTTTTTGCACCTGTTGGTGTAACTTCAGTGACAGCTTTGTGAATTTCTTTATTTTTCTTTTTCTTTTTTTTACAATGGTTTTTATGCTGGATTCATTTATCTCGACATGATGGGCAATCACAGCTGTAGACCTCAATGTACAGTACATATGTACATATCAAGCAATTCAGCTTTTTCTTGTAATGTCATGACTTTTCTCTGCTTCTTGGGAGTGCTTCCAGCATCACTAGTGGTACTTCATATGCGTCCCATAGTGTTATTCCAGGTTTATGGCATTACACTAAACATGATGAAAAATATACAAGAACCATGAGAGATTGCTTTTTAATGTGATATGCAATTTCCTGGAGAGATGAACTGCTCACACAGGCATGATTAGCGTCACACTGCGTTTTAAGCAGCTGCTCGAACCGTTTGAGCTCATGGCAATAGCAACAGGAGGCGGCTACAAAATTATTATGGTAGTTCAGTATGTATTGCAATTAATTCTAAGCAGTTATGATTTAATATTGCATCTTTTTACATTTGTTTACATTTCTCTGAACTGCAAATGGTGCCATGTATGGTCTGTGTTTGCATGAGTTTTGATAAATTTTAATTTTTATAACTTGTATTTATTTTATGGTAGTAAATGATGAAATAGACTAATATATACATATATTTTATGCATTCATGACAAATCTAAATTTTTCTTAATTTTTTGATATTTTTAGGCTACATAGTTCATCTGTGAGTTTTTTCAAATTGTCGCAAATCTCCAAAATATTTTCCAACTTATTTATTGAAAAACCATATTTGAGTGGACCCATGCAGTTCAAACCCATGTTCTTCAAGGGCCAACTTTATATTTTTATTATTGTTATCCTCAGGGACTGTTATTTATTGAGCTTTGCTATATATCAGCAGCTTCATCATCCCCACTGTGGAACAGGACGCCTGTATTTTAGAGAGCTTGTGTAAATCCTACAAGGTCTCATAGCTAGTAAGAACTGAGGTCTTTTTCTTGTTAGCACCCTGGTGTTTGACCTCCTCCTTGTTCTTCATTTTGGTTCTGCCCTGGACCTCAGCTGGTTTCTCACAGCTGTTTCATAGTGTGGTGAAATCCCATCTGGACTCAGTGTCCAGGCAGAGAAGGCCAGTGCCTTCCTTGGGAGGCAGGAGGAACTTCCCCACATACCCAGTCATCTTCCTCCTGTGGGACCGTGGGCTCAGCACATTCGATGTCAGAGCCTGACTAATCCCCTCCTCGCATCCACCCACGCTGGGGCCTGATTAGGCAGGTGACATGGTGGTGGACCATCACTGGCCTGCTTCTTTTTGTCAGCTCTGCACTATTTAGGACCATGGTGAAGTGTCTTGCCCTCTCAGGGCCAAAAAATGGTCCTTTTAGCCTTTCCCCTTAACCTCCAGCCCTCCTGAAACCAGGAGGGCATGGCTGGGGAAGGCAGCCCCTGTCCTGTCCTGCTGGTCTGTTGCTCGGACCAGGCCTCAGGCTGCTAGAGTGCCTTGAGCGGGCTGGTCCTTGGTAGAGTGTGGTGTCCTTCCTCCCATTCCCTTTCCCCTCTGTATACTAGAGATTACTTTCTTCAAGGTTTAGGTTCTCATCCCCTCAAAATAGCTTCCTGCCTTTAGTCTGTCATTCTCAAAAGGCTTTCTGTGTATTCTAGAATGACTTTCCTCTTGTTAACCTTCTTTCCCATAGCAAAGCAGTTAAGAGTCTGGCCCATGGTGTCTGACACACCTGGGTTCAAATCCGACTCTCCTACTTTCTAGCTCTCATTCAGCCTTGAGCAAGTTTCTTGACTTCTCTTTGCCACAATTCCCAGTTCTCTTAAATGGAAGAAGTAAAAAATTAACTAGGATTTTCCATATAGTACCTAGAACACATGAGCATGCAATATAATATTATGGCTAGCCATTATTTCAATCAACTGTTCTGAGCAAGGTGACAAGAAATCTGATTAAAAAATAGATGTGAGTGGCAGTAGATTCCTAGAGAGAAACATCTCTTGCCAGCAAATCCTTAAATCCTTGATTGGTGGTAAGATGGTAAAGAATGACAAGAATGACATGATACCTTCCTTTCTTCCCCCTGGTGGGGGCAGGTGAGAGAAGCCGGCAGACAGGTGGGAGGCGGGGAGGCTGCTTCCAGTGCCCTGTCTATTCCAGCACCCTTTTGTATTCACCCAATGGCAGGGGGAAGGGGCAAGCAGTTTAGCACCCACCTTTTAGAGTAATGCTAACACCTCAGGATTCGTTGCTGTTTTCTCTCTGTTGGTGATCCGTCATCCCTGATGGAATTGTTAGCACTGGAAGCTCAGTGGGTTATATCCTCTGTGTCTCCCTCCTCAGAGGAGCCCTTTTGTTCTGGGATGAAAGGAAACTGTCCCAGCCTGGAAAGATGTGCACCCATGAAGTCCTTTACACCCCCTCTGAGCCCAGGTCAGATAAGGCACTGAATGCTCCCACTGGTCCCCGACATAGCAGTGCACCAGATTCAGGCAGGGAGCCTTTCAAGTGCACTCAGGGCCCGTCAGCTGAGGCCCGGGTGCAGTATCGGTTCTTTGCTCAGCTCACTCCATCTCTTCACCAGAACCCTTTGTGGGGAAATCTGTCTCTCACTTAAGATCCAGCCCGAATGTTTTTTCGGTGATTGAGTCACTTTCTTCTGGGCTTTCCTGGGCTGTGTTCCAGCCTTTCTGAGACTGGGCTAGAAAAGGATTGCGTGTCTGTCTCCTCTGCTAGGATGGAGTTCCCTGGGGGATGGAATGTGGGTTACCCATCTTTGTGTCCCCAGCAGCTGGCACGGTAGCTAATACTCAGTAGGCACCACCAAGGTTTACACAAGACGTGACATGTGTTTTTGAATAATTTCTTGATATTTTAACTTCTAGCTCACTGCTTAGCATACAGCAGGTTCTCAGAAAAAATTCTTCAACTGAATGAGTAGGATACAGCTGAGCGGCCTCGGGTTGCTCTAAGACCGTGCAGCTTGTCAGACATTTACCTTTCTTTGTCAGCCCCTTCCCTCATCTGCTGGTGTTTCCCACTAGAAAACAATGTTTTCTGCAACCCTTTGCAGTGCTTCGCCCAGATCCTCCAAATTTGAAAACATCTAGCTTTGAAAGAATAGATTCATCATTTCCTTCCTGTCTGGAGCCTTTTTTTTGTATCTGTTGTTGATTGAGCTTTTGTAGTCTGCTTATGTTAGAGCTGGTTCCCCTTGGCCCTAGGAACAGAGAGGCGGAGTCACCGAGGCTGTAAATGGCAAAGGAGTTTATTGGCTAGCTCGAGCTAGGGTCCAAGTCCCGGAGCACCAACGCAGTGGCCTTCCTATGAACCAGGACCCCGCCCTGGGGTAAAAGTGAAGCTTTTATACTTTTTTTTGGCACACGACACGCAGGTTTCACACCATACGTTGGACACTCCATCCCCCCTCCCCCCTTAGTCCATTGGTTCCTTTGAAAGTGGCTGATTGTTTTGACTCCTGATTGGTTGGCTCCAAGCCTTGGGATTTTCAATTTTCACGCCGGCGCCAGTTGACCAAGAATGCTGGTCAACAACAGCCGCAATGCTGGCCGAGAACAGCTGCAATGCCCTGATACGGTGAGCTGGTGGTATGTTTTCTTCTGATTGGCTCTCTCCTGTTTGTGGTTTTTGCGGTTATTCCTGGTATCTCTACTTCATACTCCCGGCACTGGGCATTATGCTGAGGCACAACCTGTCATGGAGTTACTCCTGCTCTTACTCCTGTATTTAACAAACAGCTAAAAGCAAGCACGGTTACAGAAGCAAATGGCATTAGTTAGAATCAAAAAGAATGCATTTGTAAAAACAACAGAGTACATTCTCCTACTATTAATTCCTGTCTTTCACTTAGAGTGAGGAATGGGAGAACCTAAACAAACAAAAAGGAGAATTTTTTAAAAAGTGGCTTTGGTTTGTCCTTTCCCTATTACAGACATCTTAACGAATTACTGAGATTTGTCTATCGCCTTCCCCACTTCCCTCCACAATGGACAGCTCTGTTGCCGCTCTGGGTCTACACAGGGAGGTGTGTGTGTGTGCGTGTGTGTATGTGCACACACGTGTGTGCAGCTATGTTCTCTTTCTCCCTGAGACGTCACTTCCATTTTGTGTCCAGCTTGTGGCATAGAGTTAGAGATCATGAATATCCACAGATAACCTCTTAATGTAAATAGTTTATCTCAATGTAACTAAACTGTTATTTTCTTTGTTTCTTTTTCTGTTAAACATGGACTCTTTATAACCTAGATTGCAGTAGTGGTTGTTTTGGGCAAAGCCAGATCCACAGAAATGTAACGTATGGGGCCACTGCAGGAGCTTTGGGAGTGCAGAGTGAGGGGTCTGGGAATTTTTAAGATGCCCCTTTAAAGGATAAGGAAACTCCCTGAGAGAAGCCTTCTGCAGGAGTGAGTGGTAGGTGTGGGTGGAAATAGGGTATTTCCAGATGTTGTTGGAAGCCTCTCAGCTGCCTTAGGCATTGTCTTCTGGGTAGCACATGCCCGACTGAGTTGGCCACTTGCAGTTCCTCGGCTTCACCTTGCCTGCAGGAAACGTGGCAGCGGCTCCTCTTTGCCCTTGGGAATCCGGGAGTTATTTATTAATGGTATTTAAAGTCTTTCCTAATATATCTTCAACTTGTCGACTCCCACCTTTCTCCTTTGAAGTTCCTGAGGGGTCAGAGAGGGAAGTACAGGGAAGCTTCAGGGAAATTTTAAACATTTGCCTGGAAAAGGTGGGGAGCTGAAACCTGGGCCGTGTGGGCTGGCCTGTTCCACCTCTGCAGCCCCAGTCCTGCCTGGCTGCCCACACGTTTTCTGCTTCCTCCTCTCGCAGTTATCCCTCCCCCCAGGGCCCTCTCCAACTTCAAACCATTCCTGCCTTTCATTGACTCTCCCTGAGAAGCTGACAAGCAGCCTCAGGGTTTTCCAGTAAGAGTTAACTACAGAGGCACAGGTTGGAACAAGTGCCAGGGAGTTTGGCCGCCTGCGGGGCTTTCCTCCTGCCTCACTCTAACTCTCAGTCCAGAGGGAAGATTATTGCAGTGGTTTCTGTTACAGATGATCTGCCCGACAGGAGCATCCTGCTCCTGGCCTTTGCAGGTCAAGTCACCCTCCTCATGGCTCAGCCCCAAAGCACCTTTGATGGGCGAAAAGGGTCTTTACGTGCCAAAGGAACCGTAGCGTGAGCAGGGAAGGCTCTCTTTCTAGAAAATATCATGCACCATCAGTGGGCAGAGCTGCCACGTTGTGTGATTCCCGGCACCGTTCACATTGCACCGTAGGGTCACCACGGGACAATGATGCCTCCTGTAGTTGTCCAACCAGGCAGCCCTGCTTTGGAGGTACTATTATTTAAAACACATTTTCCCAACTATAATTTAATGATGAATTAATTTTGGTAATGATTGTCACTTACACTGAAATTTATAATTTTGAGCTTTTATGATTATTTTTCTTCTTTTCCCAGCTTGATAATGATCATCTTCATTGAAGGCAGGAAGCCTGTGCATATAAGATGCTTCAGCTACCACAGTGCCGTGTACATAGAACTTTCATAGTAAATTTAGTCTTGTTAATATCGCATTAAAATGAACATTCGAAGGCAGAAATGAGCACGTAAAGCAGCCCTGAGCATGTCCAATGTGCTTTCTAGTCTCTAGAAAGCAATGCCTACATGGCCCTGGCATTGTGGAGTGCTGCCGTTTTGTGATTGGAAAAATCACAGGAGTCATTTTGGACTCTTGGCCTGGGGTCCCACTATTTTCCAACAGGAGGGGAACAGCACCCCCACGTTGCACAACTCCGGTGGGCACCGTTAGCATTGTCATGCATATGAGCAGTGCCTCCTGGAGTTGTCTACAGAGGCCACCTTGCATCAGAGGAACTGTCATTCAAAAACAATTCATTAGTTACCTAATCTATATTAGGACATTAGCAGAAATAAAAATTTGTCAATTCACTTCCAATCTTATCATCCCAACAAATCATTCTTCCTATTTTTCCTTGACATTTTACATTTCTTTTACTTGGCATACATTAGTTTTGCATAGCTGTAGTCCAGAGTAGTCTATAATTTTGTATTAAGCTTTTTTTTTTTTTCCTTTTCAAGCTATGTTATAAGCTTTTCTGTGCTATCGCAGTCCTTGTCATGGTCGATGGCTTTAATTGTACCAAGTGGATTACAATTAATTATTTGGCCACTTGACAGTTGGCTCATTTCCAGTGTTTCACTATTATAAAGAATGGGCAGAAGGCAAAGGGAGCTCTTATTTGTTTCCTTTGACTTATGTGTCAGTCACTATGCTAGACACTTAATTATCTCATTTATTCCTCTAACAATTATTTCTAGAACTGAGACTCAGACTGGCTAAGCAGCATAGTAGTACGAGCTAATGTATGTTGAACTCTTACCGTGTGTCATACTCTTTGCTAAGAACTTTTCACGTAATATCTCATATCTCACTACTCCGTAGAAAGTACATATTTCCACTCTTTTGGGAATGATATTAATTTGAGGAGATGTTTAAATGCCTTGTCCAAGGTGTCATGTCAGAACTTGGAGAGGATAGAGTTGAACCCAGGTCTTTCCAAACTGTCTGAAACTCATGGTCAGTATAACGTCAGCTTCATGAGGGAGTTTTCTTTTTTCCCCTCTTTTTGTTATCTGCCGTGTTCCCAGTGCTGGGAGGAATACCTGGCGCATAACTGGTGCTCAGTAAAGGCTTGTTTAATGAATAATGGAATGGTCTCAGCACTATATAAGCAGCTTGAGGTCAGGTTTCTTTGACTCACAAATATTTGCTTTTCTGCTATATCTCAGGTATAGGTGAGTAGAAAATAAAATTTACGCCCACATACAGAAGACACGCATATTTAGGAGTTTGCATGTGTGTGTGTAGTCCTTTTAATTCTATTTCACTTTTTTATTCAGCTTAAAAGTTTTTTTTTTTTAAATGAGGCTTTATTTTTTTAGAGCAGTTTTAGATTCACAGCAAAATTGAACATGAGGTACAGAGATTTCCCGTATACTCTCATCCCCCCTCACAAGCATAGCCTCCCCCATTATGATCATCCCCCACAGGGTGGTACTATATTCATCACACTTGATGAACCTACATTGACAAATCATTATCACTCAAAGTCCAGAGTTTGCATTAGGGTTCACTCTTGGTGGTGTACATTCTATGGGTTTGGACAAATGTATCATGACATGTATCTACCACTATAGTACCATACAGAGCAGTTTCACTGCCCTAAAAACCCTCTGTGCTCTGCCTGTTCATCCCTCCCACCTCCCAATCCCATGATCTTTCTATTGTCTCTACAGTTTGCCTTTTCCAGAAGGTCATAGAGAATGCATCCTTTCCAGATTGGCTTTTTCGCTTAGTAATATGCATTTAATCTTCCTTCATGTCTTTGTGGTTTGCTAGCTCATTTCCTTTTAGGGTTGAACAATACTCCATTGTCTGAATGTACCACAGTTTATTTATCCATTCACTTGCTGAAAGACATTTTGGTTGCTTCAAAATTTTGTCAATTATGAATAGAGCTGCTATGAACATCTGTGTGCAGGCTTTTGTGTGGATATACGTTTTCAACTTTTTTGGGTAAGATACCACAGGGCACGATTGCTAGATTGTGTGGTAAGAGTATGTTTAGTTTTATAAGAAACTGCCAAACTGTTTTCCAAGGTGGTGCTATTTAACATCATTTTGCATTTCCATCAGCAGTGGGTGAGAGTTCCTTGCCAGCACTTGGCATTGCCAGTGTTTTGGATTTTGGCCGTTCTATAGGTGTATAGTGTTATCTTGGTGTGTGTGATCTTTTTCTTTCTTTTGGTTTATATTTTTAGGAATCATTGTGAGAAATGCAATTACTACAGGAAACTGTAGAAACATTTTGTAAGTTCTTAAAATGTATTAATTTTTTCCTTTGCTGGTTAAGTTAGTGTGTCTTGTTACTAGATATGCAAAAACAGTCCAGTTTTGCTGCTACCTCGCCGGAACTATTTTAAAAGAAAAATCCTTTACTTATTGTTACACAGGAATACATTGCTACCTCAGTATTTTGTTTTCATTTCATTATTTGCTTTGGGAGCTTTTAAGGATGATTTGTTTAACAAGATACCATGTTTGTTTTGAAGCTTGGTGCTGCGACTTCCTAAACATGAATGTTTTTCAGGTCCTAAACCAGCTGTCTATCTGCAGCATGGCTTGCTGGCAGATTCCAGTAACTGGGTCACAAACCTTGCCAACAGCAGCCTGGGCTTCATTCTTGCTGATGCTGGTTTTGACGTGTGGATGGGAAACAGCAGGGGAAACACTTGGTCTCGAAAACACAAGACGCTTTCAGTTTCTCAGGATGAATTCTGGGCTTTCAGGTATATTTGAATTGATTATGACATGGGGTGTATTTCCTTACACCCAGTACCCTTAACTCAGACACATGGGGATTTCAGCAGAAGAGGCAGATGGGTAACTCTGAAATCGTATGAGAGGGAAAACTGATGTCTCTTGAAAGGTTTTAAACCTTGCTGGGAATTTAAAACTAGCATTAAGGTAAATTATTACATTAATAAATAGATTTAGTTAGGGATTCTTAGGTTATTTGACATTCCTGGTGGTGTGGGAGCTCCTGGGTAAGTGTCCCATAACCTTCCTCCTTCCTCTGTAAACATGTACTCCAAATGTTCACTTCTCTTCTTTATAGAAATTCTTTTTCTCTCTCTCTTTTCTGATGGCACCAATTAGTTGCATATGACATTGGACATGTTGCATAAGCCCTCTGTGTCTTGATTTCTTTATTTGTAAAATGGGGGATAATAAACACCTCATAAGGTCATTGGGGGCTTAAAGGAGAGGATACAGGGAAAGAGCCTCCATGGAGCCTGGCACATTGTAAGTGTTGGTGGCCTCTCTACCTCCTGATGGCAGACACGCACACCTGGGTTCAGGACTATGTCTTGCTCCCAGGTATTAGAAAAGATCAGCAGTGTGGAGGCTTCCAGGCTGGCTTCTCTTTTGTAAGACCAGAGCCTCACTGGACAAAATACAAGAATGAGAGCTTTTGCCAAAAGGCATGTGCAAGAATATGGTTTTTGTCACACCATTTGTAATAGCAGAAAACTAGAAACTGCCCAAATGCATGTCAGCAATGAGTGGACAAAGTGTGACATATTTACATAGTAAAATGAGAATGAGCAACCTACAACTATAAGCAACAACATGATGAAGCCAGATACAGAAAAATACATACTGCATAATCCCACCTATAGAAAAATTAAAAAACAAGTGAAAGTAATTTATGGCATGAAAATTAGAATACGAGTTACCTTTCAGGGAGGCATAGCTGGAAGGGAGCCCAAGAGGGCTTCTGCAGTCCTGGTAATGTTCAGTTTCCTGAACTCATTGCCCGTTTGCTTATCTGTGTTCAGTTTGTGATAATGCATCAAATTGTATGCTTGGTAGTTGTGTGCTGTTCTATTTTATGTACTATTTCAATGAAGGAATTCCTTTCTTGGATTACAGTTATGATGAGATGGCAAAATATGACCTACCAGCTTCTATTAACTTCATTCTGAATAAAACTGGCCAAGAGCAAGTGTATTATGTGGGTCATTCTCAAGGCACCACAATAGGTATGTATGTAATTAAGATTGAAGTTAATATAATGTCTTTATTACAGAGGTTGCACTTGTTCTTAAAAGTGATATATTTAAAAAAATTAATTCGAATGCATTTATTTTTAAATGCCAAACCAAAATAATGAACAGGGCAAAGAATTTGGAAATATTTAGTCTTCTTTGGAAATTCATGGTATAAGGGTCTCTTCAAATTGAAGGAATTAATATAAACCACATTGTATTAGTTATTTTGTTAGATAAGCAAGATGGGGTTGTGAGAAGGTAGAAAGCAAGAAATTTTCTAAGTTCAGAGACTTAGATGGGGTACGGTGACTCATGCCTGTATTCCCAGTACTTTGGGAGGCCAAGGTGAGAGGATTGCTTGAGGTTAGGAGTTCAAGACCAGCCTTGGGACAACATAGCAAGACCCCTTCTCTACATAAAATAAAAATATTAGCTAGGCATGGTGATGCATGGCTGTCTTCCTAACTACTTGGGACATTAAGATAGGTGGATTGCTTGAGCCCAAGAGTTCAAGGTTACAGTGAGCTATGATGGTGCCACTGAACTCCAGCCTGTACAACAGAGTGAGACCCTATCTCAAAAAAAAAAAAAAAAAAGAAAAAGAAAATAAGAAAATATATTGACTTTGAAAGTTAAGTGGAATATAATTAAATACAGATACAAGGATGATAGATTATTTATAAATAGTTTTAAAAGCTGTATGCATTTTTAATTTATGTTGATTGTAAAAGTAATGTATGTTCGTTGTAAAGAAACATGTAAAATTTAGCAAAGGTAAAAGAAAGTAAAAATTACCCATAATTCTAGCAAGCAAGGGTTTACTCTAATTAGTGGGTAGGGACCTGTCTTATAATTTATTTAATTCTCCCTTTTAGTGGTTGCTGTGACTAACACCTTTGTGTTCATGTTACATGATCTCCTTAGAATACGTTCCTAGAAGGAGACTATATGAGAGGTATGAATGATTTTAAGGGTCATGATATATAGGGTTAACTTGTCTCACTCTCAGAAAAATGGAGGGAGTCATTTTTCTGCATTCATATTCCTTCTCTCATGCTTGTCTACTTGCATCCTTTGTCCTACTACTCTCTAAAGTGACATTCTGGGGCCAAGTGGCAAGAAGTGACCTCAGAGAGGGTAAAAAGATATTTAAAGTTAGGGGATTCTAAATGCAGGAGCTCCTTTGGAGTCTTTGGTGGTTTGGATGTGTCTGTGAATTGTTCCTGGAGGGGTTTTGGGAATGAAGGGGTGGGGAGCTCTTAGAAATACGGTCTGTGGTTCATGTTGTTAAAGGAACAGGGAAGACTTTCTGGTTCTCCACACCTGGATTTCTTCCGGTGCATATCTAGGTTGAGATTTGCAACAAGCACTTAAGAAATACTTGATTTACTAGTTTAATCAAGTTCGGTGCTGGCGCACACAGTTCAGAGGGGCCCCGTATCGAGTGTTTGGCCCCCCAGGGCGGCGTTGCCTGCCTGGTTCTCAGGCTGCCGCTAGAGGGCGTCACGAATGCCCGGCCTTGCCTTTTTTGAGAAGGAAATCCCAGAAGATGAATTCCTGTCTTCCTTTTGTTCCCACAGGTTTCATAGCATTTTCACAGATCCCCGAGCTGGCCAAAAGGATTAAAATGTTTTTTGCCCTGGCTCCTGTGGCTTCAGTGGCGTTCTCTACTAGCCCGCTAATCAAATTAGGACGATTTCCAGATCTTCTTCTTAAGGTATTGGGATCCCTGCATCCCTCTCCCCTCCCCACAAATTTCCTCCTCAGATCTGAAGAATTGGCCACGGGAGGGAGAATGTGCGTGTGCCTTCCTTCTCTGCAGTTTGCGATCGGTGGAGCAGTGGGTGTTTCGTTCCCCTTCACCCCTACTTCCAGACCCAGGGGAGTCACGGAGGTCTGCGGGTAACTGCGCCCTGGAGCCGCGTGTGCTCGTGGTCCACAGATCCTGCAGCTCCCTACCTACCACACGAGGGCAGTGCAGGGAGGTCTGTGAGAAAGTAATTCACACGTTCACGGAGTTGCCCTGTATCCATAAGGTGAGCCCGTGCATAGCCGCGGGCAGGCTGTGGGACGCAGGAGATGTACTGTTCCCATATGCCGGTCCCCAGCCACACCCAGGGCCACCCAAAGACACTGTTATTATTATATTTAGTAATATGGCGCCTAATCACAAGCCAGTAACCTCATCAGGGCTTAGCGCTCAAGCTATGTGACCCTAAACTCTGTTCAAGGAGGAAACAGCTTTCATGAGAAGTTTTAAGCCAACTGAGGCTAGATGGTCTATTCATGCATTTTTTTTTTTTTTTTTTTTTTTTTGAGACAAAGTCTTGCGCTGTTGCCCGGGCTAGAGTGCCGTGGTGTCAGCCTAGCTCACAGCAACCTCAAACTCCGGGACTCAAGCGATCTTTCTGCCTCAGCCTGCCGAGTAGCTGGGACTACAGGCATGCGCCACCATGCCCGGCTAATTTATATATATATATTTTTAGTTGTCCAGATTATTTCTTTCTATTTTTTTTAGTAGAGACGGGGTCTTGCTCTTTCTCAGGCTGGTCTTGAACTCCTGACCTTGAGCGATCCATCCGCCTCGGCCTCCCAGAGTGCTAGGATTACAGGCGTGAACCACCGTGCCAGGCCTATTCATGCATTTTATATGCTTTATGTATTATACATTTACACATGCATGAAGTTCTGTACAGAAGTATATACTTGCAATCAGGTTATTACATATCTCATGGGCCACTTAAAAGACTTTAACAGGAAATATGGACAATACTCTGAACTCAGGGCCTGACTCTCACATAATCTGGGATTTACTGTATCAGTGACCAGAACATGCAGATAAGGTGTAGCCATCCCTGACCAAATTTGTTTTTAAAGCCTTGAGTAACAGAAGCATCGATTTTCATTATAAACAGTGTAGAGATTGTAAATAAAGTACCCCTCAACTACCAAGCCTTCTCCTAGTGCCTTTCTCAGAATTAAATACAGTGCTCAGTTGGAGGTCTTTTTCTAAAGACCTTGTATGTGAATTTATATACATATAGATGTACCAAGGAAAATATATTGTTTTGTTTTAATGTAGCTGGTATCCAACTATATATATATTGATTTGCAGATTGCATTTTTCACTCTTGGAGAGCTATCATGTTAATACATAAAACTCTACCACATTCTTTTTAACTGCGGCACAGTAAGTTTTTGATTATAAGGAACTACTATTTATGTAGCCAGACTCCTATGGTAGACATTTAGGTTGTTGCTAATTTGCTGTTGCTGCATCTTTTTGCCTTTTTAGGGGCACATTCACAGAGTGGATGTGGAGAAGTGAAATTGCTGTGTCATGGGAATGTGTGTATTCACCCCACTTTGGAGGTAGTGTTTTGTAAGATCTGGAGTGGAGCCCAGGAATCTGTGTTTTTACAAGACACCCTATGTGATTTCTAATGTAGGCTAAACAGTCGGGTATTTGGGAACCACCGTTTCATATCACGGTGCTTTATAGTATACTGGGAGAGTAAAAATATAAATGAATGAATGAATGTTCATAAAACCTTTGAAGCTACTCTGAAAAATATGCTGCTTCTGTGAAAGTAGAGTATCACCTCCAATCCTTTCTCAAAGTGCAAATTATGAAGATATCAAAGTTGTATGAGGAGGCCTGTAGATGTATAAGGCAAATTTTTCTCTCTATATACTGTCCTACAGTGACACAATTTTCAGAGGAGTTTGCCACATGAGTGTTTGGGCAGTAGTTCTGAAGTACAAGGTCAACTTCACCTCCTTTGTCAATCAAAAGGAAAGCTTGCTTTATTGCGATTTAGGTCAGTGATGCATCATCCTGTTAATTTATTTTTAGTAGAGAACTTAAAGAATATGTACACTTGTCATGTGAGACCATTATGTAGACTCACAGCCAGAAGTTTTCAAAGTGGTGCCTTTGCATGTCACAGGGCCTTCTCTACATGTGGTATATTTACTAACTGGTTCTCCACAGCTAGTGCGGTTCGTCTAGAGAGGAGGAACATTCGAGGAGACCTGGTTTTTAGATATTCAGGAGTTCTCTTGTAGAATACTGATTTGACAGAGAACCCAGCTGTCCCTGTGTGGGCCACATTTGCTGGAAGAAGTATTGAATATGGCCCATACAATGTTATACATTTAAATTAGTTGCATCTTTTAAAAAGTGGGATATTTAACATTGTAGTCTTGATAACTGATTTTTTTCGGGGGTGGGTAGGGAAGGAAGCTGTGCTCCATAAGCCTGTGGATTAGTGATGGTTGCAAGTAGCAGTTAGGCTGAGCATAAGCTTTTGAGTTCATCACAGTTCTCAACACTCCCTAGTCATCACCTCTGAGGCAGGGTGGCTTTCTTCCATTTCCAGTTTTTTCCATTTATAGTTACATACCTGCCTGTATTAGTTTGCTAGGTCCATGAGAAGGAATCTGTTCCGTGCCTTCCCCATAGTGTCCAGTGGTGGGCCGGAGATCTTTGGCATTTCTTGGCTTGTAGAAGCATTACCTCGATTTCTGCCTTCATCTTTGCACGGTGTTTCCCTGCATGCATGTCTGTCTCTGTGTTCAGATTTCCCCTTTCTGTAGGGACATCAGCCATATTGCATAAGGGCCCACCCTAATGACCTCATTTTAACTTGATTCCTCTAAAAGACCCTGTCTCCAAGTAAGGTCATTCTGAGATATTGGGGGTTAGGGCTTCAAGTGTATCTTTCTTAGGGAAGATGATTCAATCTATAAAACTGCCTTTGTAGGCATTTGAGTTTTTTATTTCTGCTTTTCCCTCCAGAGGGTATACATGAACAAGAGTATAAATTATGAAGGTTCAGTATAAGTGAGATCTTTTTTCTGTTTCCTATTGCACAAGTTTGTGAAGATCTGCCTGAAGAATGTAGTGGTTGCCCTGGAAGTGCTTGAGCACAGGTTCAGTGGCCATTGGTTAGGAACAATGTAGGGCAGGGGTTGGCAAACTTTTTCTGTAAAGGGCCTGTTTGGAAAAACTCAAACCATGTTTCCCTGTGCTCTCACACCACACACTGACGATCAACACAGACAGAAGACTTCCATGACCAAATGTGGAGGATTTGTCCACACCAACAAACATTCAGTTCTGCAATAATGCTGTCTGAGTGTCCTCTAATTCAGTTACGACACTATCTACTTGGAGATAGTGTCAGATCCCACAGTTTGAGGGCTCAATTCCCCAAACTGCCCTCCCCCCACTTCAGGCACCATTTGCAAGTTGGGCCTCTGGAACATTTGACCAACTAGTGTCAAGTTGGAGTTCCCATGATCCCCTCTTTAGGTTTAATTAGTTTGCTGGAGCACCTCATAGAACTCAGAGAAACACATTTACTGGTTTATTTTAAAGGATATTACAAAGGATACAGATGAAGAGATGCATAAGGGGAGGTATGAGAAAAGGGTTTGGAGATTCCATGCTCTTCTGGGCATGCCACCCTCCAGGAGCCTCCACATATTCAGCTATCTGGAAGCTCTCCCAACCAGTCCTTTTGGGTTTTTATGGTGGCTTCATTACATAGGCATGATTGATTAAACCACTGGCCATCAACTTAGCCTTCAGCCCACCTCTCCCGTGCTTGGAAGTCAGGGGGTGGGACTGAAAGTCCTAACCCTGTAATCGTGCCTTGGCTTCCATCCCGAAGCTACCTAAGGGCTGCTAGCCATGAGCTGATTATTAGCGTACAAAAAGACATCTCTTTGGAGATTGTAAGGATTTTAGGAGCTGTATGCCAGGAAACAGAGTCAAAGACCAAATATATATTTTACAATATCGTAGGACCAAATAGTAAATATATTTGGCTTTGTGGGTCATTTGGTCCCTTTTGTAACTATGCCACTCTGCCATTACAGCGTGAAAGCAATCATTAACACTATGTAGAGAGATGAGTGTGGCTGTGTTCTAACAGAACTTTATTTATAAAAACATGCAGTGCCAGGGGAGAGGGGAATGGGGAATTATTGTCTAGTGGGTATAGAGTTTCAGTTTAAGAAGATGAAAGAGTTCTGGAGATAAATAGATAGTTGCACAACAATGTGAGTGTACTTAATGCCACTGAACTGAACATGTAAAAACAGTTAAAATGGTAAATTTCATGTTATGTATCTTCTCCCACAATAAAAAAACGTTTTAAGAAAAAACCAGGTAGTGAGTTGGATTTGCACTGCTGGCCAGTAGAATCACATTAGATGTGTGCACACCCAGCAGGCGTTGCCGGTCAGTCAGCCCTCAGCTGTTTCTCAGAGTGAGATGAAAACTGTTTGGGGCTGGCCCTGGGATGAGGGATCATTAGGCCTTTTCCCACTGTAGAAGTCCATTGTAAGCTTATTTGGTTTTCTGCCTCCTCTTCATTTTGAGAATTTAAATACACGTCTGTGATGTGTGATTTTTGCCTTAATAAGCTTATTGTATAAGTGTCTAGTTTGAATGTCCACTGGTTGCCTTTTCTCCTGAGGCTATATGTGGAGACACTTGGTGCATGTCTCTGCTTCTGAGGTGGGTCACAGAGGCACATGCGCCAGAATGAAGTGCTGAAATATTCTTGCATTTCTTTTTATTTTGCAGGACTTATTTGGGGACAAGGAATTTCTTCCACAGAGTGCATTGTTGAAGTGGCTGGCTACCCATATTTGCACTCATGTCATTCTGAAGGAGCTTTGTGGAAATCTCTTTTTTGTTCTGTGTGGATTTAATGAGAGAAATTTAAATATGGTATGTATGTTTATGATAAGGCTTGATTTAAAATTCCAATGATTTCATTTTATCTGTGAATGTGCTTATTTGTGTTGGATGATGTGGGAGAGGCCAGATGACCTCATCAGAGCTCTAGAAGGTCTTTCATTTAAAAGGTGCAAGAATCAACTCTGGCAGGTGCCTAGAATACTGCACCATCTGCTGCTGTTCTGAGGCTAGTTGCTGTCAACTTCCTACATTGTACCTGCATGGAGACTGTTGAATAAGGAGATCTGTCACAATTTGTTGTAATATTTATATTTATTCTAGTGATTGGTGTCTTTTAAAAAATTACTATAAGTGTGTTTCAATTTGGAATGGCCATTTATACGCACATATATCTATAGATATACATGCACACGTACACATGTATATATATCATATATTTATTTATTTATTTATTTTATAAAATGTAAAACCTCAGCCAGCAATATGCTTGTGTTTCTAAATATATTTGTAGTTTGTAGTGTTGCATTTTGAAAACAGGTTTTAAAATTCTGGAATGAAGGCTCTGAAAAAAATTTTTTAAATGAGATTTTTTTTTCCTGATAATTAAAGCAAGGTGTGATTGTTATATAAAATTTTGGAAGTTCAGGAAAGCATGAAGAAGAAAATAAAAATGACGTGTAATGTCAACCCATATGGCATTATGCTTACCATACTGTTGCATTTCTTTCACATGTACTCTATGTGTATGGTTGTATGTGTTTTTATAGGATGTATTTGTAGTCAAAAAATTTCTTCTACTCCTGATCTTATATATTTGAAGGTATGGCTCTGTAGTTTTTAACGTTTTGAAGGGCAAAATATAATGTTTATTATCACTGTCACCTTAACGCTATTTTCATTCTTTATTTCAACGTGTTTATTTTGCAGTCGAGAGTGGATGTGTATACAACACATTCTCCTGCCGGGACGTCTGTGCAGAACATGTTACACTGGAGCCAGGTAGGTGTTCTAGGAGTGCAGTTGTGGTTCATGTAAAATCCACGTTAGAAAGGTCTGTGGGTTCCATGAAGCACCCCTCTGCCAACCCTTCCCAAATAGAAAGACAATCTGCTTACAGATATGATCTGGTTTTCTTCCCTAGGGTCCTGGGTTCTTGTCATTGTGTTTGTGTTGCTTTTGTTATCCTTGGTGGAGCATACTATGCAGACAGAGGTTCACCCAACAGCTGTCGGGGTTGACTTTTTCCCCCTTCCCTCCCCCCTCCTTCGGTTTCAGATTTATGCTCTATATTCCCTCACTTCCTTCCTTTCCATTTCCCCCTTCCCCTCTCCTTCATCTGTTTTTCATTGAGTCCTAGATTTATTTTATTTCTGTGTTGCTTCATAAAGCCTGACTTTAGAGCAGCTTTGGAGGTAGGAACTGCTATTTCAGCATTAACTCCCGAACACAATGTGCTTGGAACATCAGTGGATAAACCAGAGCTAAGCCGATCATGGACATGAATGGGAGCCACTAACTTTTAAAATATAGTTTTGATGATTTTATCACATAAATAATGCATGTCCATTCTAGGAAATTTAGAAATTACATCTAGTCAAAAAATACTATCTTAAAATGAGCATAAAATCATTCTCTAACCTTACACAGAGATAAGAAATGCGGATCCAGAGATGCTAAATGCCTCCGCATTCTACCCTACCCCTCTTGCTGCATGTCATTCCATGCATTCCAAAAAAGGCAGTTTAAGATGTGGATAGAAATAGTAGATTTGGAAATAGATTAATTAATTTTCTCCTTACTATTTTACAACTTGCTTTTCTTTTTCCACCTAACAATATGTCCATGACTTATTTCCACCTCAGGACATATTTTTGTACATTTTTTCCCCAGCTAATTTCATTTTAAATTTGAAATAACTCAGTATTTAAGCCAAGATGTTATAGGTGTCTTAGTAATTTCCAAGCACTGAACAGTCACTGCTTGCATCAGAATCATTGAATTGCTTTTAAAAGTATACTTTTTGTATACTTTTATATATTGCTTTAAAATTTTAAGTATACATTGCTTTAAAAAAGTAATGGGAGTTGGGTTTGTAGCAGAACTGCTGGGTTGGCTACCATCTAGGCTAACAAAAACTAAGACTCCTGTATCCCAATCATTTCGATGGATGAATCTGTACTTTTATATTTTTTAACAATTTTATTGAGGTATACGTGACATATAATACTTAAAGAATGCAAGTTGATATATATTGACACTCATGTACACTTGTGAGCCCATTATCACAATCAAGGTAGTGAATACATCCATTTTCCCCAGAAGTTCCCTTCTGCCCCTTTGTAACACCTCCCTCCTGGCCTCTCCCCTCCATCCCCAAGCAACAACTGATCTGCCCTCTGTCACTGTAGGTTAGCTTGCATTTTCTAGAGTTTGTATAAACTCAGTCATACATATACTTGTTTTTGTCTGGCTTCTTCTACTCAGCATAATTATTTTAAGATTCTTCCATGTTGTTGCATATATCAGTAGTTCATTTCTTTTCATTCCTGAGAATCTGTATTTTTTAAAAAATCTGCCTAGTAGATTCTTCACCCAACCAGGTTTGAGAGTCACTGATCTGGGACATCCTGATGCTTTAGTCTCCTTCCTCAGTTGCTGCAGGAACTTTGTCTGTGGGGAGTGGATAGTTCACCTCTCTCTGGGCTCATCTCTAAGGACCTAGGAGGAGCCTGGCCTGAAGCTCACTGTAGTGACCGGAAGGCTGAATGTTTAACGCTAATCCCTCAGTGCCAGAGTTTGCTGTGTCTTAGAAGAGGGGCATCTGGAAGGCATGTAGTTCATGGCCTGCTGGACACACCCTCACCACTTAAGGAATGCCCCGAAACCTTCAGAAATCTTCACATTCGTTCAGGTCTCTGCTTTTCTCCTCAGTCACATTTCTATTTATAGTCACTTGTTTTTAAAGTGTATATATATATACCCTGTCACCAAAATTCCCCTACATTTTTTAGTATACCTGGAACCTCTTACCTAATGGACATTTTCCCAAAATGCCCAATTTCTGTCTCCTCGGGAGTTCGTGCACTCCCAGAGACGCGTGGAGGGTGACCAAGCCAGGCGTGGTGACCCCAGCAGCCCACGTGTGGTACACCGCATGCCTCAGCAAAGTGCAAGTGACCACAAGACCCAGGCTTTCCGGGGCCCTTGGCAATGTCCAGACCGAGGCTATCCTGAGACTATGTCATATTACACACTTCGCCCTCCCTGTCCCAGGCCCCCACGGGGCATGATGTGTGCAGTTGAGCCATGGGATCAGCTACAGTCCAGGCTTCTGCTCTTGTTGCAGCCCCTTTCATCGAGCAGCTGGCCAAAGTCAAAGGCTGCAGGCTGAGGTCCGGAGTTCTGCTTTCTGGCCCAATTGTGACCTTGTGACTTTAGGTTTTAACCACCCTGGAACATGCTTCATGAATGTTTGCAAAGCACAGATTCACTGCAGAAGGAAGCCTGGCCCTCTGCCCTTTTGCTCACTGTGACACTCCTTTGTCTATAAAATGGTTGCTTTGCACAGCTGTTTTATAGGATCTCTCCCTGGGCTTTCCCTCCTCTGGGCTGTAGGCAAAGGGCTGCCACTCCCCTACAGGCTGTGTGTGGCTCCGAGAGGCAGCCCTAGTACCTATTGGAGAGGTTTCTGTGGAAGGTGGCCAGCCTGGATTATGTCTCACCCTCTCGCTAGCCCTGCCCAGAGCCCAGGTACTCACTCCTGTTTAAAGAAGGCTGGTTCAAACATGTCGCTACAGTGTCGCTCCGAACTACCTAACGTGCTGTTGAAAATATAGATTCTTGGGCCTATCCAAGACCTGTTGGAAATCTGAATTCCTGGGGTGTGTCCCTGGCATCTGCATTTTAATAAATACCTTAGCAGATTATGATGTCCTCTATTGTTTGAAAGCTCTTGCTTAAAAAGAATAAAAAATATCCAAAATGTACATTTTGTAGGCTTTTTAAAACACAGTAAAAAGGACATTCAGTCTAATTTTTATTATACATGTAGTATGTTTTATGCATTTGTAGAAAATATGTGAGTAAAAGAAAAAAATCACTTGGCTGTCTAGCACCCAGCAATAAGCACTATTAATATTTTGGTATAATCTGATACATTTTTGTTATAACATTTCTGTTACAAAAGTAGGATCATACTACATGGACTTTTTAATAAATTTTTGTTTAATGAAATAGCACTGTGTTTGTTAGACCACAGGCTAAGCTGCTGTAACAGAGACTCCAAAATACAGCTGCTCAATAAATAGTTTCTTTCTTTCTCATAATACAGTCCAGAGAACAGTGGCCTGGGCTGGTGGTCGAGGATGGTGGTGCGGCTGTGCCCCGTGGGGTCATGCAGGGACCCAGTTCCCTCCACGCTGTAGCTCTGCCATCCTTGGGGTGCTGTCTCTTCTGGCTGGTTGAAGCTAGGTCACCTCCATGTCTCTTCCAGCCTACAGGAAGGAGGGTGAGAGGAAGCCCAGGGCAGGTGACTTTGCATGAAGGAGATAGCTCAAAAGTGAGCAGTATGGCCACTGCCTAGGTGCTCACAGGGGGATGAGGATGTGGTTTCTATGCTGCCGCCATGGGCTTAGCAGAAGCTTTAGGGATGCTATTACAGAAAGGAAGAAGGCAAGAATGGGCACTGGGGGACACTCTCTGCCATAATAAAAAATGCCTTTCTAGGTCAGTTACTAAATATTTAAAATATTAATATTTATAATACGACATTAATATTTATTATAATATTTATGACAGTTTTCTATTGTTTGAATTTTATTTTTTATATATATATATTTTTTGTGATGATACTTTTTCTGCAAGTGCAAACCATCCTGGAATAAATATTCGTGTATTATAGATATGTCCTTATACATTAGGCAGATTTTCTTAGGACGATACATTCATAGGAATAGACTTAGTGGTAAGAGGGTAGGCATGTCTTTAAGACTTCTGATACATATTGTACTTTAGAAAAGCTGAACCTTTTTACATTTTAATTACCATTCAAGGCCTAAAAATATTTTTTGAAATATCACCTTAAAACTGTCTACCCTAATTCTATAAGCTTTTCCTCCTGATCTTTATATATGATTATCATAGAAATATAACTTCAGTCCATATTCAGTTTCATTTTCTGACTTTCCACTTAGTATTATTTATGAAAATTATTTGTAAACAGTTTTTATTTTATTTCTACTTATTACAGTGGCATGCTGTTTGTATATATTGATGTATAATATGTTCTATTTACCCAAATATCTATTATTGGACTTTAGCTTATGGAAAAGGCTTTTGTTTTTGTTACTATAAATAATGTTCTTCAGACTTCACTCTTTTTGAGATGCCTTTTCAAATGGGTAGCTTAAAGTCCTAAGTGACTCTGAGCACAAAAGTCAAGTTTAGAAGTTCATTTTGAGTTATAGGCAAGTTTTTCCTTTTTATTCTATACCTAGTCCTGGTGCTTTATGTGAATGCTGAAAGACATATGATAAAGTGAGGAACTGATGTCTGTGTGCAGTGTCAGAATAGTTTGCACTGATATATTTTCACTGAAAATTAGAGATGGGGAACAGATGTGCCAACAGGTGCTGAAAATCCATATTTTGTTCTCTGGTAAATATGCCACGTATATTTAATATCCGTCATTTGCAATGGCAAAAGCAGATGCTAAACATTTATCTTGTAGCAATCCCCAGTAGTATGTAATATCACACTTTTATTATATCAAACAGTAGAATTTTATGCAATTGATAAATATAATTTAAAGCATATCTTGTATCAGGGTAGTAGCTACCTTCCAATCATACAATGAGAAACTGAGTCATTTAGTAAAGAAGAACAAAACGATGCCATTTTATTTTAAATAATGGTTTTGAAATGAAGAGTAAATCTGGATATTAGTATAAAATTGATTTCTGAGTATATGGCTAGCTTCAACAACCTGTGATATTATCTTAAACTTCTGTGTCAAATAATTTTTTTTCCAATTATTTGTAGAACGTTAAACTTCAAAAGTTTCAAGCCTTTGACTGGGGAAGCAGTGCCAAGAATTATTTTCATTACAACCAGGTAAAGTTTTCAGTCTTTTAATTAAAGTGGGCCCTGAAAATTCATCAAGGAAGCCGGCCTATCAGGATTCTGGTCGGGTCAGGTGCTGTGTGAAGTGTTTGGGAGAGTTGACTAGATAATCTTTTCTTCCCCTCAGTCCATCCCCAAATAACCCAAGCTTTGTGGTTGGTGTTGTGTACTGGGCTGGGCCCTCTCTCTTCCTTCCCCAGCTCTAAGTAAGAACCAGCACTGTCCTGTGTCATTCAGGGTGATAGTGAACACAGAATTTAGACTCAGACAGTACTAGGTCTGTTACCCGGTAGCTGTGGAGTCTTGGCTAAATTACATCGCTCAAGCCTCTTTTTCCCTGTACAAATAAAATGATCATTTTTTGAGTGCTAAATGCACTGAAGTGTTGAGATACTCTGCCCATGTTTTTCTTATTCTGGAATGTCCCTGTGACATAGATGTGATTATCTCTGACTTAAAGATGAGGAAACTGAGGCTTGTGGAATTTCTGTGCCTTGTCTTACACCCAGAGGGAGAAGGTAGGAGGGTATGACTCCAAAGCTTCTTCAACCACTTGGTTCTAGTGCTTTGCGTCTATTACCCAGGCAGAACTACACCTTCCTCACCGGGGAGCGAGCACGTGTTATGGTGCCCAGCATATGGTAGCAGCTCCAGAGCTAGCAGTATTCTACTTAGTATTCTTTCATTTGGGGTTAGACTTCCTTTTTGTTCTGGTGATGGTAACTCAAAAAGTATGCTGATAAGGATTTTCAAAATTTAGTCTCATATTCGTAGAATAAACTTACTAGACAATGTTTAACAGAGATTGTGCGTAATGTGGTGTGGCTCATTTTTATCGTAGAGTTACCCTCCCATGTACAATGTGAAAGACATGCTTGTGCCGACTGCCGTCTGGAGTGGCGGTCAGGACTGGCTTGCGGACGTCAATGACATCAGTATCTTGCTGACTGAGATTACCAACTTGGTGTACCACAAGCGCATTCCTGAGTGGGAGCATCTCGACTTTATCTGGGGCTTGGATGCCCCTTGGCGGCTGTATAATGAGATTATTAATCTAATGAGGAAATATCCATGAAAGCCAATTGGGAAATGTACCAATGAGTCAGTGATTCAGTCATGTGAAAATGTGTTTGTTTCATTTCTGTAAAATATTTGTTTTCCTTTCCCAAGTCTTTTATATTTTTATATCCAAGAAAATGATGATGTTGAAGATGCCCTATTCTCTCTAGTTAGAATTAGAAACACCCGAGCTATTTTTTGTTTAATTATGGCTGAATATGGAAATAGTGTCTTAGCCATAGTGTTGTCTCTTTAAGTTTTTTAAAACCACTGATATGTAAAAAGGTCATTATAACCATTCTGTTTATATTGACTTTTTACCCACACACAGGACAAATTAACACATGAGCTCAGTTCTCATGTCTTTGCCTTAAAGCGCTCTCCAGTCTAATGGTCTTGTATCTAGGGATATGAATGACATTTTTTCCCTGTGTTTTCATGCATTATGTACATAGTCAAATCCAGTGCTATCTCAGCTGTGCATGTAATGAAAGATTCCATAATGAATTTTGTCAAACCTAACTGTGACAGCTGCTATTTAGCACATGTTTAAATTGCTCAGGCCAAGCCAAATAATTTTCTGGAATTTTCAAAAACAAATTGCACTGATTTTAAAAAAAGAAACTATGTTTTAAATAGCTTGAAGACTGATACACTCAGCCATCTATATTAATGAACTCTAAATTTTACAGCAGACCATAATTCTACTTGTCCGAGAAGAAAAGCCCTGTGGGGAGACTACACCACTACTTTTCCTGAGAGTAATGTACTCCTTAAACCAGCTGCTATAGCTCAGTGATGACGTCACTGTGAAGCCAAAGCGCTGTGGTCGCCCATGAGAAGTGTCCTAGTTCATTTTCACTCAGATGAAATGTGAACATGATTGTTTTCCGATGAAACCTCAGCTCAGGGATTCATTTTATTTTTTCGTTTTATATGTGCCCATATTTTTCATACATTTGCTTCGCATCCCCACGTTGGGAAGCCTATATTCATTTGCTTCTCTGGCAACATTGTTTCTTTACAATACTGTCTGATGGACAAAATGACAAGTGATATGTTTTCTTGTTGTAGTTACTTTAGTTGCAATAACAATACTTGATATTGGCTAATATGTAGGGGCAGAATAATACTTTGTAACATTTAAAGAGTCTTACTTAAACTTTTCAATAAAACCCAGTGCGCCTCATAGGCTTGAAGGATTTTGTGTGTGGATTTTGTCTTTTATTTAATAGCCATTCTATTCTTCTCTTCCTCCCTTCCTCTCTTGGCACGACTTATGCTTTCCTGTCTCATCTCCCTTTCCTCTGTCCTCCTCGTAAACCTCACTGATACTGCTCATGAATGTTTGTTCCTCTTCCATGGGGAGGAGAGAATGGCGTGGTTTGCAAACACTGGCTTTGAATGTCGTGTGTGAACGTGGTCCGTGTCGGTGAGGCTGTGAGTGGAGACTTGGCAGTGGTTACCTGCATCTGCGTGGAGTGACTGGCTGCAGGCAGGACCATGGGTTCAAGGACCGTCCATCCGACTCCCTCCTTCAACAAATGAGGCAACCAAAGCCAGCAGAGACAGATCACACCAGAGGCCTCCCCCCAAACATAGATATGAGGCCCAGTATGATCTCTCCTGCTACTCTGAGCTTGAGGGCATAGGCTATATCTTACTCATCTCTGTATACCCAGAATCTAACACAGCCTGGAATATGGTGAGTAATAAATATATGTGGATGGACAAAATGTGTGAAAAACGAGGACTTTATTTAGAAATGAAATGAATGTACAAGTAACATCGGGGAGGGTCTAAGGACTGATGTTGGAATCAGTATGATATTTCATGGCACTTGTAAAAAGAGTAAAAATTGTCCTAGACGCAAAAGGTGTGCATCCTTAGAATTCCACCCTCCTTGTAGACCTATGTCCCCCCGAAAGCCCTTATTTCACCTTTGACCAAGGCAAACGGGTTTGGCCAACCAGGTACACATACTCGACTTGGGTAGGGATGAAAAGAAAGGGACAGTGAGTGGATATTTTTGTTTGTTTTTTTCTAGTAGTAGAGAAAGAGAGAGCTTGCCAGAGAATGGCTTTGGTGCCATAGATGACTTGATTTCTCTAGCGTTGGCTGTTGCCATGGGATGCTCTCAGAGATGCCCTTGAGAGCTCAAGGTCAGTCAGGCTCCCACACACCAGGCAATAAATTGAGGAATGAACAAGGGATGCATTCCAGAGTCCAACTGGCTTACAAAGCAACAAAGTTCTCTACCTTTCATAGAGGAAGGCACTAGAGAAAGCCTCCTTATAAAAAGAAAAGTGGAGGGAGCGTGGGAAGATTTTTGTCTGCAAGGCCAAAAGTGCCCTCTTGTGGCAAATTAAAAAATGACTTTTCTTCATTCTCAGCTGTGAGTTCATTTGGTAGCCCTTCATTTTTCCGTGTAACACATATCAGAGAAGAGTTCCCAGTTGGCAGAATGTTGGCAAGTCTTCTCCTTGCCCTACAAGACTGTAGAGATATTGGTGTTCTGCTCAAAATAAGCCGCGTCAAAGCCAGTTGGAAAAGAACAGAGCCAAAATGTCACAGGATTTCTTGCGGCAAAAACCTCCAATGATGAAAAAAACTATGTGAATGCAGCCAGGATTATGAGGCTACAAAAGGCTTATGCAGCTATGTCCAAAGCAAGAGGCAAGTAATCAGTGTAATCCAACTGTTGCAGGAACAGCTGTGCAACTTCTGCACCTTTAGTGGAGTCTCCAGAGAAAAGTCTGGAAAGAAGACAAAGTAAAACTAGGTAAGTGAGTTTACGCGGAAAAACGAAGAGCTACCAAATGAATTCGCAATGGAGAATGAAGAAAAGTCATTTTCCAATTTGCCACAAGAGGGCACTCTTGGCTTTGCTGGCAAATCTTCCCAAGCTCCCTGCTACTTAACTTTTTTTTTTTTTTTGAGACAGAGTCTCACTCTTTTGCCCTGGCTAGAGTGAGTGCCGTGGCGTCAGCCTAGCTCACAGCAACCTCAAACTCCTGGGCTCAAGCGATCCTTCTGCCTCAGCCTCCCAAGTAGCTGGGACTACAGGCACATACCACCATGCCCGGCTAATTTCTCTATATATTTTTAGTTGTCCAATTAATTTCTTGCTATTTTTGGTAGAGACGGGGTCTCGCTCTTGCTCAGGCTGGTCTCGAACTCCTGAGCTCAAACAATCCGCCCGCCTCGGCCTCCCAGAGAGCTAGGATTACAGGCGTGAGCCACCGCTCCCGGCCTACTTAACCTTTTTATAAGGAGGCTTTCTCTAGTGCCTTCCTCTACAAAAGACAGAGAACTTTGTTGCTTTATAAGCTAGTTGGCAATTTAATGAAGGGTAAGGCCAACCACGGCTGTGGTTATTTCTATCCAGGATTATGGTAATTCTTGCCAAATGGATAACATCTCGAAAATGTCTGTTCCCCAAATGCGACAGGAAAATAAAAATTTTCCTAATAGGTGAATGAGTTCAGAACCTCGAACATGGATGAGGGCTGGGTGGTGGGTGGAGAAGGTTTTAACCCAGGCCTCATGCTTATTAAGAACTGAAATTTAGACTAGTGAGATTATCTCCCAGCAACGATTATTTTGTGTTTGTAGGTATTAAAAGTGTTAATTTAAAAAATGTCAACATTTAAAATATACTGTAATTTGATCTCTTGTCATTTATGTTTTAACATATGGAGAGGTTTTCAAAATAGAAACCACTCTGCTCTATTGTGATGCCTGAAAGGCAACACTGGGTATTAATTATTCTGATTTTTTAAAAAAATCATTCAAGAGTATTTTATTGTGTTGTGCTAGGTACGGATTTGAAGTTAATTTCCAGACTGAGAAAGTAAAACTTTTTCTCTGCCCAATTGTGTTAGTGTTACTAAAAATAATACTTTGCATTTTACATTGTGTTTCTGGGATTTTAAGGCCTTCTCATAAAGCTTTGATCTTTGCAACAACCAAAAGATATTTGGAAAATATCGTTTTTGGAAAAAAGATATCATGTAATTGGTGACAGGCTTTATTCTATTTGGGAGGAGGAGCAGTATCCAAAGTCTTTGGTGAGTTGGTACCAAATAACTTTGAGTTTGTATAAATACACACAGGTTTGATTGTTGTACTTTTACAAAAGTGATTTGGCCCCTAGTAATAACTAGAAAAGAAAGAATTCCTGTCCTTCAACCATGCCAGAAAGTTCATGCTGATAAAAATGATTCCCAGGAAGTCATTATCAATTGGAGAAGGACAAGAAATAGTGTGGCCAAAGTTCTAATGCCATCTGTCAGAACCCCTCCTTTTGTGGAATACCATTCCTGTAGGTAAGTAGATCTAAACTATATCAACCTGTGCTCCAGAAAAAATGATTCCATTTTTCAGCCTCAATTTAGAATCGATATCTTTTAAAATGAGTATTGAGCCGGGCATGGTGGCTCACGCCTGTAATCCTAGCACTCTGGGAGGCCGAGGCTGGCGGATTGTTTGAGCTCAGGAGTTCGAGACCAGCCTGAGCAAGAGCGAGACCCCGTCTCTACCAAAAATAGCAAGGAATTAATTGGATAGCTAAAAATATATAGAAAAAATTAGCCGGGCATGGTGATGCATGCCTGTAGTCCCAGCTACTCGGGAGGCTGAGGCAGTAGGATTGCTTGAGCCCAGGAGTGTGAGGTTCCTGTGAGCTAGGCTGACGCCACGGCACTCACTCTAGCCAGGGCAACAAGGTGAGACTCTGTCTCAAAAAAAAAAAAAAAAAAATGAGTATTGAGTCCACAGATCTCTTTCAAACACTCATTATGTATAGTATATAATGGTTGATTCCGTGGGAAAAAGTCCTAGACGATATACCCTGTGCTCTAAAAGGAACTATTCATCTATCTAGCAAGCTATTACATTTTTGCACAGATAAAAAATGTTTAAAGGTGCAAGCTTGCTTAACTCAAGAAATGACATCATTTTAGTCAATACTAAACAAGTTTCCATTTTATTTTGATCTATTAAGTGATGCTGTTTTTGGTCACCTGACAATAGTATGCCCACTTTTTCAGCATCTTCCATAATATAGGGTGGAGGGCTGATAAGATTTTAATTGATGAATTTCCCTGAGATGGTTGCATTTGTATACTAGACACAAACTGTCCTTGTCAGCTGTGTGTGACCGTGTCAGCTGCTTGTGGTTGGGACAAGAGAGAAGCTGTTGTTATTCTTCAACATGTCTCGAAGTAAGAGGGGGGAGCTGGACAGAACAGACTGAAGCTGCAGCTTTTAAGATTGCTGTACAGGGCTTTACATAATCAGCACATCAAGACTATTCTAACAATGTTAGAGGATAGAGGCACCAAAGCAGGAAAAGAATGGGTTGGTTGGGCATGAGGGCTCAAAGGAGATAGTCTTGACAGCAAATCTAATAGCTAAATCCAGATGAAGAGGCAATGCCACACACTCAGGAAAAATCTGCAAGAGCATCCAAAGCACCCAAGCATGAGAGCTGAGACCACAAGAAAAGGACAGTGTGTACTGAAAGGAAATTTGAGGTTGACTTAATTTCTGTCGAGGATAAATTCGAGTGATATTTATGAGCAGAATTCATTTGTATTACTGAGAAAATGAGCTCTATTGTACTCTTGGAGCACTCCAAAGAGTGAAGGAGAGAAAACTCTTCCTCTTTTCTCTGAGATGCTGAGTCAAGGCAGGACAATGTCTACCAGGAATGAGAAGGAAAAAAGTCCCCGGGTTGCCCTAAAAGTGAAGTGGAAATAGCACTGGGGAAGGAAGGGAGATTGGGGAGGAACCTAGAAAGGATAGGTTGTCTGACTGGAAGAAACTCATCAATAGAGAGGCCAGGGGCCTACATTGTACCTGTTTTCTGCTACCATCTAGACATCAGAGCAGCATTAGAAAAATCCATATTCTTTCCCTTTTTGCATTGGCTATAAAGAAGCTCAAAGCTACTTCTGAAACTTTAGCACATCAATAGCAAATATGCAAAGGATATAATAATATTTTTATGGCACACTAGAGTTTAAAAAAAAGAGGCTGCTGTAGGGCCAGAGACTATTGCCTAGAGGCTCCTAGGAATGGATATCTAAGGAATATCAGTATTCCCTCGGTGGCAACTGGGGGCACACACCAGTTGGGAGATTCTGAATTCTGTATTGGCCTATTATATATGTATATATGTGCTATATTATGAATTGGCCTACTGTATAATATCACATGTATATACCTATTTATATGTTGCTATATTTTAGGCCCATATATTTATCTACATTTTTATAGTACTTATTTTTCCCTTATAATATATGGTTTTATATCTTTTATTTCTCTTTACATACTCTTTTTTTCCTGTTTTTGAGACAGGGTCTCACTCTGTCACCAGGGGTAGAGTGCAGTGGAGTCATCATACTTCACAGCGACCTCAAACTCCTGGGCTCAAGCATTCCTCCTGCCTCAGCCTCCTGAGTAGCTGGGACTACAGGTACACACCACATGCCTGGCTAATTTTTCTATATTTTTTGTAAAGACAGGTTTGCCCTCTGTTCAGACTGATCTTGAATTCCTGGCCTGAAGCGATCCTCCTGCCTCAGCCTCCCAAAGCACTAGGATTACAGACATGAGCCACCTCACCTGGCCACATAATCTTATTTGATTTTAATTTCAAGTTTCTCAATTATTCTTCAGGTAACATGTGGTGTTCAAATTTAAGATAATATTTATGTTATTTGGTGTGTTCACTGTGTGCTAGGCATTCTGATTTTACTGCTGTAAACCCACAGCAGTAACAGTAAAGCCTACTTCTCAGTAGGGTGAGGAAGCCAGCTCTTTTGAGCATTGGATGAAATCACTTTGAGTAAAACATTTAGCTAATACCTGGCACCTAGTGGGTGCACATTACATGGTAGACATTACTATTACTTTTCCACTTAATACTCTCAACACACTTATAAAATGACTGCTATTATTATTTCCCTTTGGTGGGGGGAGATAAGAAAATGCAAGCTTCAAGGAGTGGAAGGCTGGCCCCCATGGCAGTGATACAAGCGACTCAGCTAGAACTGGGAGTGGTCCCTGGATTCCAAACTTCTGTCCAAAACTTCCTTAGGGGTCCCTTGTGCTTTGTCGTGTGTCAGCCACCGGGGTCAAGCGCGAGTCTTTTAGTGCTCGTCTAGGGTCTAGAGTTTTCCTACTACCGACCCTGGCGGTGGGAGAATGCAGGGGATGGTGATAGGCCCACAGCCCGGCTCTCTGGGCCAGGAGTGGTATGAGGGGAGGGAGGTGGAGGGCTGGGGGCAAGTTGGTGCCAGGAAGCCGGCAAGGATAGGGCGACATCACTTGCTCCTTCAACGGGCTCACGGAGGTTTAGGGACGCACGTATCATTCCCGTGGTGAACAAAGTAAGCAGTTTACTGATCTAATTGCTTCCATCCCAAACTGAGATGCAAAGGCTTTTTAGCCAGACTGGCTCAGGCTCTGAGTGTTAAATCCAGCGTTTCCTCCTCCAACCCCCAGCGAAGCCCAGCCCTCTCTTGGCTGCTGTGCCTCCCGGTCCGGTAGCTGGCCTGGGCGCCCGGGACGCGCCGCTGACGGTCGCCCCTGCAGCCGCCCGCCGGCACCAAAGCTCCTCTCGGGAGACGCTGGAACTGGCGGAGGTCCCATGCCGACACCCGTCCGGTTTGATTTCCTGCGCTGACCGTCACAGCCGGCGGCGGCTGGGGACCTGCGGTTCCCTCTGCGAAGGGATCATTTGCTGCTCGCTGCTGGCTCGACTGCTACCGGGTGCGCGGACATAAAAGATCCGAAGTACATGGCACGTGGCTTTAAAAAGCTTTTAAAACATGCAGTTTTACTTCTGTCTTTATGAAAACACATTGATACAGTCATTCGTATGCATTTAAAAATACAAATAATTCTGCACTGATTGCAAAAGAGCACTTTCTGGTGGCAATGGAAACACTCTCCAGGTTGGGAGCGGTTGATGACACGGGTGAATTGAGTTGTTAAAGCTCATAAAAACGCCACGCTGTAGATCTATATTTTATATTGTGTGTCAATTGTATGTCAGTTGAAAAATCTGCATGTATATGAAAAGTTACTAAGTGTCGCCGCATGCATGCATATATACAAGCCAGTTAGCTGCGTCTGTAGATGAGTATATTTACAGCAACTCCGCACAGCTCTGCCGGGTTGTTTATTCAAGCTCCGCGCTGCTGGGAAAGGGGGAGAGAGGCGGCTGACATCACTCGGGGCGGGGCCGCAAGTCCCAAGAAAAGTCTGTGGGACGGGAGCCGCAGCAGCTGTCTGGCACAGCCTCGCCATGAACTGCGGCAACTGCTCCCAGCCCCAGATCCTCTGCAGCTCTGAGCAGCTATTCCTGCAGCCCCTCTGGGACCGCCTGAGGACCTGGGAGGCCCTCATCCAGTCGCCCGTCTTCCCGGTCATCTTCTCGATCACCACCTACGTGGGCTTCTGCCTGCCCTTCGTGGTGCTGGACGGCTTGTGCCCCTCGGTGCCCGCGCTGCGGCGCTACAAGATCCACCCCGACTTCTCGCCATCCGCGCGGCAGCTGTTGCCCTGCCTGGGGCAGACGCTCTACCAGCACGTGGTGTTCGTGTTTCCCGCGACGCTGCTGCACTGGGCCCGCAGCCCGGCCCACCTGCCCCGCGAAGCTCCCGAGCTGCTCCAGCTGGTGCACCATGTCGTGTTGTGCCTGCTGCTCTTCGACACCGAGTTCTTCTTGTGGCACCTGCTGCACCACAGGCTGCCCTGGCTGTACCGCACCTTCCACAAGGTGCACCACCAGAACCCGTCCTCATTCGCGCTGGCCACGCAGTACATGAGCATCTGGGAGCTGTTTTCCTTGGGCTTCTTCGACATGGTGAACGTCACGCTGCTCGGGTGCCACCCGCTCACCGTCCTGACCTTCCACGTGGCCAACATCTGGCTGTCAGTGGAGGACCACTCCGGCTACGACTTCCCGTGGTCCACTCACAGACTGGTGCCCTTCGGGTGGTACGGGGGCGTGGCGCACCACGACCTGCATCACACTCAGTTCAACTGCAACTTCGCCCCTTACTTCACACACTGGGACAAAATACTAGGAACTCTGCGCCCCGCGCCAGTGCCCGCGTCGTGACGTGGCTGTGGTGGGTGCCTCTTTGCCTTTCACACTTGAATCAGGAGAAACACACCTGAGCTATTTTTTTTAAAGCAACTAACTTATTAACTGATGAAAATTGTTATAGATAAAATCTGATGGATTTTTGCATTCTGACAAAGTAATTTATATAATGTTGTATATTAATACAGTTGTATTTTTGGTGTTAAATTCTAGCTCACTTCAATAGCCTTGGTTCCTGGTTATAAATGAGGCATTCATCACTAGCATATTGAAATCATCTCTAAAAGGATTTGTTTGTAGAATAAGGAATTCTTAGGTTTGAAAGTGCCCTAGAACCTGGCTAAAAGAACATATTTTTATGGAAGATCTTGACTTCTGACTCTAAAAATAGTGAAACATGTTCCTGCTGGACAGTGACCAAGATTATAGCATTTTTTTCTATTTTTTCATAGAGCTGTATATTTATTTTGAAAGAAATGTTATTTGTGCTTTAAGAAAGAAAAAAATAAGAAAATGAACCAAATAAGTACTGGCTCCTGTTTCATTGGCATTTTGACGGATAAAAACTAAAGAGGGCAGAGGGAGCTGGGGTGGCGTCCATCAGCCTACCTCGGAAGAGTGGAATCTGGTGGTGGGGTGTTTTGGGAGGGGTTGTAGGAGAGAAGGAGGCAGGAGGAGGGGTCTGTTTGTCTGTTTTGGTCTAGAGATTTCACAGAGGGAAACATACTATTGTTCTGAATGCTTTTCAGCTGATTGCTGCATAACAGGCAAATAATAGAATTACTCTGTAAAGTTTTACAGAGAGATTAACACGGGGCAAACATTTGATTATTGGGGGAAGATGTTGGGGAATGAACAGAACTAGAGGAGTGCCTTGCTTTGCAAAACTGGCAAGTCAAGTATTTACACTAGAGCTGCTGCTGAATGCAGAAGGGTTTTGAGTAAGCCCCCCTTTTCATGAAGCCATGCTCAACTAGTGCAAATGATCATCAAAACCTCACCTCTGCAATCTGGAATTTTTGTATATTCTGTTTTCTTAATTAAGACATACATGCAACATGTACAGCTCTTCCTCAAAAAAAAAAAAAAAAAAAAAAAAAAAAAAAA
>NW_012152285.1:4777789-4830036 GCF_000956105.1 Propithecus coquereli | reverse complement strand
AAAGAAAGAAAGAAAAAAAAGAAAAGAAAGGTGAAATTTGGCCCTGAATTTCTGGATCCTCATCTATAAAAGGAGGTGGTGTCCCAGATGTTCTTGCAGATTGCTTGTGACCCTAAATGTCCATGTTACTGACCACATATCTGTCACCCATCATGCACCCCATCTGGCTGCTGCCTAATTGTTTTCATTTTGTTTTTGAAATGTAGTTTATATAGTGTAAAGTTAAAAATCAAAATAATTTAGACAGAAAACCGTAAAGAATGGCAGGTTTGCATGTAATCCTTGGCTCATTACATAGGAACCAAACTGTCCTGTTTAAAGGTGACAAATCCATCCAAAGACCTGGTCTCCACAGTCTGCCAAATGGGACTCTGAGAAATGTCTTTAGGCCTTCCAGATGTTTGGCAGAATGCAGCTGGAATGCCTGGCCACTGGACCCATTTACTGAAGTTCCCTCTAATGTGTGTGTTCCCTCAGTTTCTGGACTGAAGTTACCTCATGCTCTGTCCACAGCAGGACTTAAGGATGACATTGATTTATAAAAGTGAAAGCCATGAAAAGGGGAAATGAGAGATGAGGGGAAAAGGCTACACTGGAGGGAGCGTACTATCCTCAAGATACGCAAGGCACCTGCAGAAGGAAGGCTACGTAGACAGGTGTGGACTATGTGGTGCAGCCATTAGTGTGAGCAGCTGCAGGCACTGTGATCTCAGGTGTTGACAGGTTATCACAGCTCACTCTCAGAAAACTGGAAAAATGTGTCATGTTGACTCACCACATTAGGGAATTTTAGATTTGGGGCAAGTTGCATACATGCAAAATATTAGAATTTAGAAATACTTTCTCAAAATTGATGCCTTTTAAGTTTTTAATGGCTTGGAAGTTGAACTAGGGGAGTGGAAAGGGTGAGCAATTTTGTAGAGAGTTTGAGAGCCTGTTTAATAATAATAATAATAAATAGTTCCTATTTGCCTGCACCGTCACACATTGTTTCACTTGCTGCTTACAACAACAGCCTAAGGGATGTAGGATAGTTATCATTATCATCATCACCATCATTATCCTATGTTATGGCAGGAGGATTGGTAGCCACATAGATTACAAAATACTAAGAATTGGAGCCAGTTGTCTCAAAAGTTAGGTCTTGTAGCACATATTCTACCTCTCTTCTGATAGTGTTTGTGATAACTTTCATAACCGCCAGAGAGATGCAACACTGCGACACCAACAGCCTCTTTCTGTTGTTTAGGGGCCACTGGCCCTAAAACACAGCGTTTCCCTTGCCTACTACTTGGCGTGGATGTCCCTGGATTCAAAACCTCTCCCTGGGCAGGGGAGAAAGGCAAGGAAGGTAGCCCTAGACCAGTCTAAGCAGGACCCGGGAAAGCAGGAGGCAGGCCAAGGACTGTATTTTCTACATCTCTCATTGCACCTGTGCTGAGAGCACCACAGCTGCAGCCAGATTATCTGAGTGGAGACTTGGGTCCTGGGACTTACTAGCTGAGTGACTTTGGACAAGTTACTTAACCTCTATGTGCTTTAGCTTCCTCATCCGTAAAGAGTGGAGAATCATAGAACCTCCCTCACAGAGCTGTTGCAAGGGATTTTTGAGTTACTAGACACAAAGTGCTAGATGGGTTGGGGGTCCGGCCATACTCGTGCTTGCTGTGACAGATGCTTCCTGATGTGATTGCTGGACTGCAGTTCAGGGCTGTAACTTTTTGTCCACAAATGTGCTTGAGCTCTCATCTCTTACAGGGAACCAAATAAAGCCTAGTTTTTGATCTTGATTCCGTCATAAGCTGCTTCGCCCATTATCCTTTCAAGGCAAAAGTTTTGGAAAGAGACAGAAGTCTGTGTTTGTCTGATTCCACTTCCTTACCTCTGAATCATCCCACTCCCATCCCTTCCTGAAACTTTTCCTTTGGATTCCCCACTATCTAACATCCTAATTATCAAATACAGTGAGCTTTATTTCCCAGTAGCTTTTTATCTCTTTGACTTTTTCTTTTTTTTGGTTTTTGGAGGTATTTGTTTTTACTAAGCAGCCTCATCTTAGAATGTGGTTCTCGCTTGACTGTAGCGGGGTTTCTCTAAACTCCTTTCCTTCCTAATTCTCCAGATGTTTCTTCTCCCTTCAGTGGCTCCTCTTTTGCCACAACAGGGAGGTAAGACTCAAGGAGCTTTTCTTTTTGTTAAAAAATATCTATACTGTGTGTGATGAATGTCCTTTCTACCATCTCCTAATGTACTCTGTAAATTTCCTACTGCATTGCATTCTACTATGCACACACGCAATGTGTGCACACATATATATGTACACACACCATGTATATGTGCACGTGTACATGATATATATGTACATACACTATATACACCTGTGCACACACTATACACACAAACTATATATGTCTATATGCTATTATATGTACACATGCATGTATTTATATGCTATGTACATATAACATATATGTACACTATATATGTACAAAGAACACTATATATACTATATATGTATGTACATAAATTCTATATGTATATATGTAAAACATGCTATATATCTATAGACACTTATATGCACACACACACACACACACACACACACACACACACACCCTCTCTCACACACACAAGTATTTTTGTCCTCTTTACCATTTATTTCTGCCTCTACCACTAAGCCTAATTCTTGGTAAGTATTGGTTCAGTGTTGCATAAATCCTGGAAGCACTAGAAGCGCATCTTTGCCATCACTCATGTCTTTCTTCATCCATTGCTTCTTGTTCTTCTCCATTCTCCATCGCTGGTCCATCCCAACTTTCTGCTCAGGCCATGGTCACAGCTCATACTGTCTGTGCCAGAGGAGGGTACAGTCTACTAGGAAAGAGAGTCAGGCTAGCAAATGCCTGTAATCTAATGTGGTCAGTGCTGTAAAGGTGATTATTAACAGGTTGTTAAGGGAACCCAAAAAGAGATGGGACCCTTGGGCTAAGTCATGAAGGATTTGTATGGCTTCACCAGGCAGGGTCAAGGGCACACCTGGCAGGAGAAACAGCAGTTGCAAAATCAGAGAGGGATGAAAGAACCTTCTTAAAACATGGTAGGAAGTTCAGCCACACTGGAAGAGCAAGGAAGGAACTTCAAGGCATGTGTCTGACAAAACAGTTAAGGCCTGGATTTGGGCCCAGCAATAAACATTTGCTGTTTTACCACTTTACAAGACATTGAAATTACTTAGAACTGTTTTCTCACCTGCCTACATCACAGAGTTTTTGAGAGATCACATGTAAAATTGCTTTGAAGCAAATGTTAGGGCTTGCTATTGTTTGTTGATTTAGATGGATGGATGTGTTGATAACTGGACTTAGGCAATGGTGGGAGTGGGGAGGGTGCTCTGCAGATTTTAAGCAAAGGTGAGATATGATTAGATCCGGTCCAAGATGTTTACTGGCAGCAGAAAATAGTGGCAGTGATCCCATTTAGACCATTGCAAGTTCTGCCTGGATTCCAGTCTTGGCTCCACCGCTTATTAACTTTGTGACCTTGAGCAAGTTGCTTAATCTCTCTAAGGCTCAATTTCCTCATCTGTATAAAAGGGGTGGTAGTTCCTACCCTTAGGGTTGTGGTGAGGAATAAGAAAGATCACATTTAGAGAACTTGGTGAGCTGCCTCCCATCTAGTGAACACTCTGTAAATAGTCACTCTTGTTAGAAGTTGTTATAAAGGTGTTATGATTAGAGGTGAAAGAGAATGAGCCTGTCCCAAAACAAGTGGGATGGAGAGGAAGGAAGGGATTTCTCTTCTATTATAAAAGCTCTTTTTTTATTATAACAGTAACACATGCTCATGGACAAATTTCAAACACTAGAGAACAGTGCAAAGTAAAAAGTAACTTCCATTCACATTCAATTAACTTATTTCCACTGCAGATATAATCAAAGTTAACCCTTTCGTGAGTAGCAAACCAAAAAGTCAGTCCGTCAGTCTCTCTCTCTCTCTCTCTCTCTCTGTCTCTCTCCCCACCCCATGACTTTTCAGCTGGCATGCATTCAACGATTTTTAAAAGTCAAGAAAAAAAGCAAATTAGTGTAAACAGAAGTTCTTTAGATGAAAGCCCCGGGGCATTTCCCCCCTCTAAATACTTTCGCTTATTTCCTTTTTCTATACCTCCTGATCACTTTGCAAAACGAGAAGAGAAACCTAGGTTCCCTCTCTTCCTCAGTGTCCATGAAGGCTTGCTTGGCGGTGTGGCTGCTCTGCAGCTGAAACGGCACACACCAAAGGAAAAGCAGTTTTCCTTGCTCTCTGCAGCTGGGATTTTTCCTGGCTCTCCTCTTCTGCTGCCTACAGGGCCTCATTGGTGCCTTTTACAGGGAGTTCACCCCCTGCTTTCTACTGAAGCAGTTGCCGTCTTTACGGCAGAGAAAGGCCTGTAAAAGAAGAGGCCATGTCTTAACAATCTTTGATTCCTTCAAGGACCTTACACTTGGAAAGTACTCAATAAATGTCCCTGGAGTGTAGACCCTAGGGCTTGGAGCCTGAAAAGCCTGGGGTTGAGCTGCCTGATTATCTGCTTTTGGGGAAATCATTGAATCCCTGGGAACATCAGTTGCCCTCTCTGTGAACTGGGTGGAGGCTGGCATAATAACCGGCCTTGCGCACTTCCTAAGGCTGCCGTAAAGATCAAATGAGATCGAGCGGTGGATGCTGAGTGGACTAGCGATGCTCTATATGCTGAGTATGACAAGGTGGCGCTTAGGCATGTGTGAGGGGAAGAAGGTGCCAGGGCTCATAGCTCCCTCCAGCCTTGCCGTGACAGTGCTCAAACTTGCTCCAGCCGGCCGCCGTTCCTCCGGCTCCACGCCAGCCCGCTTCCTGGTATTCCTCTCCTTTCGACGCCCTGGTTCTTGCTTCTCTGCCAAATTTCAGGAGAATCTGGGGGCTGAACTTCCACCAATGTAGCAGGGGAGAACGCGGGGGTACCTCAGAGGAACCAGAGTTAACAGGAAGCTGGCCCCAGGGCAGCGCAGGCTGCAGAAACAGCCAGAGCGGCGGGCAGAGGCGGCGTCAGCCTGAGACCCGCCAGTAGAGGGCTCTTCTCTCTTTCTCTCCGAGGACTGGCACTAAGTCAGGAGCAGCCTGCCAGATAAATAGAAATTGGCAGAAAAGGTTTTTTGTTTTGTTTTGTTTTGTTTTGTTTCTTTAAGAAAAAGGCTCTTGTGGTTGGACACTAACTGGAAAAATGTCATCCCCTACTAGACAGTTTGGGTTCCCTGTGAGGTGGAGAAAGGGAAGAGTTGCTCATTTTGACAGTGGGTCGGATGCGCCTCAGATCCAGCATTGCTAGGGGAAGACAGCTCACATGCCGAGGTTCTATGAATGCCAAGACTGAGATACCACTGTCCAGTTTCCCCATTTTATAAATAAGGAAACAGGCTCAGAGACGGGAAGTGACTTGCCCCAGTCACACAGCTACACCAGAACTCAAAGATCTATGCTCTTACTGTTCCTCTCTGCTGCTTCTCTCCCACCCTCTGGGCCCTCAGAGCCACTGGGGGCTGTCTCCTACTGAGTATTAAGAATGTAGTTATGGGACACCACTTAGAAATCGTCTCAACTTATATTCTTTGCTAATCATTTGCACAAACACAACATAAGCAGTTCTGCTGACTTGTAGCAACTTGAGCGAAGTGTTCATTTCATATTTTGCTAAGATCCACAATGGCTCCCCAGAAAGTATCCAGCCATGTAATGTTCTTTTTATTAACAAACTAACAATGGCTGGATACTTTCTGGACAGCCCTCCTATCCTGCCACATACCTTTGTGGGCAAGTCGTGTGAACTTTTATTCTATCACTGTGAACTTTTGAACTCGTTTAAAAAATGTTTAAGAAAGCACACATACAATGGAATTCAACTTAGCAAGAATGAACTATTAATACATGCAGAAACAAGGATTAACCTTAAAATAATTATGCTGCATAAAAGAAGCCAGACAAAAAATACCCACTGTATGGTTCCATTTATCTAAAACTCCAGAAAATGCAAATGAATTGTGACAGCAAGTAGGCAAGTAGTTGTTTAGGCAGGGGAGGGGCAACAAACATGGATTACCAAGTGACACAAGAAAACTTTTAGGGATGATGGATGTGTTCACTATCTTGATTATGGTGACAGTTTCATAGGTGTATACAAATGTCAAAATTTATTTAATTGTGCACTTTAAATATGCGTAGTTTATAGTATGTCATTATACTAGATGATGTGGTGATAACGATAAATTATCCTAGGATTTTATGTTCTGAGTTTTAGCTTTGAAGCCAATTTACTATGAAAAAATATGGCAGAGGACTTAATGATAACATCACTCTCTCTTTCTCTCTCTCTCTCTCTTACACACACACACACACACACACACACACACACACAAAATCTAAGATCTGTTCTTTGCCCATCCTTACACCTGACCTATCAGAGACAGCCTCTCAGGTGAAAGAAGACATGTCTAGGAGCCTGCAAAATCCAGACCCCTTTCTCTGAGAACCTCCCCAATCCCTACCACACACACCCAACACAAGACACAGGTCGGGTCCCTGAAGTCATTGTTGTACTACAGGATTCCTCTATCATGGCCACAGCTTTCTGTTCCATGGTTGGAAATCTGATCCACGTAGGAATAATACAACTATCTCCTGGGATTTTAGGATATGTAATTGAGGGAGTCAAGGCGACCATTTGGGGCTATAATTAGTGCCATGTAAATGGTTATGCAAAAGAAAGCTCATCTGTAGAACAAAAGGAGAATGAACAGATTTTCAGGCAGGAGAAATGAGAGACACACATCCCTGGAAAAAGCGTGGGGGAAATGGGAGTTCTGAGAGTAGCTAGCTTCCCTGGCTTCTGGAAGCTCTACAGGTCCAGGTTCCAAGCCCTATGGCTGCTAGACTTCTTGCCTTTGGTTCCATGACTTTGCAATACATTTCCCTTCTTGGCTGGTTAAATGCCTTTCTGGTTCTTGTATTCAAGGAGAACATTGATTAAATACATGAGGGTTCTGCGGCATCCTTCTGCTTTTAGGTTGAAGGAGGAAACCTCTGTGGCGCAGAGGTTGTGGGTGGTTGTCAGCAGCAGACAATGAATAGCCACAACCTAAGTGATGGCCAGAGGCTATGGTGCCCTGCAGGCCAGGTTAGCAAAGGGACCAGTGTGGTTGTTAGGGGCCAATGTGAAGAACAAAGTGAGTGCTCTGCCATTATTTACTACCAATAACCCCTATCTGGACCGTCTGTTCCCTAAGGTGGGCAAGTGCTGCTGTTTTACAGCAACTGTGAGTGCAGAGTTCAGTGTTTGCTAAGATATCTCAAGTCTCATCAAAGTGACTTTGGGGAGCCCAAACCTTACCTGAATCCCTAGGGTTCTTCCCATAGAGAGCATATCCTCATTTCATAACAGACCTCTTGTGGATAATGGGTCTCTCAGGAGTACACTGGGTGCTCTGTGGGCTGGAGGTCCCAGCTGCTGCTCACACCTTCCTAACACATAGGCTGACTTCCTCTGCTGGGCTCATTTCCTAGCTGATGACTCTTGGCATTTTCCCTATATCTGTGTGTCTGTTTCCAGCTATGTCTCTTTTGCTGCCGTTTTTCCTTTGTTTTTGCTTTGCTTTGTTCTTTGACTGACATTTATCAAATGCTTACTATGCACCAGACTCTACTGACTCATTTTACAACTCATTTACTTCCTCATGGCAACCCCATGAATGGCTCAAAGAGGTCCCGAAACTTGCCCACGTCTTTTAGCTAGTAAGTGGCAGAGCTGTGACACATACCAGGTAGACTGGTTCCAGACCTGCCCTTATCACCACTGTGCTCTGCCATCCATCAGGAGCTCATCTTTTCTTTGTTACATCTCCTTCTCATGTTCCCATAGAAAATGAGTCAAATGTTGCTTGGAACAGTTTTTTCTTTAAGAACTTGTTCATCTTTCTGAAGAAAGATGGATAAGTTCCTACAAGCAGGATTTACATTATCATAAATGTCAAGGGGACATTTCCATAGGCAGCTTTTCCCATTTACCCACCACTGGGGTTCCTCAATAGCATGCTTTGGAACTAGATGGGAGGACCACCATAGCTAGGGTTCATTGATGAAAGGAAGAAAATGAAGGAAGTTTGCAAAGAAGAGTTCCGTGTATAGCACAGGCATGACATGCATCATTCTGGTGAGGTGGGGTGGTGAGCCCTCCTGCAGGGCAATGAAGAGGGAATTGGAAAGGGACTGCAGAGGTGGGTCCCAAGAGTGAGTCCTGCTAGCCGAGCTGCCAGCTGGGAACTGTGGTCTGGTTGTCCAGGGTCAGCGCTTCTTTCTGGTTTGACCCTTCCTAGTGGCCTGCTCTGGTCAGGGGCTTCTCTCTGCCCATGTCATCGGAGCACAGCCCAGCATATCAGGTCACTCAGGACTAGTCTATGTCATCTCTGGCCTAATGCTCAGCACTTCAATTCAACTGAAATCTCAATGAGCACTTACAATGTAATAATAAATAATCATGATCATGGTGATGAGAATAAAGTTAATGGCTATAAACATTTGAGGATTTTCTAGACGTCTCTCTGTTATTGGTTTCTAATTTAATTTCATTTTGGTCAAAGGACATACTTTGCATGCTTTTTTTAAATTGGGGTAAAATTTACATTACATAAAATTCATCATTTAAACCATTTTTAAAGTGTACAACTCAGTAAAATTTAGTATATTCACAAAGCTGTGTAACCATCACCACTAACAATTGCTTACTATGGCCCAGGTGCTGTGCTGAATGCTTTGCACATATGATTTCTTTTCATCCTTAAAACAACCTTATTGCCAGAGCTAACAATTTGCTTGTTTAAGTAATACTAACTGATCTCAAGGATCTACCCCAGATAGTAAACAAATAAATGAACAAATTAATTTCAGATTATGTTAATACTATGCAGAAAATGAACTGGGTCGATGTGATGGAGACGACCTGGGAGGTGGGGGGAGGGTTGGTTCCCCCAGATAGGGGATGAGGGAAGGACTCTTTGAGGAAGTGCCATTTGAGAGAAGACCTGGATGACAAGAGGGAGCCAGCCAGGCGACGTACATTGTGTGCTTATTCCTATTTCACAGACAAGAAGAAAAGGTTAAAGTCACTTGCCTAAGATCAAATAGCTCCATGGGAAGAGCCGGAGCTGGGGTCCAGGCTGGCCCTATCCCACTGCTCAGGTCCCTTCCAATGTGTCCTCTCAGCATGTCATGCCTGTTCAGCTGCCACTGCTTCACCTGTCCAAGAGTCTCCCTTCTTTCTGGCTCTTGCCATTCCAATCCCTTTCCTGTTACCCATTTCTCTCCGACCTCTGATTTTCCCAGTTCAAGCTCATTAGCCAGTTGTTGAGCTGGGTTTTATCTGAAGACAAAGATCTTCTTCTAAGATGATATCTGGCCTCAGCAGTGATCATGAATAAGGATTACATGTGCCTCGCCACTGCAGTTTGTCTACAGGATGCCACTGGGGTTTAAGAGCTTCCACTCCATTCCAAATCCCAGCGTACAGAATAAAGATGATAGCTAAACTCAGACAGCCTGAGATCCTAAACGCAGTGGAAGTATGCAAATAAAGTATGTATGCGAATCGAGACATTTTACTTCTTCCTTTCCAATCTCGATACCTTTAATTCCTTTTCCTTGCTTTCTTGTTTTGTCTAGGAGTCTGGAACCTCCAGTAAAATACTGAAGGAAGTAATGAGAGAGGATGTCCTTGCCTTGTTCCTGATCTTAGGGAAAAAGCATTCATTGCTTCATCATTATGTATGATATTATCTCTAAATTTTTTATATGTGCCCTTCATCAGATTGAAGAATTCTCGTTTATTGCTAGTTTTCTGAGAGTTTTAAATAAGAAATGGACGGAATTTTTAAAATAATATTTATTTATTATCCTTGTAGTATCTGTAGGGTATATATTTACGTCACCTCCCCCATACATGATAGTTACGATATGTCTTCTGTCTTTTTTCCTCATCACTCAAACTAGAGATTTATCAATTTCATTTATGTTCTAAAAATACTTACTTTTGTTTTCATTTCTTTTTATTTTGTGTTTCTGGTTTCTATTTCACTTATTTTTATTCTCATCCATGTTATTTTCCTTATTTGTCTTACTTTGGGTTGAATTTGCTTTTCTTTTTCTAGGTTCTTAAGGTGGAAGCTGATGTCATTGATTTAATATATTCTTTTCTAATATTGATATTTTAGTGCTATAAAATTTCCTATAAGCATTTCTCTGGCTGTATCCTACAAATTTCTGTTATGTTGTGTTTTCATCTTAATTCAATTCATAACAATTTCTAATTGCACTTTTGATTTATATTTTGTTTCATGGTTATATCAAATTGTGTTATTTAGCTTTCAACATTTGAGGATTTTCTAGATATCTGTCTGTTATTGGTTTCTAATTTAATTTCATTTTGGTCAAAGGACATATTTTGCATGTTTTTTATAAAAAATTGGGATGAAATTTACATAACATAAAATTCATCATTTAAACTATTTTTAAAGTGTACAACTCAGTAGAATTTAGTATATTCATAAAGTTGTGTAACCATCACCACTGTCAAATTCTAGAGGATTTTTATCACCCCAAAGGAAACCCAGACTCATTACCAGTTATTCATTGCTCCTGCTGGCTCCTGGACACACTAATTTGCATTGTATTTTATTGATTTGTTTATTCTGCCGTTTCATATAAATGGAATCACATAATATTTGGCTGTTTTAGTCTAGCTTCTTTCAGTTAATATAATGACTCAAGACTCATTCATGTGGTAGCATGTGTCCGTACCCATTCCTTTTCATTACCAAATAATATCCTATTGTATAGGCACACTATGTTTTGTCTATCCATTCATCAGTTGATGGGCATTTGGATTGTTTCCACTTTTTGGCTATTATGAATAATACTACTATAAACATTCGTGTGCAAGTTTTTATGGTAACATATATTTTCATTTCCCTCAGATATAACTAGGAAGGCAATTGCTGGGCCATCTGATAACTGTATGTTTAACTTTTGAGGAACTGTCAAACTCTGTTCCAAAATGAATGTCCCATTTTACAGTCCCACCAGAGATACATGAGGGTTCTAATTTCTCTACATCCTCCTGACACTTGTTATTTTCATTTTAAATAAATTATAGCTGTCCTGGTGAGTGTGAATTAGTATCTCATTGTGGTTTTGATTTGAATTTTCTGATGACTAATGGTGTTGAGTATCTGTTTAAGTGCATACTGCTCATTTGTATATCTTCTTTGAAGAAATGCCTATTCATGTTTTTTGTCCTTTAAAATTTTTTTTTGTTGAATTGTAAGAGTTCTTTATAACTTTTGATATTAGATCCATATTAAGTACATTATATGCAGATATTTTCTTCTGTTCTGTTCTGTTCTTCTGTCTTTTCACTTTCCTGAGAGTGTCCTTTGAGGCACAAAAGTTTTTAATTTTGATGGAGTCTTACTATCTATTTTTTATTTCTTATGCTTCTCGGTGTCATATTTAAGAAGCCATTACCTAATCCAAATTCATTACATTTTATCTCTATATTTTCTTCTAAGAGTTTTATGGTTTTAGCTCTTACTTTTGGGTCTATGATTCATTTTTGAGTTAATTTTTATGTACGGTGTGAGGTAGGTGTTCATCTTTATCTTTTTTCATGTGAATATCTTGTCCTAGCACAATTTATAGAAAAGACTATTTTTCCCCACTGAATGGTCTTGATACTTTGTATAACTGTAATCTGTTGAAGTTCATCGGTCTTCGTTGAACTTGATTATTACCTCTAATGGTTGTTTTGTGGATTCTTTAGGGTTTTCTGTATAGAAAATTATGTCATCTGTGAATAGAGATAATTCATCGTCTTCCTTTCTAATCTTAATGCCTTTATTTCTTGCCTGATTGCCCTGGCTAGAACTTCAGATATGATGTTGAATAGAAGTGATAAGAGCAGACATCCTTGTCTTGTTCCTGACATTAGGGGGAAAGCTGTCAGTCTTTCACCATTAAGTGTGATATTTTATGTGGGATTTTTATGTTCCTTATTATGGTGAAGAAGGTCCCTCCGTTCCTAATTTGTTGAGTGTTTTTATCATGAAAGGGTGTTTCATTTTTGCCAAATGTTTTCTCTGCATCTGTGGATATAATCATGTAGGTTTTTCCCATTTATTCTATTAATGTGGTGCATTACATTGATTGATGTTGAACTTAGACTAAAATAAATCCCACTTGGCCACAATGTATAATCCTTTTAAAATGCTGCATGATTTAGTTGATTAATATTCTGTTGGGGATGCTTACATCTATGTTTATAAGGGATGTTGATTTGTGGTTTTCTGTATTGTCTTCATCTGGCTTTGGTATCAGGATAATAATGCTGCCTTTCTAGATTGAGTTATAAAGTGTTACCACCTCATCCATTTTTTGAAATAGTTTGAGAAGTATTGGTATTAATTCTTCTTTAAATGTTTGGTAGAATTTACCAGTGAAGCTCTTTGGACCTGGGCTTTTCCTTTTTGGGAGGTTTTTTGATTACTGATTTTTTATCTGTACTTACTAAAGATCTATTCAGATTTTCTATTTCTTCTTGAGTTAGTTCTGGTGTTTCTAGGAATTTGTTCATTTCACCTAGGTAATCTGATTTGTTGTCATACAATTGTTCATATTATTCTCCCATAATACTTTTTATTTCTGTAAAGTTATTTGTAATGTCTTCATTTTTATTGCTGATTTTACTTATTTGAGTCTTCTATCCTTTTTTATTGGTCAATATAGCTCAAACTTTTTCAATTTGATTGATATTTTCAAAGAATAAACTTTTGGTTTCATTGATTTCTTCTATTATTTTTCTATTCTCTATTTCATTTATTTATGCTCTAATCTTTATTACCTCTTGCCTTCTGCTAGCTTTGGATTTTGTTTGCTCTTCTTTTTCTGGTTTCTGAAGTTGTAAAGTTATTGATTTGAAATCTTTCTCCTTTTAAAATGTAGGCATTTACAGGTATGAATTTTCCTCTGAGCACTCTTACTGCATCCTATAAATTTTGGCATGCTGTGTTTTCATTTTTGTTCATCTCAAATAATTTTGTAATTCCCATGTTATTTCTTCTTTGATCTACTGGTCATTTATGAATGTGTTGTTTAATAGCCACATATTTATGAACTTTCTAGTTTTCTTTGTATTTTTGATTTCTAAATAATTCCTTTGAAGATAGAAAAGATACCTTGTACAATTTTAATCTTTTGAAGTTCTTTGAGACTTGTTTTGTGGCCTAACATATGGCCTACCATAGAGAATATTTAATGTGCCCTTAAGAAGAATGTGTATTATTTTGTTATTGAATGGAGTGTTCTACAGATGACTCTTAAGTCTTTTTGGGTTTTAGGTTTTTATTATGTCTTCTATTTCCTTGCTGATCTTCTGTCTAGTTATTCTGTCCACTATTCAAAGTGGGATATCGAAGCTTTGGTTAAACTATTTCTCCCAGGCCGGGCGCGGTGGCTCACGCCTGTAATCCTAGCTCTCTGGGAGGCCGAGGCGGGCGGATTGTTTGAGCTCAGGAGTTCGAAACCAGCCTGAGCAAGAGCGAGATCCTGTCTCTACTAAAATTAGAAAGAAATTAATTGGACAACTAAAAATACATAGAAAAAATTAGTCGAGCATGGTGGCGCATGCCTGTAGTCCCAGCTACTCGGGAGGCTGAGGCAGAAGGATCGCTTGAGCCCAGGAGTTTGAGTTTGCTGTGAGCTAAGATGACGCTATGGCACTCACTCTAGCCCGGGGAACACAGTGAGACTCTGTCTCAAAAAAAAAACAAAACAAAACTATTTCTCCCTTCAATTCTGTCAGTTTTTGCTTCACACATTTTGGGGCTCTGCTTAGGTGCATACATGTTTATAATTGCTATATCTTCTCAATGGGTTGAGACTGTTATCATAATATAATAGTCTGTTTCTTATAACAATATTTGTCTTAATATTGTTTTGTCCAATATTAGTGTAGCCACTCCAGCTCTCTTTTGCTTTGCCTGAAATATTTCTTTTCATCCTTTTACTTTCAACCTATTTGTGTCTTTGAAAATAAAGTGAATTTCTTATAAACAGCATACAATTGGATTATTTTTCAAGTCCATCCAGCCAATCTCTGCCTTTTAATTGGAGAATTTAATTCATTTACATTTAATATAATTACAGACATAGAAGGATTTACTTCTGTAATTTGCTATTTGTTTTATATATGTTTACATATTTATTTTTAGATCCTCAATTTCTCCATTATTACATTATTACATTCTTTTGTGTTAAATAGATATTTTCTAGTGTAACATTTTAATTCCCTTTCATTTATCTTTGTATATAATTTTGAGTTATTTTTTAGTGGTTGCCCTGGGCATTATACTTAAAATTTTAATTTGTAACAAACTACTTTGGATTTATATCAACTTTACTTCAAAAACTTGTTTCTATATAGCTTTGTCCCTTCTTTGTGTTGTAATTTTCACAAATTATACTTTTGTACATTGTGTGTCATTAACATAAATTTATAATTATTGTTTTATGCAGTTTTCTTTTAAATAAGATAAAAAGGGAGAAAATGCAAATATACTGACATTTATATTTTACCCATGTAGTTACTTTTACCAGTGTTCTTTATTTCTTTATGTGGATTTGAGTTACTGTCTAGTATACTTTCATTTCAGCCTGAAGAGCTCCCTTTAGCATTTTTTTTTTTTTTGTAGGGCAGGTCTACTAGTGACAAACTTTCAGGTTTTGTTTATCTGGGAAAATATTAATTTCTCCCTAATTCTTGAAGAATAGTTTTTTCATATATATAATTTTGGTTGAGAGGTATTTTGTTTTTTCAACACTTTAGATATGTCATCCCACTGCCTTTTGTCCTTCATGTCTTCTGATGAAAATTAGCTATTAATTTTATTGAGGATCCCTTGTATGTGACGAGTCCCTTCTCTCTTGCTGCTTTCAAGATACTCTCTTTGTGTTTGTCTTTTGAAAGTTTGTTTATAATGTGTTTTGGTGTAAGTATCTTTGAATTTATTCCATCTGAAATGTATTGAGTTTCTTAGGTATATAGATTAATGTTTTCCATCAAATTTCAGAAGTTTGGGGCTATTATTTCTTCAAATATTATTTCTGTTCCTTTCTCTCTCTCCTCTCCTTCTGGGATTCTCATTTATGCAGATGTTAGTATGCTGCATGGTGGTTCATAGGTTAGTTAGGTTCCATTTTTCTTTATTCTTTTTCGTTCTGTTCTGCAGACTGAATAACATCAACTAACCTCGCTTCAAGTTTGCTGATTGTTTCTTCTTCCTCCTAAAATCTGCTCTTGAGACCATCTAGTGGTTTTTTTATTTCAGTTTTTGTACACTTGAACTTCAGAATTTCCATTTGGTTCTTTTATAATTTATATCTCTTTGTTGATATCATTTATTTGATGAGATAGTGTTCTCATGGTTTTCTTTAGTTCTTTGTCCAGAGTTTTCTTTAGTTCTTTGAGCATATTTGAGAGTTGATTTAAAGTCATTATCTAGCAAGTCCAATGAGTGTGCTCCCTCAGGGAAAGTTTTCATTAATTGTTTTTTTCTCTGTTAATGGGCCACATTTTCTGTTTCTTTGCATGCCGTGTATTTTTGGTTGAAAAGCAGACATTTTGATTATTGTTATGTGGTAATGTTGTAAATCAGACTCTAACTTGTTCCCAAGTTTTTTTGCTCCTGCTTTTTCTAGTTGTTGAATTTGTTTGTTTAGTGACTTTTCTAAAGACTGAAATGCCTGGAACCAGAACATTATCCAGTCTTTGCCAGTGGACTCTGTATGTGTGTTTGGAGACACTTTGAACATGGAGCTTGGCAGTTTGCAATTCTGCCTTATCCTTTACTTCTTGCCTGTACAGGGTCTAAGTTCAGCTAGAGGTGAAAACCTAGGATCTTTTCAGGTCTTCTTTGAGCATGAAACAACCCTGGACATATGCATGGCCTTTAGATTCCCAGGAATATTTTGGAACTGTTTAAGCACCTTATTCCCTAAATCATCTTTCCTTTTCTCCTAAGCTTTTGGTTAGTTAATTGCTTGCCCAACTGCTATCTGTTGTCCAAAGCAGCAATACTGGGTGAGTTCCAAGTTAGGCTAGATAAAAGAAAATCTTTTGGGCTTATCCTTCAGGGAACATCAAACTGGTCATAACAAATGATCACAATTCTTTGTGAATGAAGTCCATCCTTCTCCTCCTTGTACCAGTACCTATAATGGAAATGCAGGCTGTTATCTTCAAGGCCACTACTGAGATAGAAAGTGGGAGATGAAGCCAGGGTAAATTAGAATAACATAAATCTCCTTGTTCTTACTGAGAGTAAGCCAGTTTTTCTTGATTAAGCATTTTCCTGGTTGTTGCAAGCTTTTGGTTAGTTTTCAGAGTTCCAAATAAGTTGATTCTGATAATTTTTCCATTGCCTTTAAGAAGGGTAACTTTTGTAGCTTCTTACACTTCATTTTCACTGACAGCAACCACTTTGTATGTTTTGAATTATTTTAAATTTATGATGGCTGTTTTATGGTGCAGAATATGCTGTATCTTAGAAAATGTTTCTCATGTACTTATATTAGTCAGTTTGGGCTGCTATAACAAAATATCATAGACTGGCTGGCTTAGACAACAGACGTTTATTTCTTATCGTTCTGAAGGATGTAAAGTTCAAAGTCAAGGTGCTGGTGAATTCAGTTCCTGGTGAGGGCTCCCTTCCTAGTTTGCAGACAGCCCCCTTCTCATATGATGTTGAGAGGGCAAGCTATGGTTTCTCTCTTCTTACAAGGACAATAATTCCATCACAGGAGCCCCACCTCATGCCCTCATTTAAACCTAATTACCTCCCTCCAAATAGCATCATGTTGGGGGTTAGGGCTTCAACATATAAATTTGGGGGGGCACAAACATTCAGCACATAGCAATACTTCGAAAGAATATGTATTCTCTTCTTGGGTGGAGTGCTTTATAATTGTCAATAATATCAAGTTATTTGAAGTATTATTCAAGTCTCTTGTATCCTCACTTATTGATTCTACCTGTTCTATCAATTATTGAAAGTGGGTTTTTAAAATCTCTGATTATAATTTCTTCATTTAGTTCTATCAGCTTAAAGCGTCATGTATTTTTAACTCTGTGAGGCATATCTTCATACGAGGTATATAAAAACTTAGGATTATTATGCACCTCTGATTCACCAAGCAACTACTATGTGATATGCATTATTCTACCTGCTTTACATACATAAACTCCTTTATTGTTAAAAGCTTATTCAGTACTTGCCATCTCATTTTTAGAGAGAAGAAAAAAATTGAGGCACAAATAGTGAAGAACCTTGCACAAAGTTTTATGCAGCAGAATAAAACCCCAAGCAGTTGAGTCCAGTGTCCTCAATTTTAACTTGTGTGTTATTTTAGGTGTGGAGGGGGGATTTGAACTCAGGGCAAGGTCAGGATAAAGAATATGATCAGATTGCAAGCTCCGTTGAAAATTCAGCCCTTTGTTGTAGTACTTGCTGAATTGGTTCAAATCATGGCATATCAAACATATCCATTATCACATGAAAACACAAAACACATTTTCTGGCAAAATAGAAGTAATTTAGGTCAAAACCATCATTTAAATTTGACATGTTTCTTCTTCTCTCTCCTAGTAGGTGGCCTTACAGCTGATGTCTCTTTTCTTATTTCTGTATTGGATGAAAGCTATCCCAAGGTGGCTGAGGCGGCTGGCGAGAAAGAAGGGATGTATCTTAAAAAGACTTTGGTAAGTGCATGAAATCCATTACCAAGGAAGCTCAGTAGCCAACCCCAGTTGGCCAATAGAGCTTTATTCAAACACTTCCCCAAGTCCCCTTTGTTTCTTGCTGAATCACTTAGAGATAGGGCATAGCCAAAAAAGGGATTTGAGTTCTGACCTTTTCACTTACTTACTTTGCAACTATGGGGAAGTGACTTACCTTATCTGTAAAATGGATCTACTACTAGTACCTATAGAAAGGTTACTTTGATGGAAATATATAAATCACTACTTAGATTTGAGGCATTATTATTATTATTATTCTCTTTATGAATAAAGGATGTCTGATCTCTCCAGTATCTACTTGGCAACCTGTGACTTAATACTAATAAATATCATTTAATGAGTCCCCTCCACGTATTAGGCACTTTTATCTACATCATATAACTTAGCTCTCATTTAACTCCGGCAGTCATTTAAGATCTTTTTCACAATTGCCCTTTTACAGAGGAGGAAATAGAAGTTCAAAGAGGTTATGTGACTTACCCCTAACCACGCAGAGTGTGTATGGAAAACCAGGATACAAATTCCATCTTTAAGTAAACCCTCTTTTTCCCCACCCACCTCCCTTCCTTTCTTTCCCTCAAATGATAGGCTCTTCAGGCCTGCCATGTATACCCATGCGGGTTGTACACTGAACAAGTCCAGGAAGGGTCATTTTCACAGGCATCAATGTGAATGGTCCCTGCTAGAGGTTTGAGATGTACGACTTGCAGACTTGTATGAGGAGGCCCTGAAGAGGCTAATGTGTTTATTGAAAGGCAAGAAGATTTTGCTGACAGCCACACCCTCACCCCAGCATTCCTTCTTTCAATCATTCGGGGCGGTGCTTTCCATGCTTTTATAGTTCTCGGTAAATGACCTGAAGGAATCTGATCACATCATCTCTCACCATGTGGCGTGATTTTCTCAACATAGGGGTGATAAATAAGCCTGCATTTGTACTGTTCTTTGAGTATTTACTTTCCACATGCCCCTGCCTGTCTGCCTCCTTCCAAAACAATTGCTGTGAAAGAAATTGTTTGGATGGATTTGGCAGTATGCTGCGAAACCATAGGCAAAAGGTGAGCTACTGGTTTTCAGTTCATCTTGGGAGACTTCCTTCATGTACTTGTGAGTACTTAAACCATTAAAAGTCTTAGAGGCAGTCTTCCAAGAAATAAGCCCTTTCATGTCTCATTTTCCAGAAAATACAGCTTAGTAGTGCTCTGTGCCTTTGACTGTGAAATATGCCTTTATCCAAACAGAAGAGAAAATATAAATTTAGGGGTAGGTTAAAGGACACAAATAGTGTTCAATTGAGTATGCTTCTTTCTTCTCTAGGCCAGCTTCCTAAATGCTATGGTCCATCAAAGCCTTTCCCACCAGCTGAGCTTTAATAAAGGTGTTTGCATTCAAGGGAGCAGCGGGCAGTGGAAACATTAACTTTCCATGCAACTGAGAAGGGTCTAGGGTAGGGGTTGGGCCCGGTTAATGACTTCATTTAGCAACCTCAGTAATAGTTACAAAAATATTGTACTTCCCTTACATTTATAAAGGATGTCGTAGGATGCTTTTTCAGTTGGAAACTTATATGTTATAACCTTGTGAGGTTGGATAGCTAGATAATTTTTCGTCCTGCAGAAAAGGAATCTAGAATCTGAGGCTAGAGATGTTAAACAAGATGTCCATGTTCACTAAACAAATAAGAGTCTAAACTCCATTCGAACTTTCTCTCCACAGATGTCCATAGCAACCACTGTATCCATTTGGAGGTCATGGAGACTTAAATCCTTTGCTTTCTTTAGTCTTAAACAAAAAGATTTATTACAATGTTGTGGAGATCATTTAAAAACTCTCCAAATTGTTATAGTGATTTTAGACTAATTAGAGTTGAGTGACTATTCCAGTAGAATAAATCTATGATTGAAAACAGCCTTATCAAGAAATAACCCTTTTTATAACCCTTTATCTCGATAGCAAGTGCCAACGTAAACAGTAAGTAGGAAGAACTCTAATTGCTGTCTATTAAGAATTGCTTCAATAAGAGCTACTCCAAGACCAAGCAGATAATCACACTCCAATGTAAACATGTGACCCCCATTGACCTACGGAATTACAGGTAGCTAAAGTGCAAACAGCCCAGCCTATTGAATGTCATTCAGCCAGATGATGATGCTATATTCATTTGCAGGGATTTGGAAATAACTATCCTCTCAGGGAAATCTGGGCTTATACCCACAAGTGGTCTCCTCTACATGTTCTGCCTTAAAATGTGGTCTCCCAGGAGGCACTGGTCTTTTTTGTCTAAATGTGTATGTTGATAGAAACATATGTATTTATACATGATTAATTGATGACAAATAAAGAGGTTCTTCTTGGTTTTTTCAACATCTAGGTTTTTGTGAACAATTGAACGAACTTGAAGCTAGGCTCTTGATGTGAATGGCAAGTATTATTTTAGAGAATGAAAAGGTTTTTTAATTCACTGGAAGTTGGCACTGATTTATAACTCAATGCAAAGTTAAGCAAAGAGATCAGCCTAGACCAAGATTGGAGCAGGTTGGAACGAAAGAGACAATTCAGGAAATGGGTGAATTAAAGTTTGTGGCTTCAAATATTCCTTGTCTGGCTTGTCATGGTTCCAAAAACTTCTTCCAAATGAGAAGCCAGGGCAGTCACCCCACTGGAAGTTAGTGCTCCTATTGCCTCCAGCTTCCTTGAGGGAAAACACCTTTATTAAAGTTTAGCTGGTAGGGATAAACTCTTTAGTTTATTTGCATAAACTCTTCAGTTTATGCAAATAAGCACCAATTTGAGGCATTATCTCTGATTTATCAGAAACATCAAGAGAAAACAAGAAGGGGAGAGTTAAATATAGAGTTAGAAACTGTTGGAAATAAATATTTGAAAATGTGTCTATTCTAGGCTGTTTTATAAACTCTTTCTTGTGTTAACTGAAATCATATGTGAACCTGTCAAAAAATAGAGAAAACTGGTGTTGTTATGGTTGAATGAGAGATAGTTGTACAGAACCTACCTGACCTGCCACACACATATCCTTTGGGGAACTTCTGAGGTATCTCAGGGCTCTAAGGAACACAGTGAAAAACCAGTGGACTAAAGAATTTCTAGAATTTCTTTGCCTGGAATGAGGTGGTTGTTCTGCAGCCATTTCTAGGGGAGAACAGGGAGAAAGGATTAGATTGTAAACCTGTTTATGAGAAGCATACTCTTTTATTCATTCTATATTATTGATGACAAGCACAAGACCTGGCTCCTGTAAGTGCTGATTAATATTTGTGGAATAAATGAATACATTTAAAAAATCTGCATCTGGGTGGCCAAAAGTATCTAGAACCAAGGGAGCAAAGTATTATTAAGCATATTGAAGAGAATGAATGTGAGTCTGATGTTGACTTGATAATCCTCATTATTACCTGCAAGGAGAGGACCCTCTCACTAGTTGGTCCTGATGATGAATAAAATACATAACATTAATGAATCTTCCAGATCAATGAAGCTTCATCCTTATAGATCATCAGGTCTAGTTCACGTTGCACCCTAGAAGTTGGTCTCCAAGAATCTGTCAAATCATGGTTCTTAAATTTTAGAATGCATAAGATTCACCAGGGGAAACTGCAGAAAAACATAGATTCATAGGCTATAACTCCGGCCACAATTTGAGAAACCCTGACTGAGCTGGATGAAAGGTGCAGGAGATGAAATCTAACTGTTCTTTGAGGTGACAACTGCACTTCTAGATTTTATGAATTCTAGGAAAATTAAAAACCCCAGCACTAATCATGAGGGTAGTCCTAGAAGTACCCCTATTCCCCTAATCGTACCCAGAGTGGTAGCTTCCACCTTGTAGGCTTTGAGCTCACACTCTGTGGTAGGAATTATAGGGGTGGAGCCTGGGAAGATGACCCTAATTGCAGCTGTAGGCTGGATTGGCACTCTTGACACATTTCTATTCAAAGCTTGGAAAAGCCTCCAAAAGTATCAAGTTGTACTCAGAAGAAGTCAGAATCATGCGGAAAGAATGACAGAGCAACTCTGTAATCATATTCTTACAGAGAAAGCCATATTATTAGCAGAATCTATTCAAATCTATCAGCAGGACAGAATGAAAACTTATCTTTGTGATGATGATATTTTCCTAGTTGTTAAATATTATGACTATAAAGACATGACCCATTAAATGGTAATAACAACTTACACTTGTATACAATAAGTGTTTACAAAGAGCTATTTTAATCAATTAATACACAAAGAAACATTGAGAGGTAGGTAAGGCAGACCTGACTTTAGATTATTAAGTATTTTCTTTAAAAACAAACATTTAAAATATAATTTTAAATGTTTTGTTCTATAATCACTTCCAATGTTAGAAAGTTTTTTAATACTTTGGAAGGTGGTTAAAATAATATGTAGCAGACACAAAATTCTGTGAAGGTAGTTTTGAAAGAGAGATCCCTCTTAGAGTGTTCTGAACAAACAGTGGCATCAATATAGGAGGTGTAAATTAGTCCTATCAGGTGTCATTGAAATGGATCAGTTCTGGTATTCTTGTTTCAACAAAGAGCTGAGTAATCATTCCTTTGTAGCCAAAATATTTCTAGATTATTGCTGAAGTCTATCATCCCCATTACCCCTCAGTACTCTTACTCACAAATAGCTGCATGTGAAACTGGCACGTGGGTTGTAGCAGTTTGCAACAGTATTTTAGTCAGACAATGGGAGTGTGTATGTCTGTGTGCGTGCTCTGATGAGGATCGAATGATCCTTGCCCTTTTGAGAATGCCAACTAGACTGTTATCCTGCAGCTGGATACAAACTGTCTGACATGATAAAAAGAAACCTAAGAATAAGCTGATGGCTCTGTGGGAACAGGAAAAAGGCAGGGAAAATTCATAGGGCAAGTTCCTTCTAAGTAATTTTTGGTATTTGTATGAAATTTGGCCTTGATTGACACCTCTCTTCAATTCTTATAATGAATACTCTGTAGATGAACAGCACTTAAAAAAAATTACATTAAGGAGTCACTAGAAAACCAATTATTTTCCTCATGAAAAATTACATCATATGCTTTTACCATTAAAATTAAACATAGAGATAAGGTCAAGATGGCTGACTAGATATGGATAGTATGTGCCTCCTTGATAAGGAGGAATCAGAATAGTAAGTATTAAATAGATACCCAGATTTCAAATAGATCATCTAGGAGGGAATGCTAGGATTCACCAGAGAAGTAACAGGAAGCACCAAAAGAAAAAATTCTTCCCACAAAAGCAATTTGAAAGAATTGGAAGAAGTGACCATTACAACAGATGCACAGTTATGAACAGAAGGGCACAGGAAACATGAAAAACAAGGAAATATGAGACCACCAAAGGGCCCCAACAATTGTCCAGCAACAGATCCCAATCAAAAAGCACTCCTTGAAATGCCAAATAATTCAAATTATTGATTTTAAGAAAGCTCAGTGAGATATAAAAGAAATCTGAAACCCAATATAAAGAAACCAGAAAACCAAATCAGGATATCAATGAGACGTTTACTAAGGAGATAGATATCCTAAAAAAAAATTCCAAACAGAAATTCTGGAACTGAATAACACATTAAAGGAAATGCAAAATACATTTGAAAGCTTCTATAACAGGCTAGACCAAGCAGAAGAACAAATATCAGAACTTGAAGACAGGTCTTTTGAAATGATCTAGTCAGACAAAATTAAGGGGGAAAAATGAATAAACAAAGACTTGAGACATCTGGGACTACATAAAATGACCAAACTTACAAATTATTGGTATTCCTGAAGAGAAAGAGAGATCAAAAAATTTAGAAAACCCATTTAAGGAAATAATTGGTGCAAACTTCCCAAGTCTAGCAAGACAGTTACAGAAGTCCCAGGAATCCTGAGACAAATACATTGCAAAAAGGACTTCACCATGGGATATTATATTCAGAATGTTTAAAGTCAAAAATGAAAGAAAGAATTTTAAAATTAGCAAGAGAAAAGCATCTAGTAACCTGTAAAGAAAATCCTATGAGACTAAACAGCAGATTTCTTATCAGAAACCTTCCAGACCAGAAGAGAATGGAATGGCATTTTCAAAGTGTTGAAAGAAAAAAAAAAACTTGTCAGTCAAGAATTTTATATCCTGCCAGAATAAGCCTCATAAATGAATGAGAAATAAAGTCTTTCCCAGAAAAGCAAAATACTAAAGGAATTCATAACCACTAGATCAGCCCTACAAGACATGCTCAAAGGGTTCTTAAACATAGGAAAAAAGGTCAATGTTCACTGTCACAACCACACACAAAAATATAACTTACAGGTCTTATAAAACAGTCACACAAAGGAGGAAGAGAAAGGAATCAAAAAGCAACATCATAGAATTTTGTCAAACTACAAAAATGAAAAGACAGAAAAAGAAACAGAGAATTTATAAAAAACTAGAAAATGATTAACTGTATGGCAGGAATAAAGCCTCACACATCAATATTAACCTTGAACATAAATGGGTTAAATGCTTCGTTTAAAAGATATAGATTGGCAGAATAGATAAGAAAAGGTGTTCCAACTGCTGCTTACAAGAAATTCAGCTTACCTGTAAAGACACACATAGACTAAAAGTAAAGGAGCAAAAAAAAAATTTGACACACATGGAAACCAAAAGTGAGCAGGATCAGATAAAACACTCTTTGAATCAAAAACAGTAAAAAAAAAAAAAAAAAAAGACAAAGAAGGTCATCATATAATGATAAAGGGATCAATTCAGCAAGAGGACATCACAATTATATATATATACACACACACATACATATGTGTATTTATACATATATACCCAACATCAGAGCTCCCAGATTCAAAACAGTACTAGACAGATCAAGACGGAACATTGGACTTTAGACCACATGGACTTAGACTTTTACAGAATATTCTATGCAACAACTGCAGATTATACATTCTTTTCACCAGTCTGTGAAATATTCTCCAAGATAGACCACGTTAGGCCACAAAATAAGTCTTAACAAATTTTTGGAAATTGAAACCATATCAAGTATCTTCCCAGACCACAGTGGAATAATGCTAGAATAATGTGTTCCTCAACACAAAGAGGAACTTCAGAAACTATGCAAATACATGGAAATTAAACAAGATGCTCTTAAATGATCACTGGGTCAATGAAAAAATTGAGACAAATTAAAACAATTTTTGAAATGAATGAAAATACAACACACCAAAACCTGTGTGATATAGTAAAAGGAATGTTAAAAGGGAATACACGGTATTAAATGCCTATATCAAAAAAACAGAAAGATCACAAATTAAGAATCTAACGTCACACCTCAAGGAACTAGAAAAACCAGAACAAACCAATCCTAAAGTTAGCAGAAGAAAAGAAATAACAAAGAGCAGAGTGGAACTAAATGAAGTAGAGGCCAAACCAAACCAAACAAAACTAAACAAAAACAATATAAAGGATCAAGTAAATGAAAAGTTCATTCTTTGAGGATAAATAAAATTGGTAGACTAACCAAGAAAAGAAGAGAAAAGAGAATCAGAAATAAAAAAGAAGACATTACAACTGATACCACGGAAGTAAAAAAGATCATCAGAGACTATTATGAACAACTAAATGTTTACAAACTAGAAAACCTAGAGGAAATATATAAATTTTTGGAAATATACAACCTTCCAAGATTGAACCAGGAATAAATGGACCTATAGTGAGTAGCAAGATTGAATCATTAATAAAAAAATCTCCCCCAACAACCTTCTGCAAAAATAGCCTAGAATCAGATAGATTCAGAGCCAATTTCTACCAAAGATCAGAGAAGAACTAGTACCAATCCTTCTGAAACTGTTCAAAAAAATCGAGGAGGACAGAATTCTTCCCAACTCATTCTACGAGGCCAGTATCACCCTGATACCCAAACCAGACAAGGACACAATAAAAAAAGAAAACTACAGACCAATATTACTGATGAACATGATGCAAAAATCCTCAACAAAATACTAGCAAATCAAATCTAACAGCACATCAAAAAGATAATCCACCATGATGAAATGGGTTTTATACTAGGGATGCAAGGATGATTCAACACAAGCAAATCAGTAAATGTGATACATCACATAAACAGAATTAAGGGCAAAACCCTGTAATCATCTTACTAGATGCAGAAAAAGGATTTGATAAACTTCAGCATTCCTTCATGATAAAAATTTTCAACAAACTAGGCATTGAAGGAACATATCTCAGAATAATAAAGGCCATATACCACAAACCTACAGCTAACATCATATTTAACAGGGAAAAATTGAAAGCATTTCCCCTAAGAATTGGAACAAGACAAGGATTCACACTTTCTCCACTTTTATTCAACATAATACTGGAAGTCCTAGCCAGAGCAATCAGGAAGAGAAAAAAATAAAAGGCATCCATATGGGAAAAGAGGAAGTTAAATTGTCCCTGTTTGCTGATGATATGATCTTCTATCTAGAAAAACCTAAAGACTCCACCAAAAAACTCTTAGATTTGATAAATGAATTCAGTAATGTTTCAGAATATAAAATCAACGTAAAGAAATAAATACCATTTCTATACACCAAGAACAAAGTAACCAAGAATCAAGAGGGCGATCTCATTTACAATAGCTACAAAAAAAAAGTTACCTAGGAATATATTTAACCAAGGCAGTGAAAAACAACAAAGAACAACAACAAAACATTGATGAAAGAAATTGCAGATGATACAAACAAATGGGAAAACATCCCATGTTCATGAATCAGAAGAATTAATATCATTAAAATGACCATACTGCCTAAAGCAATTTATAGGTTCAATGTAATTCCTATCAAAATAGCAACATCATTTTCACACGACTTGAAAAAATAATTCTAAAATTCATATGAAACCAAAAAAGAGCCTGAATATTCAAATCAATCTTGAGCAAAAAGAACAAAGCTGGAGGCATCACATTTACTGACTTCAAATTATATACACTATAGTATCCAAAACAACATGGTATTGTTATAACAATAGACACATCGATCAATGGAACAGAAAAGAGCACCTAGAAATAAAGCCACATATTTACAGCCAACTTATCTTTGACAAAGTTGACAAGAACATACACAGGGGAAAGGACACCCTTTTCAATAAATGGTGCTGGGAAAATTGTATATCCATATGCAGAAGAATAAAACCAGACTCCTACTTCTCACCACATACAAAAAATCAACTCAAGATGGACTTAAAGATAAGACCTGAAACTATTAATATAAAAATATTATAAGAAAACCTAAGGAAAACTCTTCTGGACATTGGTCTAGGCAATGAATTCATGACTAAGACCTCAAAAGCAAAGGAAACAAAACCAAAAATAAACATATGGGACTTAAGTAAACTGTAAAGTTTCTGCACAGCAAAGGAAATGATCAACAGAGTAAACAGACCACCTACAGTATGGGAGGAAATATTTGAAAACTATACATCTGACAGGGGAATGGTATCCAGAATTTACAAGGAACTCAAATAACTCAACAACAATAAAAAATTAACCCCATTAAAAAGTGGGCTAAGGACATGAATAGACATTTTTCGAAAGACATCGAAGTGGTCAATAAGCATATGAAAAAATGTTCATCGTTAATCAACAGAAAAATGCAAATCAAAACCACAATGAAATACCACTTAACTCCAGTGAGAATGGCTTTTGTCGAAAAGTCTCAAAACAACTAATGTTGGTGTGGATGTGGAGAGATAGGAACACTCATACACTGCTGGTGGGACTGTGAACTAGTACAACCTCTATGGAAAGTAATATGGAGATACTGCAAAGAACTAAAAGTAGAACTACCATTTGATCCAACAATCCACTACTATTTACCCAAAGGAAAAAAAGACATTCTATAATAAAGACATCTGCACTAGAATGTTTATAGAAGCACAATTCACAATTGCAAAGATGTGGAAACAACCCCAGTGCCCATCAATATGTGTGTGAATTAATAAAATGTGGTATATATATATACCACGGAGTAATGCTCAGCCATAAAAAGCAATGGTGAATTAATACCTCTTGTATTACCCTGGATGGAACTGGAGCCCATTCTTCTAAGTGAAATATCACAAGAATGGAAAAATAAGCAACACATGTACTCACCACTAAATTGGTACTAATTGATCAACACTTATGTGCACATATAGTAGTAACATTCATCAGATGTTGGGCAGGTGGGAGGGGAGTGGAGGGAATGGGTAAATTCACACCTAATGGGTGCTGTGTGCAACACCTGGAGAATGGGCACACTTGTAGCTCTGACTCCGGTGGATGGTGCAAAGGCAATATATGTAACCAAAGTGTTTGTACCCCTGTAATAGTCTGAAATTAAAAAATAAATTAAAAAAAAGATGTCTGTTAATCAGATATAAGCCACCAGACATTTACTGAAACTCAAGTGATCTGTTGAATAAATTAAATTGATGGTCTTGCAGGTGTGGTTTAAGCTTCGTCTTGTATAGCCTTAGCCCTGTTAATGAGTTGTAATGGATATCTCTGAGAAGGAGGGTAGGGCAAGAAGAGGCATGTCTGATCTCCCTTCTCTTGACCAGCAACTCAGCTTTAGCGTATTCCTTGGCCAAGAGGGGCTCCACTCAGACATTCAAGTGGCTTAAGATTTTATTTAGTTTATGGTTCTGTGAGGCAGAGCCTGCAGAGCTTGGCTTTTTCTGCAGAGCTTGGACTACCATCTATGCCTCTGCTCTGTCTAGCTCTGGCAAATTATTCCTTTCTTTCCCCATTTAAACTCATTCTGTAAGCCTGCCTCTCAAAAATTCAGTCTCCTCCATAATATTGCCCTTGATAACCTTAATCTGTATTAACAGGTCCCCCTCCCCATCATAAATACCACTCTTTGATGATATCTTGTTTCTTAGCACTTGGACTCTTTCTCCTACATCAACCCAAGGGTTACTCAATAGAGGTACCTTTTTGGGACTGTGGCCTCTCCTTTTCTTGTCCCCCCCCCATCACCAAAATTAACGCTTCTTTCTTTCATAGAATTAACCCAAATCATTTCATAGAATTTGGCAAAATCAATTTTTAGGCAGCCATAGAATGCGAAAGCTCTTATGAGCCATTGGGTTAGAAGTTACGTTCATAAATTAAAGCTTCATTTAGTTCATCTGGCATAAAATTTCAACCCTTAAATCTCTTTCTTAGCAGATCTAATTGAATTCTACTACAGACTTTATAGTTCCTTAAGGTCTGAACTTTGGAGTTGATTTAGATGCTTACGTTGACATCGCTAATCCAGTTTGAAGCCACTTTCTCTATAACTAGGCTGTAAACTTCATTTTAGGAGAAGAACCATGTGTGACATGTCCACCATGGAATCTCCAGCGACTTTTTAGAATAAATAAATGTAGTCACTTGAACTCCAGTGTAAAGATTGTGTTCTTAAGTAATTCCAACCCTGGTTAATGAAATCTAAGCCTGCCTTTCTTGACACAGGGTGGCTGCTCACCACACTTTGAATCCTCTAAACTTGCCTTGGAATTTCTATTGCCCCTTGTCTGCCCCTTGTCATGGCACTTCATACATAATGAGTGCCTTGCGTTATGATGATTTGTGTTCACTTAGCATCTCCTTTTCAAGACTATTAACGCCTCAAAGGCAGGAATTGTGTGTCAGTGGCCTTCTGCTTCCACTCTAGCCCTCAAAGACCTAGCACGTAAGTGGTTATATTTTCATTAATTTATTAATTCATTTACCAAATGAGCACCTATCATGTGCCAGACACTGTTCTAAACAATGGAATATAGTTGTGAATAAACAGACATTCTAGGCTTCTTGAAACTTACATCATAGTGGGGAAGACAGACAACAACCAATGTGAATATGTGAACTATGCAATATGCTAGAGATGACTTAGTTCTAAGGGGAGTAATAAGGCATGGAAGGGGTAGAGGCCGTGTTGGCTGGGGTGGTGGTGGGGTTTGTCATGCATTTTTATATAAGGTAGCCTTAGGGAAAGCTTCCCTAAGAAAGTAACATTTGGATAATAGCCTAAAGGAAGTGAGAGGATCGCGCAGTTAACTGGAGGGAATCCTGATTAGAGAGGTCCCAAGGGTAATAGCTTGTGAGGTGGACGCATGCTCATTGCTATGCGGAACAGAAAGGCTAAAGTGGAGCAAGGGGCTGAGAGTGTATAGAAGAGGTCAGAGAGGCCACATCATGCAGATCCTTGTAGACTATTATGAAGACTTTAGGGCTCATCCTTCCATGAGAAGCCACGGGAGAGGCTTGCACAGAGGAAAACTTTTTCTGACTCTAACATGCTTACTCTGGCTGCTGTGTGGGGAACAGACTACAGAAGCAAAGTTAGAAAGATTCAACTGAGCACTGCACTGGATTTCACAATGTGGACACGCTGGTGATCTCAGCAAGAGACATTTTTGCTGAATGGTCAGAGAGAAAGTCTAATTGGAGTGGGTCCAAGAGATAATGGAAGAGAAATTGGAGACTGAATTTAGACAATTCTCACAGAATTTTCCTATTAAAAAAAAGGAGAAAAATGAGAACAGTAAAGAAATTTTTAAAAAAAGGTGAAGTAACAGCAGATTGTATGATTATAAGAATTGTCGACGGAGGAATGTGAAGGGTTGCTGGAGCTGTATCCTTGAGGAGGTGAGAAGGGGTGGGACCCAGTGTACTCATGGAGGCGCTGGCCTCGGCTGGAAGCATGGGAAGTTCTTTCCACAGTAACGGAGAGAAGGAAGCAATATGGGCAGACAGGCAGACAGGTGGGTAGAGGTGATAGCAGGAGTTTGTGGAAGTTTATAATTGCTTCTATTTTCTCATTGGAATAGAAATAAAAATCATTAACTGAGGGAGAAGATGAGGGAAAAGTGGCAGGAAGTTCGAGGAAAGAGGAGAAGGAATAAAATAACCATCTAGAAGAGTGGGAAAATGAATAAATTAGGAAAAAAATAGTGTGAATGCCAAGCAACTGGGGTCCCACCTGGGGTTAGTGGTCATGCATTTAAAGCGCGGACAGTCAGCATGATTGCGTGTTTTTCTCCAGTTCAAGCCGTTGTGTGGGAGTAGGTGGAGAGTTGACTTGGACAAAGCTTGGGGTTTTGCCAAGCAACTATGTCAAACAATAGAGGGTAATAAAAATGAAGAAGAATGCAAGGGAATGATTATATTAACTAACCAACCATGACATTTAACCTTGGGAGGGAGGAACAGAAAGAGGCTACTCAGAATACAATAGGATGAAACTATTGAGAATACAACAGAATGAGGCTACTGAGAAGTGGGAAGAATCTATGGGTTATAGGTTCTGGTGGGGGTCAGAGGATTGATAGTCCTGGGGTGTTAGGGAGAATGAGGTGCAAAGATAGGCGGTGGAGTGGTTGAAAAAATGGAATGGGTCAAATTAGATCTGGTGGGAACGCAGTTATTGGTAATGACAACATCTAGGTTATGACTATGGAAGTGCGTGACTGAGGTTGATCTTGTGCTGGACAAGATCATTGGAAGAGAGGAGGTCATGAAGTTCAAAGATCAGGAGATTGGAGAGACCATTTTTTTTAGTGAATGTTAAAATCAGGAAGAATTTTAGAGAGAATGATAACAGGCTAGGAGCTAAAATCTTCAAGGAATAAGAAGGACTGCCCCAGGGATCTTTAGAAGACTGAAACAAGGATGGAGGGAGAATGGTATACTATGATGACAAGAAAATCAAAGTCAGTCATTTTAGGGAGGAAGAAGAGCAAATGATTGGAAGTAGCATTAAAGAGCAAGAAAAGCACCTACTTACCCATCTTCAGATGCAGTGTACAGGACGTAGGAAAGGATGGCATTTAGGAGGGCTGTGGGGGAAACAGTATCCTCAAGGGAGAGCCAAGTTTCAGGTAAGACATGGAGGTGAATAGAATCCTCACAGAAAAGGTTGCAAATAGAGGAGATTTTGCTGATCTTTCTTGGACAATGAGTCCAAGAGCTGATTTTCATTTTGGTTACAGGAGATGGGGAGAGGTAGGAGATGAGGTCAGAATAGGCAGAGGGGGTTAGAACACAGCATCTTGAAGACATGAGTAACTTGCCTCTTTTCAGAGTGTCCCTAAAGCTCTCCATCTTGCAAAAAACCATTTGATTCTTTTCTGATCAAAGCCTCTTATTCCCTGTTCCATGCACGAAGCTAGAAAGAACCTCAATCTCTGTATCAATAATGTAGCCATCAGAAACAGCATGCAGGATTCAAGATTTAGAGACTCTACAGTGAGTAGGGGAAGAGAGGAATTGGTTCAGGTTGCATACATGGTCCAGATGCAAACCTCATTTACCACAATTTTCTCTGTAAAAAATGTGATTGAAATAATGACAAGAATTTAAATTTTTGGAGAATGCTGCTTAAAAAAATGTATCATGTATTACAAACCATGCTAAAGAAAAACAGACTTCTGGAAAACTTGTGACAGGGTTATAGTAAAGCCAGATAAGATTGTCCTGCCTTCAAATCTGCTATTTGTTGTGAAAAGTAACAAATTCTTTTATAACATTTTCCAGAGTGGAGACTATCTTGTGAGAATGGATTGCAGATAGCTCCAGAGGACTACTGAATAGTACAATCCGGGGTTGTCCTGCAATGTGTCCCTATTTTATCCTGCATAGTCAGGGGACTGGAACAGACAATGTTGGCATTTGGGTCTCTCTATCTCCCTCTGTTTGCCCTGTCCTTTCATTTGTTCTCTCTGCTTGGATGTCTCCTTCAGCGTCCTTTGGTGGGCATTGGTTCCCAGAATGACTTAGACCTAAGCTACCTGAGTGAGGTTCCTCACTTCCATCAACAGCGCCCTCTACTTATAAATTTATATATGTCCCCAGTAGAGGCAAGTTGGGGAAATCTAGGTTATTCAAGTTCAATTTCCCTAAGTACTAAGTTTGACAGTTGATATTATGGCATTTCACTTTGACACTTTTTGTTTTATTTTTATTGTGAAGGTACATCCTCAGTCTTGCAAACTCGTTTTGGCTTGTGATTATCTTTCACGTTTTTTTGAGCAATTTTTGTGAAACCATGGATAAGTCAAAAATTCGTGTTATTTTGAGCTCAAAATATCAACGGGGTATTTGGGAAGGATGTGGCTAATTAATGCACAGTACGCCAATGGTTTGAAAATTTCCATTCTGGTGATTTTAATCTTGAAAATGAGCCATGTGAATGACCTGATACCAAGGTGGATAATGATGAGCTGAAACCTGTAGTGGAAGCGAATCCATGTCAACCTACACGTGAATTAGCAGCAAAGTTTGACATTACTATTCCAACAACATTGGACCATTGGAAACAAATGGGAAAGGTAAAGAAGCTGGATAGATGGGTTCCGCATGAATTAAATGTGTGTCAGAAGAGAAATCATCTCCAAGCTTGCCTTTCTTTGCTGTCATGACATAAAGGCGAACCATTTCTACACCATATTGTTACGTGTGAACGAAAATGGAGTCTTTTTGACAATCACAAGCATTCAGCACAGATAAAAGTGGATGGATAAAGATGAAGTGCCAAAACACAGTTCAAAACTGAATATTCATCACGAAAAGCTAATGGTGTCTGTCTGGTAGTCCGGTGCTGGTATTATCCACTACAGCTTCACGAAACCTGGTCAGTCGATTACAGTGGATGTCTACTGCAACCAACTGGATGAAATGATGAAGATGCTTGTGATTAAGCAGCCAAGATTGGTCAACAGAGACAGGCAATCCTCTTTCAAGATGACATGTTGCAAAAAACAACTCAGCTCAAACAACAGAAGCTGGATTTGGAAACTCTCTGTCATCCACTACATTCACCAGACCTTGCACCAACTGACTATGACTTCTTTCAGGCCTTGGGCCACTTCTTGCAAGGAAAAATATTCAATTCTCAACAAGCTGTAGAAAATGCCGTTTGCGATGCAATCGCTCTCCAGATTTCTTTGCTGATGGCATAAACAAGCTACCGTTAAGATGGCAATACTGTGTCAATAGTTTACGCCCATACTTTCATTAATTGTACCTCTTCTTGTTTGAGATATAATAACCTACACTTCCGATTCAAAATTGGACATTCCATGTTGTATTTAATGACCTAATATATATGCAGCCCTGCATAAGACCACAATTCTAGCTGCCCATAGCAAATTTTCCTGTGCTCTGATCTGAGGTTCCCTCTCTGAGATCTGAGGTTGCTTCTCCTGACTCTGTTAAGGATGACTCCCTTGTTTCCTGGGCCACTGTGCCACCTTCTCCCTAACTGATCTTGGGATGTGTGTGTGCTCTATCTGACACAAATGTTGGAGGTGAAGTGCTGAAAGCTTTCCTTTCATGGCCTCTTCGTTATCTTCCCCACTGGGGAAACAAATGGGACAAATATATAAATGAAGCCCAAACCAGGACCCGCCCATACCTCACTTTGAACTGGCAGCATTTGACCTAAAGTTTGCTGGAAGGACATTCTGTTTGACCTTGGAGTAGATCCGAGGTTGTGATCACAGACTAGTCTTCTTCCACATCCCTCAGCCCAAAGGATCAAACCTAATTAGGAGTGTGAAAAAATGCACTTGGAGTTTCATGGTGGTGGTAGTGATTCATTCATTTTGCATGGCTTCTTAGAGGTGAATACTGTTCAAGGAAGAGAATTTTTCTTGGCAATTCCAACTGTTAATGGAAGAAATAGTCAAAACCATGACAAGGTTAACAAAAGACAGACCATCCTCATTTTTAATGTACACTTTGGAGAGGGAGATTCTTCTCATCCTGGTGTTTCTCAATAAAGAAAAGTTATACTTCTTTCACTTTATATAGGAGAGATTAGAATAAATTTGGCAGAATAAGCAAAATTGATTTAATTTTAATTTAGCCCCATTGTTAAAGGAAAGACAGGTACAGAAAATAGTTCTGAATACTTAGAAATGTAAGAGGATTTTTGCCTCAAAGATGTTTCTGAATAGTGTTGAAAACATTTGATTGAATGCTCTTCATGGGTTCCCCATGAGGTTTTAATTCCTATGCCCTTTTATTAATTTGCTTTTCTGGGTTATATCACTGCTATGCAGTGCACACCCTAGAATGTATTTACCATGAACGAAGCATGAACCACAAATGGGTAATTCCATCACACTTGGTATTGCTCAGGCTAATGCAAACTTTTTATTACTTTTTGAAAGTACTGTGTGACTTTTCTTCTTCTAGACATTACTCCAGCTGGTTTCCACATGGGGGTCAAGGGTTTTATTGGCCGGCTCCTAAAGCTTGTGATATTTTTTGGGAACTAATAAAAATAGCTAACTTTTATTAAACCCTAACTACACACTAGGGAGATGACAAGTACTTTATGTGCATTGTAGTATTTAATCCTGACAACTACTTTATGGGGAAGTTATTATTCATATCATCCTTGTTTTTATAGTGGAGAAAACTGAAGCTTGGGAATATTATTGAGCTCACTCAAAGTCACATGATTAATAAGGGGGCTGATCTGTGATTCAAACCCACATATACTGCATTCCAGCCCCTTATCTGCATTCTGTCCTGCCATTATGTGGTTTGCCATGTTTATCTGAGGTTATCTTTAACATAGTTTGAGATGAGTGGGTTTGGGAGGCGAAACAGCTGTAAGCCAGAGAAACTCTTACTTAATATTAGGACATATATCAAAAAGAAATCCCACCTTCAGGTTTTAAAGTGGAAGCGCCTAGATTTCCACCTTTATTGAGGAAAAGTCATATATAATTAAGTGCCGGGGAAGGTTATAAAGATCAAAGATGCATGAGACAGAGTGTTCGTCTTCTCTATATTTATAATTGTGTGTAAAAGAAAGACACGTAAACTGTAAAATATAATTCTTTCTTGTGTATGTGTATGGTGTCATGTGTGTGCATGTGGGTGGTGTGGTGTGTTCAGTGTATGTGTATGTGTGAGTAGCATGTGTGGTGTGGGCTCATTGTGTGTGTCTTTGAGTGGTGTGTGTATGTACATAGGTGAGTGGTGCTTACTAAGAATGGGAATTTTTTCCTCTTATTTTTAGTTAACATGTGACAATTGTACATATTTATGGGATACAGAATGATATTTTGATACATGTATACCATATGTATAATGTAATGATCAAATCAGGGTAATTAGCATATCCATCACCTCAAACATTTATCTGTTCTTTGTGTTGAGACTATTCAAAAATCCTCTCTTCTAGCTTTTTGAATGTATACAATGAATTATTGTTAACTATATTCCCCCGCCAGAGGTATAGAACGCTAGACCCTATTGCTCTTATCTAGCCAAAGTGTATCCGTTAACCAACCTCTCCTGATCCTCCCCTCATTTTTAACATAAATTCTCTTAAAATAAGCCGTGAGTGGAAAGTAGTGGAAGGCCAGAAGATATTTCTTGTATTTCAACATTTAGACCCATGGATGTTTTTGTCATCACAGAATCTCAGGACTGGAAGCCAACTCTGGGGCACGCATCCAAGCCCTACTCCGTTTTCTTTGTAATTTTTTTCTGAAGACTTCACTACTTTCCAGTTAGGATTTCATGGAGCCTCTTAAACTCATATCAGCAAAAGTTACATAAAGATATAAATTCACTTTTTCTTAGAGAACAAAACAACCATTTTCTCGATATTATTAACAGAATGTTTCTTCCATTGATTTAAATCAACAGAGTCCAGAGTCCGCCCAAGGCTAAGTGTATCCCTCTGTATTTTTTTTTTTTTTTTTGAGACAGAATCTCACTGTGTTGCCTGGGCTAGAGTGCTGTGGCATCATCCTAGCTCACAGCAACCTCAAACTCCTGGGCTCAAGCAATCCTTCTGCCTCAGCCTCCCGAGTAGCTGGGACTACAGGCATGCGCCACCATAATTTTTTCTATATATTTTTAGTTGTCTGATTAATTTCTTTCTATTTTTGGTAGAGACGGGGTCTCGCTCTTGCTCGGGCTGGTTTCGAACTCCTGAGCTCAAACAATCCACCCGCCTCGGCCTCCCAGAGAGCTAGGATTACAGGTGTGAGCCACCGTGCCCGGCCCCTCTGTATTTTTAATTTTGATAAATCATGAAAAATTGCTTTCCACAGTAGTCCTATCAACTTGCACTTCCACCAGCAATGTAGGGAAATACCTGTTTCCCTATAGTCTTTATAAACCTATTGGATTTTTCTAGTCTGATATGTAAAAAATATGTCAATGGTATTTCTGTTAGTATTGTTAATGGTTTTAATAGTTCTTAATGTACTATTGTTTTATTATGAGCAAGTTTATACATTTTTTCAAAGGCTTACGAGTCATTTGTATTTCTTTTTCCATTAATTGTTTGTATTTACTCATTTTTCTGATGTGCTGTTGATCTTTTCTTATCAATTTCTGAGAAACCTATATATTTTAGGGAGATTATTAGTCCTTTGCTATGATGAGCTATTAATAGTTTCTCCAGGTTGTTAATTTGTTGTTTGATTAGCTTATGATGAATTTTACCCAAGCAAAGTCATTTAAAAAATTTTTATGGAATTAAACTTCTCAATTTTTAAAAATGGCTTCTTGATTTTGAATGATGCTATGAAAGCCTTCTTCCTTATAACTGTAAAGTTGTAAAGAATTCTTGTTTTCTTGGGACCATTAATTGCTTAATATTATATATACATATATACATGATGAAACTTTGTGAGGTATGAAGACAATTTTACTTTTTTCTGTACCTGCCATGAGGATTTGGTCAAATAAAAAAATTTTTTAATTTTTTCCAGATAGTAATCCAATTGCTCCACTTACTAAATTCATTATTTCTTTTGTCTGTCAGCTTATTTAGTACCTGTACCACATTGTTTTAGTTATTGTATCTTTGCAATATATTTTAATATCTGGTAAGACTAGTTGCCTTTCATTGCTACTCTTTCAAATTTTTCTTAACTATTCTTGTTCATTTACTTTTCTTTATTAACTCAAAAATTACTTGCCATAGGTCTCCTCAACCCCTTATAACCCCATTTATTCTTTATTGCTATTAGAATAAATTTATAAGTAAGCTCAGTGAGAACAGATGTCTTTATGACATTGATTCTTCCTATTCACAAACATAGTAGATCTTTCTATTTCTTCAAGTAATTGTGTCTTTCTGATGTTCTACATCTTTCTTTATATAGTATCAGACAAAATTTTGGGTGATCTTATTCCTAAGTATTTTACCTTTTCTGTTGGTATTGTTAATATTTCCTTCCACTTTGTATCTTTCTATTCAGAGTTTGTATTGGTAAAAGATACTGACTTCTAAATATTAACTGCATACACATCACCATACAGAATTCTCTTATTGCATGTATTTGTTTTCAATTTATTTGCAAACAATGATAGTTTTACCTCCTGCTTTCCAATTATGCCTGTAATTTCTTCCTTGTACGATAGCATTTGCTAGTGCTTCCAGTACAATGTTAAATAATAGTGGTGATTAAAAACATTCATTTCCAGTTCCTGAATTTAGTAGGAATATCCCTAATGTTTCCCTTGCATTAAGCACAATGTTAGTTTGGGGGCTGAGAGTTTTTAAAATCATATTGAGGAATGAGCCATTTTTTCCTCTTTTTTATTATTATTTTTAATAAAGAATGGTTATTGAGTTTGTCAAATGCCTTTCAGTGTCTACAGAGATGATATAACCCATCAGTATAATCTATTAAAAACTCTTTATGAGTGTGATCTCTTAATCTAATAAATTAAGTCAGTAGATTTCATCATAGTGAACTATTTCTACATTGCTGAAATAAAGACCTCTTGGAATGATGCATTATTCTTTCAATATGCTGCTGAATTTGATTTGTCAATATTTTATTTAGAACATTCTACCAATATTCATTAGTGAGTTTGATGTGTGTGTGTGTATGTGTGTGTGTGGTTGTGTGTGTGTGTGTGTGTGTGTGTGTGTGTAGAAATGGGGTGGTGGGGAGAGAGAGAGAAAGAGAGAGAGAGAATTTCGGTACTGATGTTACATTGGTTTCATAAAAAGAATATGAAAGTTTTCCTTCTTTCTCTGTGCTCTGGAATAAATTAAAAAACATTGGAAATACTCTGCTCTTTAAAGTTGTTTTACCTGACGAAATGTCTGGCCCTGGTGTATTTTGGGGGACAGAAGGTAGTGCAGCTCTCTTTTTCTACTTGCTCTGTAGATGTCTATCAAATTCTTAAATTGTATTTTAAATGATAATTTTCCTAGAAAATTCTCCATTTTATATTTTCCTAGAGAACTACTCATTTTGGCCAAATTTGCAAATTTATTTGCATGAAGTTCAGCAAAGTAGCCTCTTATGATTGTTTTAATTTATTATTTCTGTTTTTATTTTCTTCTTATTTCATACTGTGTATGTTAAACACTCCCTTTCCCCATACTCACATTTTGTGGATTAGATTAGTTGATGGCTTATTTATTTTATTATTTTAATTTTTCTCTTTTTCTAAAATAACTAGCTTATGTACTTATTATTTCTACTTTTTTCTGGTTTTCTAATTTATAGATTTATGAGTTTATGTTTATTAATTTCTTCTGCTTTCCTTGGATTTATTAAGTTACCATTTTCTAAACTTTTGAGATAGAGGCTTAATTTTATTTAATTTTTTACTAGTTTTATATTTTGGAAATTTGGGGGTTTGGGTCTAATGTATATATAGTCAATTTTATGACTATTCTAAAAACTCTTGAAAATAAATAATGTTCTCTAATTTTAGGATATATATGTATATATAAAATCAACATTATTGGTTATTGTTTAGATCTTATGTACTCTTACTTTTTATACACTTATTTTTTTATGGACTGAAAGAGGTGAATTAATGTCTCTCATATCTATCAAATTCCTCTTACTCATCATATTTCCTGTATTGTTGAGTGTTCTTGCAATACTATTTTATCTATATATATTTGCAATTATTATATGTTAATAATGAATTACACTTTTTAGCATTATGAAGTGTCCTTTTTGTGTCTCATTTAATATTTTTTGGCCTGAATTCCACCAGGTCTGATATTAAGCTAATGATTCCTACTTTCTTTTTGTTTACACTTTCTTGGTATTACTTTATCCATATATTTATTTTCAATCTACCTGATTCATTTTGTTTTAGGTGGAACTTCTACTCAGCTTAGAATTGTGTAATCTTCAAAAATGTCAACTTTGGTTTTACTTTTCATATGTTAATCTTCTAGGGATACTTGTTAATAATTGTGTTTCTTATACTGTGGCCTCTAACATCATTCTCTTTTCTTTGCTCTTCTGTGCTCCTTTCCTCTCCTCTCTCTATAAGCATCATGGTAGAAATGCCATGTGGCCACCATTGCTGTTTGGTTTCCAACAGTCATTCCTATCCCCTTTTGTTTTTTGTGTAACTCTTGCTAAGGGGTTAAAAAAATCTCTCTCTCTCTCTCTCTCTCTCTCTCTCTCTCTCAGCAGCTGCAAGCTGTTTTTCTAATGAGATGATCATGGCAGTAGATGAGAACTCTCTGACCTTTCCAGCAGTTGCTTCAAGTTAAATAAAAACTTTAAGAAAATACATAACCCACGTATGATTTCTTTTGATCCTTGTTTTTATTGTTAAATAATGGGCATTGTTCCTCTTTTCATTATATACTAATTACTTGCTTCAAAGAATAAGAATCATCAAGGTCGTCCTAAAAACAAATTGTCATGTAGGGGTGAGTTGTGGTACACACACTCTGTACCCTGCCTCTACCCCTCAACTCCCAGGAACTACCCTCCACCCCAGTGGACACCTAAGCAAGCATTCTCTGCATTCTATCACCGTGAGAACGATGAAGAAGACCTGGATATTGGAAACAAACAAAATCCTGACTTTGCCATGTATAAGATGTATGACCTTAGGCAAGTTACTTGACTTCTCTGAACATCAACAATACTGAATTCCTAGGGTGAGTCTGAGCATTAAGGAGACAATGTGTTTAAACAGTCTGGCACTTGGGTGCTATACAAACGTTTATTTCACATAGAGTACAGTAATAAGTTGGCAGTGGATAGGGATGAAATAGTGAAAGGATAGTCCACAGAGTAATAGGATATTCCACACTCTGTAATATAGATTCAAAGGTATAATAGGTGTGCTCTCTTGTACTCTAACGATTCTACTAAGAACATGCCCTGGGTCACTGCTGTTGCTTTGTCTGTGCCCCAGAATAAACACACACGGAATAGACCTGAATCAAACCAATAGCTTAAAGCTAAACTTAGTCAAAATATCGCCTGAAGCAGAGCCACCAGCCACTCTTATTCTAAATTAGCCCATCTATAGATTACCTACAGACCCATGTGCATGGGGATAAGTGTTTGTTGTTTTAAGCCTCTAAATTTTGAGGTGGTTTGTATCTCACAAATCTTATAGGAAACTTGCCCTGAATTAAATGGGGTCCACAAAAGACACGACTCTTGGCACAAAAAGGAGTCAGAGCTAAAATTTCCTTTCCCTCCTCAGTTCTAGGAAACTTTAGAGAAGGCTCTTGAGATAGAGGCAGAAAATAAGATGGCAAAGAACAAGAAAGTCATCCCTGGGAATTTGTAGACTGGCTGTCATATGAATGTGAATCGTGGGTTCATATATCGCAAGGAATGTACCTGCCAGGAAACACTGAGCAATGAATTTGAGTTGAGGTTGTTACCAGCTGCTAACACCCAAGATGTCCAGCAGAAGCAGTTTGGTAAAGACTCTCTGAAGGAGGAATACTCAATGGTAGGCCTCAGGGAACTCTCACAAATAATTTTTTTCAAAAGCAATGACTATCCCACAGGTAAATTTAACAAGTATACAAGGAAACAAGGCTATGTGGCTAATAAGCAACAAACAATAAATATCAGGAAAATAGTCTTACTCATTTCAGGCATTGGAATTTTAGAGACAACTGGAAAAATAACTATGCTTACTAGGTTTAAAAAATTAATTGGGCTGAAAAATATTTGTAGGGAACAGGCCATTATAAAAACCACAAAGCAAATTTGGAAAACAAAATAGAACTTATGGTAAATAAAAGAACTAATATTAAAACTTAGGTTATGGCACAAATTGGACATAGCGGAATAGATTAGTAAATTAGAAGACAGAGAAGAAGAAATTATCCGGAATATAACATGAAAATATAGCAAAGAGGTAAAATATATAGAGAATACTTTAAAAAGGACTAATGCATGTTTGATTAGAGAAAATTAAGGCAAAGACAAACTTTTAAGAGATTATGACTGAGAATTTTCCAGAGCCGTTGACACCCAACAATTCATAGATATAAAGGCCTATACTAGCAAGACAAATTTTTTAAAGTCTATATTTAGACATCACAATGACAGTACAGAAATCCAAAAGCAAGGAGAAAAATCTTCAAGGACTCTAGAGAAAAGGCAACTTATCTTCAAAGGGTTAACAATTAGAATGATTGCTGACCTAATCAAAACAACAATAGAAGGCAAAAATTAGTGGAATTATGTCTTTAATGTGTTAATGAAAAAATGACTACCAACCTAGAATTTTTAGCCAGTTAAAATATATATATAAAGTCCTTTACATGGTTTATTAAAAAAAAGAAAAAGAAATACAAAAAAAGAGCGAAGGCAAAGGAATTTTCAGAAAACTTAAATGTGAGAAATTTATTAATTAGCAAATCCCAACTAAGGAAAATTCAAAAGGATGTACTTCATGCAAACGGTAATGTATATTAGACAGAGGATTTGATATGCAGGAAAGAAAGAAAGAAAAAGCACATGGTAAATATGTGGCCAAAAAGAAGATAAATGAACTTCACTAATAAGGGCATCCAGACACCCAATAAACGTAAAAAATGCTCAGTCTCATTAATCATCATGTTGTTAATCAAACAACAATGAGATATCATTTCATATGTTTTAGATTAGCAAAAATTTAAAAACAAACCACAAAACTGTGACAAGCCAAGTACTGAGGAGGATACAGAGCAAAGATAATATTCATTCATGGTTGCCAGGAGAATATATTGGTAAAATTATTTTGAAAAATTGCTTGGCTTATTCAGTAAAGTTGAACTTATGAAGACTTTATGACTCAGGAATTCTACTTTTATGTAAATTCCCTAGAGAAAAGTATACACCTATGCACTAGGAGAGTGTACAAGGATGTTTATAGCAGCCTTTTTCATTATAACCTTGAAATGGATATAACCCAAATAAAACGAGTCCATAAGTTGTGGTAAGCTCATGCAATGCATTATTGCACAGCAGTGAAATGAACAAACAGCAGGTGCGTGTAACAACATGTGTGAATCTTACAAACCTAACATCGAGTAAAAGAAGAATACATACAATAATATTCCATTTACATAAATTTCAAAAATGGGCAAAACTAAGCTATGTAGTTTAGGGATGTTTACATAATGGTAAAGATATGAAAAGCAAAAAAATAATTGCCATAGAAATTAGGATAATGCCTACTTCTGGGGAAAGAGAAGCTGTTCTGGTCTGGAAGAAATGCAATGTTCAATTCTCGACCTGATTGGTGGTTATATGTATGTTCACTTTTAATCATTAAAATAGCTACTCACATATGTTTTGCATTGTTTTCTGTCTATACGCTGCATGTTACAATAAAATATTTCCCAAAAGGGGAACATACTCCAGTTTCTCAGCCCCCTGGTACTTCTCCCCAGAGGCAATCCCTCTTCATATTTTCCAGTGTATCTTCTCTTTTCTCCTTTAGTTATTTCTCACTTTTTTTTTATTTCAGCATATTATGGGGGTACAGATGTTTAGGTTACATATGTTGCCCGTCCCCCCCCCCCGCAAGTCCGAGTTTCAAATATGTCCATCCTTCGGGTGGTGCGCATTGCATTCTTTGTGTATGCATATACCCGTCCCCTCGCCCCTCTTCCCCCCTGCTCAACATCCAATAGATGTTATTCTTATATGTGCATTTATGTGTTGATCAGTTAATACCAATTTGATGGTTAGTACATGTAGTGCTTGTCTTTCCATTCTTGGGATACCTCACTTAGTAGAATGCGTTCCAGCTCTATCCAGGAGTATACAAGAGGTGCTATATCACCATTGTTTCTTAAAGCTGAATAATACTCCATGGTATACATATACCACATTTTATTAATCCACTCAGGTATTGATGGACACTTGGGTTGTTTCCACATCTTTGCAATTGTGAATTGTGCTGCTATAAACATTCGGGTGCAGGTGTCTTTCTTATACAGTATCATTTGGTCTTTTGGGTAGATGCCCAGATTTCTCACTTTAAATTACTTTTTCCTCGCAGTTCTAACACTTTCACTACTACATGTCTTCCAGTTTGTTGTTTTTCTTTTGAGGTTGTCATCCTACTCAGGTATCTCTTGTTCATGTTCGCTACTCTGGTACCTCTTATCGGGGAAGGACCAGAGGCCACACTCTAGTCCAGTGGTTCTTAACCAGGGGCAATTTTACACCCCAGGGGACATTGGCATTGTCTGGAGACATTTTTGACTGTCACAACTGGAAACTACTGGCATCTTTTAGGTACAGGCCAGGGATGCTGCTAAACATCCTATAATGCACAGGACAGACTCCCACAGTGCAGAATTATCTGGCCCAAAATGTCAACAGTGCTGAGGCTGAGAAATCTTGTTCTAGTCTGTGGCAACTCTGGTGAGGTCAAGGGCAGAGAAGGATATGAATCCTAGGACTTTTCAAACCACAGTAAATCAACTCCTTTAGAATCACTCACCTAGCAACCCTTCAGTGACTCTTCAATCACTATCAGAGCTTTGTTTTCAAACCCTCAGAGAGAATGGGCTGGGACAGAAGGATGTCATCTTGGATTTTAAAACATTAGCCCTGGGTGCTTGCAGGATGTGCAGCAGAGGGGTGGATTCAGTCCCACTTGTTTTCTTCACCTCCCCACGAAGCTGGACTTCTGCTCTGCCGTGATCTTATTTCCAAAGACTCCTGCATCTGTACTCTGGCCATTGCTACAGATTTCTGCAGAGAGTGAGCAGGCAATGATTGTCTCAGGGGAATGGAGGGGGAGAGGCAACAGTGGAACTTACTCTGCTTTTAACCAACATATCCTTTCATGGTGTCAGGGTGTCAGCCACCCTCGGCTGCAGCCATTACCTGCAGCAATAGCCAATATGCATGTGTGTGCATGCATACAAACACACACACACATACACATTGACACACACAGAGACACAGACACACACACACACTCACACACACATAGCCTCGTTCAGAACAGCCTACTTTTCAAAGGGTTTCTTATGTTCTTCTTCCTCTTCTGCTTATTTGCCTTTCTTCTTCTCATATTTCCTCCCTCTTCCTTTTCTTCTTCCACTTTAATGTTTCTCCTCCTTCCTCTCCTTCTTCTCTTCCTCTTTATCTTTCTTTTTCCTCCTCCTTAATTTCTAAAGTCCATGTATTCCTCTATAGTTTCTTCAGGTCTGATTTTGCTGAGGGAGCCCACATCCTGTGATAAATGACAGTCTTTGTGGGCAACCTGGCTATTACAATAGACAGCATGGATTAGGGGTGGCTATTTTGCAGTGTTTTTGTTTTAGTAAATACCACGCGATCAATCCTTTGAAGATCAGATTTTTGGGCAGTGTCCCTTCAAACAGTAAAAACACAATTACTGCTCTGTTTTTTTGGCTAGCCTCCCTTGTTTCATTTTTTCTGAATAAGTCCCTGAAGTATAATTGTCTTTGGAACTATTGCTGAGAAATAGGAAACAATATCTTAGCCAAATGCTTCAGTTAAGTCACACAGAAAACTTTGGCTTTTTGAGAGGTTGTGATAGTGTTAACTTGGCTAGGCTGCGGTGTCTAGTTCTTTGGTTAAACACTAGGCTAGATGTTGCCATCAGGATGTTTTTTAGCTGTGATTACTGCTACCAGTTGACTTTAAGTAAAGGAGATCACCCTTGGTAACGTGGGGCTTCATTCAATCACTTGAAGCCCTTGAGAATAAAAACAGACTTCTCAAAGAAGAAGGAATTTTGCATCAAAACTGTAAGTTAGAAATGCTGCCTGAGTTTCCAGCCGTCTAGTCTGCCCTACGTACTTAGGACTTGCCATGGCCCACAATCACATGAGCCACTTCCTTAAAATAAATCCCTCTCTGTAAATACACCCATATCTATGGGCTCTGTGTGTCTGGAGAACCTGACTGGTGTGGTGGGACCTGATGTCCCACCACATCTTTTCTTGATGTGGAAGAGGCTTTTAAGTGAAAGTCATTCAGATAAGTTTCTCAGGCATCAGTTTACCAGGGATGAGAAGCAGCAGGTGGTAGCTGATGCATGATTAGACTTGCCTCCTGAACCAGAGACATGATAGAATAGCTTCCTTTGGAGCAGAACTCAAAACCAAATTTACCAGAGGTAAATTGACACTTTCATGAGTAATAATGAAGTACTCAAATGCTTTTTCCCAGATTTTTTTCCCCATGGCTAAGTGCACACTCCTTGAAGCGTATTTAGTAGCCTTTGAAGCTCGGCACAGCTTCAAATGTGTTCATTATTTCCTACATACATTTATTCATTTATGAAATACTTATTGAATAGGGCAAGGATTCACTTTGTCCTGTTACCACTGTATTACCAGCATATGACGTGGTGCCTGGGATGTGGCAAATGCTAGAGTATTTGTTGAATGAATGATGTATAAATTGACTATTTGTGTGTCATTTGCATCAATAAGTAAGCTGGAACATCTGTAGATGGTTTTCAGCTTCCTCGTCTGCTCTAAGCAAACTCTAGGCCTAGATATTTGCAAGGAACTGCCCAATTTCTTGGTCCCACATTAGAAACCCTTCAAATGAAAGCCACTTGACTCCTATCTTTAGGCTAATCCTGACTCTAGGTTTGGAACCACCATTGTGCTCAAAAGGCAGAATTTAAGAAGCTTTAACTCAGAGCTTTCGGTACTCACAGGGCATCACTGACTCCTGAGCATGCCCTGACCTTGGACTTCTGTGTCTGTAGCTAGGCACTTGAATTTTACTTGGTTAGAACACGCTCCCACTTTTTAGTCCAGATGATTAAGGCTATGGTAGAGTCTTCCACTCTAAAAGGCAGTGTGGGACAGTATCATAGTCATGGGCTTTGGACTGCCTTGCACCTGGGTTCAAATTTTAGTCCTGCTTGTTATTATCTTGAGCCCTTTTCCCTTCATTTGAAGAAATAAACATGATAATGCCTCCTTGTACGGTTGCTCTAAGTATTAAGTGATGATGGAAGCTCTACCAAAGCACAGAGGGGTAACTTCAAGCTGATTCTTTCTTCCTCATTCTGGGATTTAGGTCTATCTTGCTTTTCCTTGTGCCAGTTTACCTCTGTGGGCGAACATTTTCCCACCTATACAAGAAAAGATTGAAACTGGATATTATTTTGTAAGCTAACTTTTGTGAAACAGTATATGTTTATTCAACAACTTATTCACAAACACTTCCTGAGTGCTAAATTTGTGCCAGACACTTGTGTGCACTGGGAATCCAGTGGTAAACAAGGAAGAAAAAATTCACATTTACATGGAGCATACTTAACATGCGGAAAATTAAAATAGACATCACTAAAATATGATAGAGTGGGAGGATAGCCGGTTTAAATTTGGTGTTCGGGAAAGTATCTTTGAAAAGGTGCCATTGAACCTGAGATTCTAATAATAAGAAGGAGGCAGTCATGTTATGATTAGAAGAAAGAGAATTCAAGACACAGGGGACTGCTCATTCAGAAATCCTAAGATACGTTGGTGTGGTTGAAAGAAGACCAGTGTGGGTCAAACACAGTGATCGAGGGAAGAGCCCTTAATGTGTTTTTGTGAAATGTGAATCTTCAAGGGGATTATTTAGTTTGCAACATTTTCCAAGCTTATTGGACCATAGAACTGTTTTTGCATGATTAACATCACTTGGCAAATAATATTCCAACATCTGCTTCTGATTTATTTGTGCTTTTAGACTTTTCTGCCCTTGACCCAGCTGCAGTTCTGACCAAACATCTATTTGGAGGGAAGTCCTGTGATGCCAGGCATTGAAAAGATTTTTTTTCTTTCTATGGAAAGGTGGTAGCCCCAGTTTTGGTATCTGATTATTCTGTGGCTGTGGTTATGGTCCAGTCAGAAATCATTACAGGTTCCTTCCACGAATGCAATGGCAAGTCATTCCTTTCTTCAGAGTGGCAGCAGCCCCATAGGGCTTTCTTTCCAATTGGAGATTGTGGACCTACTGTGCTTAATTTCAGGGATGGGTTGGGGAAGGGCCATGAGTTGGGAGAGATTCACTTGAATCTCTGACTGTGCTAATCTACTTCCTTCCCAATCTCAGCTCCATGAAATTGTCCAGACTCATTATCATAGCAGAGATCTCTTCTTACATGGATTGTTTTTTGGCTCTATAGTAGCAGTGATCTTTGGTTACAATTGTTGTGATGGCTCTCAGAAATTTTTGTTTCCAGGATTTCAAGTCTAGAATCGTAGTGTCTCTCACACTTATAAGAAAGCATTTATCACGAAACACAAGACTTCCATGTGAGGATAGGGCATGTTGCTTTGCTCTCTGAATCATCTTGACTGTATTGCGTTAGAACACCCTGAAGATATCTGGGGAAAATAAAAGAGACCACTTCATCTATGTGAATCATGCAGACACAAACTTCACTTCACTTTTCCCATAAATTTAAACTCAAACTAAGGGCCAAATTTCATGTCGTTGTGCTTGGCTGAGGTTTCATGCTATATACAAATTCATACAAACCTTATCAAAAGTATAATTTTCAATTTCAATCAACCTAGGTATGATGTTTATCTTTGCACACCTGAGTTGTTAGGACCAGGGGTAGGAGCTTACACTTATTCTTTTATATCACATCCTCTGAAATTTGCCCCTGTCCTCCAGCTGACTAGGGTCTTTTTGCACCCTAATGCTACCATCATTCATAGTCCTGTTCAACTTGGCTTTTTTGTTTCTTACAAATTTTGATATTCAGGTTCTCTCTAACTGCTTTTAAATTATTGGGGTAAAAAATCTAAAACAGGGTAGCACTAAAGACATCCCAGCAACAGATCTTCCTAACTCTCCTACTGTCTGTAGGACAGATATTTCCTTTCCAGGTTTTCTTGAATTCCAAATGTGTGTAGGAAAAAATAAAGTAAATAAGCCCTCTGTTCAACTAGGGAGGAGAAAGGAAAAAAGTATTTGTTGTGTACCTGCTACATCCCAGGAGACTGTTGGGCTAGATGCTTTACGTTAATTATATATTATCTCACTTAATCTTCATTATAATCCGAAGATGAAGATGTTAGTATGGCTGCTTTATAGGTAGGAAAATTGGGGCTATGAGAAATGCAGTAATTTTCCAAAGGCTACTCGACTAGTAAGTGAGGGAGCTAGGGTTCAAACCTAGTGCCACATTGGTCCTCTTTTTTTAAAATCCCTTTAGCTTCTTTGGTTTTCTCTCTTCAAACTTCATTGTCCCTCAACTCTTCTGAGAATGTTTTCTGCTCCTCAGCTCAAGTAGTTCCTCAGATCAGGTAGCTCGCACTTGCTCCGCTAAGACATCATTTGCGGCCACACCAGGACTCCACACAGCTGCCACCATTCCCGCTGCAGGGCTCTGTTTACTAGGACCTGAAGGTGCTTGGGATCCTTCTTATTATTCTGCATTTCTTTTCCATCTGGAAGACGAGACTCATGTCTGTCAGGATATCCCGTGAGGCAGAGTTTACTCTTGCTTCTCCTCTTAGAAGCAGCTTTTCTTCCTCTTCTTCTTCCTCCTCCCCCTCCTTCCCTTTCTTCTCTTCTCCTCAGCTTCCTCTTGCCCGTCCAACTCTTCCTCCTTCTCCTCTTTCTTCTCTTCTTATTCTCGTCTTCCTCCTTCAACTCTTCTTCCTTCTCCTCCTCCTCCTGTTTTTCTTCCCATTCTTTTACTTCCCCTTACATCTTTGGCTTTGATACTTTTCAGTGGGATCATCATCACTATGTTGTGTAGCCTGGGGCACGCTTGTTCATTTATTCAACGCATATTTCTGAGGTTCTTATATGCATTGGGCTTTGAGCTTGGTGTGAGGGTTATCATGGTGAATGAGATCCGAATCCTGCCCTGACGAATTTTTCACACTGTGGGGAGAGAGACTAGTAAGCTGATGATTAGGATGCAGTGCAATATGGACTATAACAGGCGTAAGAGAAGATGCTATTAAGCATGCACGGTGACTCCTCAGGTCCACTGCTGAGGGGCAGGGGAAGTTAGGGAAGGCTTCACAGAGGATCTGGTACTTAAACTGAGACCTGAGTGTGCAGATGTGTCCTTTGTGGAGAACCTCATACTTACTGTTAGTTCTAAAGATGTGGCTTCCTCCCTTAAACTCACCTCAACTTTGATTCCTTCAACCTGATAAGGCTCTTGAAATCTAACTCCTCTATTCCCTCTAATCTCAAATGAGTCAAATTTTGGAGAAGCATCCCTCTGTCCACTCCACCTTCTCCTTGAAATAGCACCCGGCTTGCATTATTGCAAACAGAGCTGGTTCTGACTTCTCCCATCTCTAAAACCATAACGTTAGCAGTAGAACCACAACTAAAAATTCCAATCAAGAACTCTCTCCTAGATGACGTAGAATCAAACTTAACATTGCCGTCAATTTAAATTTGTGTGCCCTGTTTCATAACCAGGCGATTATGTAAGTTGTGTTGCTGACAGAGCAGTGCTGAGGCATGCTCTTGGCAACTGGCCTCCCTTGTTTGGTTCCAAGTTTCAGTTTCCTGACAAGTCTTGTTTTGTAGACCATCTTGTACAAATGAGCAGAGCAGAGAGCCTGGGTGAGCAGAAAGCTTGCAGACACAGGAAAACATAACTTATCTTGCAGGCAGTGTCAGTTTTTTTCAGACATCTAGCCCCTTTTTCTTTTCTGAAACTAGATTATAACCTATTTGTCACTGGTGAATTGACCACTAGACAGATTGGAATTCTGGCCAAATTTGTGGAGGGTAAGGCTTGATCGCTTGCACACAGGAATGATGAGTGTCTATTTTAGCTTCATGGGGACAGGAATAAAGCTAATTATCTTACTTGATACAGGTCCTAGTTCCACTTTACATAAAGGAAACCTCTAAGATTGGCCTTACTAGGAAGGAGAATGGGAAACAGCCTCTGCAAAGTGCCAAGCTGGGACCCATACTTAGTATCCTCCACGCAGGGCCAGTTCTGCCTCAGCCACCAGCACAAAGGCTACCAATGCTCCAATTTACTTTCAGTTTCTTGGGCAGCTTCACTAATTCTGAACTCAATCTCTTCATCTGTGAAATGGAAATAATAACGTCTATCTTGCAAGATTGTTTTAAAATTTAAATAATTTCAGGGAATACATTAGGTAGATGACAGACGTTCCATTTATCATTCATGAAATATTTATTGAGCATCTAGTGTAAGCCAGGCAAGGTGCTAGGGGATGGAGTCTTTGCACTTAAGGTGATTATAATTAATTTAGTGGAGGAGACAAAAATTTTTACAGATAAGCACATGAAGAATGCAATAGTTACAATAAAAATTAAGAAACTAAACAGGGTATAGTTAGTTCCTGCTACCTCTCAACCATAGGTTCACTACTAAACTGAAAATGAGTTAGAAGTTGGACTCTCACTGAATATAGTATGAAGCAAGTAACAGAAATTTTGGCATTCATTTCTTAGCAGCAAACTGGAGCCATTACACAAAGGGTTTTATGATATGTGCAGGAAAAGTTAAAAGAGGTGTCTAGATAAATTGTTTTGCCTTACTCTCAGTCTAATCCAAGCCAAACATAACAACTAGCTAATTTCAGCAATAAATCAACCAACAAACAAATATTAATAAAAGAATTAAACAATAAGATGTTTCTACCATTACAGAAAATAATCGTGGTGACTCTTATTTCAAAATCAGATAATAATAATGAGAATAACTGATATTCATTGAATTCTTTTCATGTCCCAGTTCTATGCTAAATGCTTTTCTTCATGTTCTTATTTATTCTTCACAATTCTTTGATATGTGGTTTAATATCCACATTTTACAGATGAAAGAACTGAGTTAAAGAATAACTTGCTAACAGTCACACTGTACAAAAGAGGCAAATTTGAGTCTTAAGTAAAGATCATTATGACTGAAAAACGCTGTGTGTCAACCACCACACCATAAGCATTTTTCTAAAAATAAAATTACTTATGAATCAGTTTCAGAAAAAAATTAAATTCTCATGCTATCTATGAATAAGTTCCAGGTGGGCAAAATAGCTTAATATGAAAGGCAAAAGCACATGAAATGATAAAATATCGGAGAA
>NW_012152285.1:4772506-4777259 GCF_000956105.1 Propithecus coquereli | reverse complement strand
TCTCATTTCTGGCTGGCCCTTCTTTCTTTTCTTTTCTTTTCCTTCCTTATTCCCTCTCTCCCTCCCTCTCTCCCATCCTTTCTTCCCCTCTCTCTTTCTTTTTTTCAACAAAGATCAGTTTACATAAAACATCCAATTTTTTAATGTATATATGGAAATTGGCCATAACTGTGTTGCGACATTCAGACCCATTCAGGTGGGACCATATTTTCTCAAAATTCTCTTCTACATTTACCTGAAATCCACTTGTTTAAATCTTATCAAAATGTTCTTGTAATAATCAAGTTTCTGACTGATCAGAAGGTTCTTCTTTCATTCCGGTGGTGCTCACAGTCCTAATGATTTGTTTTCCTTAAAGCCATATGACTCCAAAATATGCAAGTGATTGATCTTATTCCTGCTAGTATCAGAAAAGTCAGACTTGTTTAGAAACCAAAGCCAGATCACTTTCTGTCTAGTTGATTCCCCTAGGCTATAAAACATGTGGATTTTAAAAAATTTTTTTGAAAGCGATGAAAACCACATGCTTTATATTTTTAGTTTCATTGCTTTATAGTTTCATTTCATTGCTTTGCAGGCTTACGAATCAGCCTTCTCAATCTCTTTTATTCTTCCCCCCAAATAAAATCAACCTATTTCCCAATAAATAAGCCCATTACCCCAAGAGTATGAGAAAATTTAAATGTCTGATGGAGCTAGTAAAATATAGGAACTATTAAAGAGCAAATCAATTTAGCCATGATAATATTTTTTTGGTAAAACAAAATGAATAAAATATTAAAATATATAAAAGGACCTTTTCTGCCAATTCTTCTTAGAGTGATAGGTGTATTTTCAAGTTTACTCTCTTAATTAAATATATTGGTTAAATTAAGTACCGATAGGATTTATCCTGAGGTTAGAAATATATGGAGCCCCACCATCTATTAGATTAATTTTTTGGAACTTAGTCTCTGATAAAAATTAGCCAATAAAATGTTTTGGATTTTATCATTGTTTAATCTCAATCTGTTTAAGGAAAGAATTTTTTAACATAAATCTTTTACTGTTGAAATATTCCTTTATTATTGAGTTCATCATTGTTAATTTAAATAAGATTACACTTTTGAACTTTTTGTTTAAAGAAGAAATACAGCAGTCTTAGATTTTGTTTTATTTTTCAACTTCCAGCAGTATGGGAGAAAAAGGGAATTTCCAAGTAAGGGACTGACTTTCCAAAGGAAACTCACAGTATTTATTTCTTTCAGGGAACAGAGATACAAATTTAAATATTATTGCTAAGGCATAATATTGTTAAATAAGACAACCAATTAAAATGACAGCCTCTTTAGAGGTTAGGGTTACTTCCACAGGACATGGAAACAATCTTGAAGTCTGCTTATCATGTAGTACTAGTTGCCACAGATAGAGACCGAGACAGAGACGCAGAGAGTCTAGAGGTGACAGGTTCTAAGGTAAAAACTTTCAATGTAGAAAAGCAAAAGGCAGAATGGAAGAAGAATAAATAAAGTAATGAGCATATAGTGTTTTGTGTCTACATTACCAAGTCCCAAATTGGCTGAAGATCCATGAAATAAAGACATAACTTCCAACTTATTACAATGACCTTCTTGAGAATTATCAATTTCTACATTCAGGAAATAAATATAGAACTAAACACTATTTGAGAACAATTTCTTAAAAATAAGTTTAAAATTATTAATTAATTTGAAAAAAATCCCATTAAATGATGTCACAAACTTAGTAACAGAAATGTTGGTATGCCACCCGCCAACATTTTTACTTACCACTAACCTCGAGAGGATGTTTAGTGCTGACCAGTCATCAGTCTGTCTTTTCTTTGGTTCAATCATCTGCCAAGTGTCTGAGATGACTCTCCTCTCTCCTCAATCTCCAACACCACTTCTACCCTTCTCACTCTTCTCTAATGTTCTTTCCTTTTATTTCACTGAGGAAAAGGAAGAATTTTCCTGTAGTCTCACCACCTCATCTCTCCCCGCCTGCCTAGACTCTGCTTTCCTCCTTCTAAGGATGACGAGTCACATCCCTATCTAAGGCCAATCGCCCCATTTGTCTCCTGGGTCTCATCTCCGCCCCCCCCCCGCCACTCAAAGATATGGCTTTTATAATTGTGTCCTCTTTCTTCAGTATCACTCATTTTTCCTACTCTTACTGGATCATCCCATTCAGCTTTCAAACATGCTTTAATAGCCCCCATCTTTAAAACACAAGGTGGTTCCTTGATATCCCTCTTTCTTTTCAGTTCCCCCATTCTCTCCTTTATTTGCAGCAAAACCCCTTGAATGCATTGTCAAAACTCATTGTCTCTAATTCTCCTTCCTTCTCCCTCGAACCTATTCAATAAGGCTTTCCTCCCCACTTCTCTGCCAGAGCAGTGATTTTCAAGGTCACTAATAACCCTACACTGACACATTCGGTGGTCAGTTCTCAGGCCTCACCTTACCTTACACACTGAAGTAGCAGATTATTACCTTCTTTTGGAAACCTATTTGTCCATTGGCTTCCACAACCCACTCTCCCATGGGTCTTTTCCTACCCTATTAGTTGCTTCTTTTCATTCTCCTTTGTTATTTAATATTGCTCATTTTCTCAAACTCTAAACTTTGAAGGACATTGGAGCTCTGTCCTTGGATCTCTTCACTTCTCTGTAAACACAGATCTTTTAATTAAATGCACCTGATCCTGTGGTGGCTAACTTCCAAATTTGTAGCTCCAACCTGGACCTCTCCGCTGATTTATACTTGTATATCCAGATACCCAACTGACATCTTCACAATAACATTCAATAGGCACCTTCCACGATAATATTAACATATCCAAAATTGAATTCTTCTTTGCTTTATTTTCACTCAAGTCTACTCTGTTCCATGGTCATTCCATCTCAGTAAATGACACCTCAATTTTCCCACCTGCTTGGTGAAGAAACAAATCCTTGACTCTTTTTCATGTCTACCGCATTTAATCCATCAGTAAATTCTATCAGCTCTTCTTTCAAAAATGTACCCAGGTTCTGATCACTTCTCCCCTGCTGCCATTGTGGCATGCATGTGGACAATTGCCTTCTCACTTGTCCCCTTCTTTCCCTCTGTGCCTGACCTGAACATCTCTCAATAGCTTCTCATTTCATTCTTAGTAAAATTCTAGTCCCTTCCATAGAATAGAAATGGCTCTATGTTACTCGACTGCCAGCTTCTCTCTGAACAATTTCCTACAACTCCCCACTTGCACACAGTCCTCCAGTTGTGCTGGCCTCTTTGCTATTGTTGGAAAACACCAAACATATTCCTGCCTCAGGGCCTTCACACTGCTTCCTCCAGATAGTCCTCCAAATAGTCCTCCAGATAGTGCCGTGGCTCTTTCTCTTACTTCTTTCAAGTTTCTGTTCAGATGGCACCTCATCGGGGAGGCCTTCCTTGATTACCTGACACACACTGGCACCTCCATCTCTCCCTACCACCCTCTTTCCTTCTTTAATTGTATTCATTATGTGTATTGGTCTTGAAGTCTTATTTATTTGTTTGTCTCTTTGTTTATGGCCTGTCTCCTTCTATTATAACAAATTCCTTGAATTCAGGGATTATCCTTAGTCCCATAATATGTACTCAATAAATAAATACCAAAGGAATGAGTAAGTGAATGACAGCCACTAATCTTCGAGCACTATAAGACAGATATTATGTTATATTTACCTTACTAATTTAATTCTTTCAACAAAGTTCTATTGTCCTCACATTATAGCTGAGGAAACTGCAGTTTAGAAAAATTAAGAAATTTGCTCAGGGTTGCTCTGTATTAAATGGAATCTGTAGGGCTGGAAAGCCCACACCAAAGTGGGCTTTGTATCATTGATGGATTAAAACTTATTCTCACAGACATTATTTTATTTTTATTTTGACCCTCCAAAGAACTCCATGAGAAAGCCAGGAAATATTTTTATTATCCTTGTTTATACAGTGAAGAAACTGTGGCTTAGAAGGTTCAGATATTTATCTAGAGTCACAAAACTAGTAAATGTCATAGTTGGAATTTTAATGATTGCATCCCAAGTACAATAAAGGAATGGTTTCAAATTTGTGAATTTATTTTACAGAATAACTTGCAAAAATTAAAAAATATTAAAGGACAATTAGCTTAAATGGAACCAATTACTTTTAATAATAAGAATGCAACTTTCTTTTAAAAAATCAGTTTTCTGTAAACACATGAGATTATTTCTGGGTTCTCTCTTTTGTTTCACTAATCTATGTGTCTGTTTTTATATCAATGCCATGTTGTTTTGATTACCATCATCTTGTAATAATATATTTAGAAGTAAGGCAGGTACCTCCAGCTTTATTCTTTTAGCCCAGGATTGCTTTGGCTATTTGGGCTCTTTTTGGGTTCTGTATGAACTTCAGGTTGTTTTTTTTTTTTTCTATTTCTGTGAAAAATGATGCTGGAGTTTTTATAGAGATTGCATTGAATCTACAGATTACTTCAGCCAATATGGTCATTTTAATGATATTAATTCTTCTGATCCATGAGCATGGGATGTCTTTCCATTTGTTTGCATCCTCTTCAATTTCTTTCATCAGTGTCTTTCAGTTTCCCTTGTAGAAGTCTTTCACCTTTTTGGTTAAGTTTATGAGGGCTGTCCGGAAAGTATCCAACCATGCAATATGTTCTTGTTTTCTTAGCAATGGCTAGATACTTTTGGGACATCCCTTGTATTTCTAGGGTATTTTAATTTTTT
>NW_012152285.1:4758293-4769086 GCF_000956105.1 Propithecus coquereli | reverse complement strand
AATGACCTTCCTTGTCTCTTTTTACTATTTTTCCTTTCAAGTTTGTTTTGTCTGATATAAATATAGCTACTCCTGATCGCTTTTGGTTTCTATTTTTCCATCCCTTTATTTTTAGTCTACATGTATCTGTACAGGTAAAATGAGTTTCTTGTAGGAAATTTATAGTTTGGTCATAGTTTTTTATCCATTAAGCCAGACTATATTTTTTAAGTGGAAAGTTTGATCCATGTACATTCAAGGTTATTATTGATATGTGAGAGCTTATTTCTGTCATTCTATTATTAATAATTGATTTCTGGTTGTTTTGTATGTTTTTGTTCTTTTCTTTCCTTCTTATTGCTTATCATTGTGGTTTTGGTGGTTTTCTATAGTGGTAGTATTTGAGTCTTTTCTATTCCTTATTTGTGTCTTTGCTCTACCAGTGCATTTTATACTTTTGTGTGTCTCATGATGGTAGATATTGATATTGTCCTTTCATTTCCAGGCTTAGGACTCCCTTAAACATTTCTTGTAGTGTTGGTCTATTGATGATAAATTCCCTCAGCTTTTGCTTGTCTGTGAAAGACTTAATTTCTCCTTCATTTACAAAGGATAACTTTGTGAGTATCATATTCTTGGCTGGAAGCTTTTTCTTTCAACACTTTGAATATGTCATCCAATTTTCTCCCAGCTTATAAGGTTTCTGCTGAAAAATTTGCTCTTTGTCTGATAGGAGTTTCTTTATAAGGGACTAGATGCTTTCCTCTTGCTGTTTTTAGTATTCTCTGTTTGTCTTTGACTTTTGACAATTTGACTACAATATGCCATGGAGAAGACCTTTTTGCATTATACCTGTTCGGGAATCTCTGAACTTCCTATATCTAGATGTCTAAATCTCATAGTAGACTTGGGAAGTTTTCCGCTATTATTTTATTAAACAAATTTCTATCCCTTTCATTTTCTCTTTACCTCCTGGGATACTGAAAATATGAACATTTGGTCATTTATGGTATCCCATATGTCATATAGGCTTTGTTTATTCTTTTTCCTTCATTTTTGTCTGACTGCATTATTTGAAAAGACCTGTCTTCGAATTCTGAAATTCTTTCTTCTGCTTGATCTAGTCTATTCCTGAAGCTTTTAAATGTATTTTGTATATCATTTAATAAACTCTTCTGTTCCAGAAGTTTCATTTGGGTCTGTTTTATCTATATCTTTAGAAGATTTCTCATTCATATCCTGAATTTTTAAAAATTTCTTTGTATTGTTTTTCCATGTGCTCTTATATCTCCCTAACCTTCTTTAATATCCTTATTTTGAATTTTTTTCTAAAATTTTGGAAATTTCTTTTTGATTGAAATGTACTGTTGGAGAATTATTGTGTTCCCTTGGAGGTGTAATTCTTTTGTTTGTTTTTTCAAGTTTATTTTATTTTTACATTGATATCTGTGCATCTGGTGTAATATTTGCTTTTAAGTTTTTAACTTTGCTTTCATAAGGGAAGACTTTTTCCTAAGGATGTATCTATAGTGTTGGTGGGGCAGGGCACTTTGGTTTTGATACTGGATGGTAGTAGTGTAGTCTTCATATGATTTCTTCAGCTATAAACAGCATCAGTATTGTCTGTGATTTCCTCAGTGCCCTAGGCTATGATGGTTAGTGGAGGCTGTGGTGGTTTTGCTAGGGATGGGTGTACCAGGTAGTTCTATTCTTGGGACCCAGGGCAATGTACACTGGCACAGTTGTTAGCAGTTCCAGGTGGGCCAGTTCTTGGGTCTCTAGGCAGCTTGCTGGGGTACTGGTAATGGCAGCAGAGGGCTGGGAGGGTTAGTGGGTTCTCAGGCTCCTGGCAGCAGGCATGGCATGGTCAATGGCAGTAGCAATCGCAGGACAAATCTCTGGCTCCCAAGCAATCTGTTCTAGTGTTGGTGATGGCTATGATGGGTTTAGGAGGCCAGTCTCCAGGCCCACAGGTGCTGTGTGTGGGTGGGTGCCAGCTGTGGTGGTAGCAGCAGGTTGGGTGGGCCCAACCTCAGGCCTCCAGCATAAGTGCTCAGGTGTTAACAGTGGTAGACTGGGCTGAGTTGTCTCCAGGCCGCTGGATGACATGCTCAGGCACTGGGGGGACAGAGCCAGGCTTGGTGGGCCAGTCTTCAGGCCCTCTAATGATGCATGCAGCTGCTGGTTGTGGTAGGCAGGGGTGAGGTGATCCCCAAGCCCAAGTCATAATGCTTAGGTAGGTTCAGCAGCAGCTGTGCTGCAGTCCAGCTACTCGGGAGGGTGGAGATGCTTTTAGTGGCAGCAGCTGAATGCAGGCGGCCGAGAAGTGTGTACTTCATTTCTATCTTGGCCCTGGAGGTAGTGGAGGTTGCTGCAGGCAGTGGAGTTTACTCTCAAGTCATGTGAAAATGCACAGCAGCTTCACTGCTGGTGATAATGTGGTCTTTGCCTATGGCTCGGGCTGTGCTTCAGCTCTAACGGCAGCAGCCAGCCACAGTGGTGGCTGTAGGAGAGGAATGTAAGTGGCACTCCAGAGATGTGGAGAAGCAGGGGTGGTTGGGGCCCTGGGCAGGATGCAGCCTGTTATGATCTAGGCTCTCAATATGGTACCTTGCTGTAGCTGCTTAGGGCTTGGGGATGTGTAGGACCCAGCATGAGTCCCCTCTGGAGCAATGCCTTCATATGTTCTCCAGGTACCTTCCTATGTTAGTCTTGGGCCGTGAGGTTCCAGGGGCTTTCCCATGGCTATGGTATGGGAGTCCACAGTGGGAATGTGGACCCTGCAGCACTCACTTACCCTTCCCTCACATTGTGGTACCTCTCCTGGTTCCCAGATGATACTGGCTGAGCAGGCTGCCTCACTTCCCTCTCCTTCTTTGTTTTAGGTATTTCTTGTTGCCTCTCTGTTGAATTCCAATATTCTCTCTTAGATGATCTATTCAAAGTGTGATTATCTATTCACTATTTTGGTTCTTCTTGTGGAGAAGGAGAGTATCAGATGTCTTTAGTTAGCCTTCTTGAAGCCCTTTGCAAGAATGCAATTTTATTAAAAAAAAAAAATGAACCAAGAATCTGGGATGTATGAACTTCATATTTTTTCCCCAACCCTGTCCTAGAGCCTTATATCAATAAATGCTTATTAAACATAATTTCTAACTTCCTTGTTCACATTGTGCTCAATCCTAGCCCTCTATAACAAAGTTGCTGGCATCCACTGATGAATGATAATCTATGTGGTATTTGTAGATTATGTTACACAGCTTTAACCCTCTGGAAAAATGACCAGACAGAATGTGAGCTCGTTTATGCTCTCTTCCTTCCTGTTTCTCCCTTATCATTAAATGAATTTCCTATCCCGAAGTTCCCAGGGTCTCCTCATCCTGCACCCTGGCAGTTCCAGGGTGTCCATTTCACTCTCATTCATTGTAGCATTTAGTGTATCTGGATGCCATACTTCACCTCACCTCCACTTTCCTCTCTTATTGCCAGCCTTTCTTCTTATTCTTTCCCTCTTACGAACTGAAAAGTAGATGAAATGGTCTCGTTATTCCTTTTGTTTCTCCCTCTGGTGTAACTCCTGCCCCTCTTTGGGGACCCAGTCACGTTGGTCTTTTCCCCAGGATGGTGAAGACATTATGATGAGGGCTTTACTACACCACATATTAGGTGGAGGGGCTTGGGAATAATTTAAACTCTTTGTGCCTCAATTTTCTTACTTGTGAAGTGGTGACAAAGATTGCACCTACCTCATAAAATATCAGTACTTTGAAGAGAAGTAATAGAAAACCTTTGTAGTGCAATTGAGTGCATCATCAACAACATCACATAAGTGATTGCATCATTTATTATAAATGTCAGGTGTGCAATTAAAAAATGTGATAAGCACTACTGAGAATATATGGTTATGGGTTAACATATCTAGAGTTCACTTTATTGCACAATCATGTGTGACATGATGAGAAAAGCAGATGTGCCTGATCCTTGTCTGGTATTCATTCGAATGCTGGGAGCTATAACACATCATTGTACTCAACTAGTAATTTTATGTGAAGAGATAAGCATCTATCTGAATGCTTCAAAATACCCACCTTATTAGCAATGACACATTTACAAGAAGTATAAATATATTCATGAAAATGGTGGGAGGAGATTTACCCTAAGGCTTGCAAAAGAAAGAAAAGAAAAAAATCAATTTGGCTGCATGATGCAAAAGAAAAAAAATGAATAACATTTATTGAATACCTACCATGTGCCAGGGGCTGGGCTACATGATTTACATCATTCTCCAGTTTCACTCTCAAAACCACCCCAGCAATAGATACTACTTTTTAAAACCTAAAAGATAACACATTAATCTCAACTTTTTTAAGTTTGAAAGTATTTTATACTATAACTCAATAAAAAAAATCTGATTAAAAATGGGTGAAGGACTTGAATAGACATTTCTTCAAAGAAGATTTGCAACAACGATATATAAAGATACTCAATATCGCTAATTATCAGGGAAATGCAAATCAAAACTGTGATGAGATACGTCTTCATACCTGTTAAAATAGATTCTACCCCACATCAAAAAATAACAAGTGTTGGAGAGGATGTGGAGAAATTGGAACCCTTGTGCACTGTTGGTAGGATTGTAAAATGATGCAGCCACTATGGAAAACAGAAGCATGGAAGTTCCTCAAAAAATTAAAAATATAACTACCATGTGAGTCAGAAATCCCACTTTTGGGTATATATCCAAAAGAATTGAAAACAGGACCTTGCAGAGATATTTGCACACTCATTTTCATTGCAGCATTATTCACAACAGCTAAGATGTGAAAGCAACCTAAATATCCATGGACAAATGAATGAATAAATAAAATGTGGTATATATACACAATGGAATATTAGTCAGCCTTTAAAAAAAAAAAAAATCCTGTCATACCCTACAATATGGATTAACCTTGAGGACATGATACTAAGTGAAATAAGCCAATAACAAAGAGACAAATACTGCATGGTTCCACTTATATGTGGTATCTAAAGTAATCAAATTCATAGAACCAGAAAGTAGGATGGTGGTTGCCAGAGGATGTAGGGAGGGGGAAATGGGAAGTTTGCTGTCCAACGAGTATAGAGTTTCAGTCACGCTAAATGAAAAAAGTTCTAGAGATCTGTTATGCAACAATGTGCATATAGTTAACAATACTGTGCTGTACACTTAAAAATGTGTTAAGATGGTAAACTTATGTGTTTTTTACCACAATAAAAAAGTTATTTAAAAAAAAGTTATTTTTAAATGGAATTGAAATTAAATCATTTGATCTAGACCAGATTTCTCATTTTATATTTGAGGAAATGAGATTTAAAGATGAAAGTGACTGAGTTTAATTTATGAGAAGAAGCTGGGAAAGAACTCCAATGTTGGTACTCGCAGTCTGGTGCCCTCTCTGATACAACCCCATGTGTAAATTAAATCAGTGCGTCCCAGAAGCAAGCTCGACTCTGACTTACCTGGGGAGAATTATTTATCTCATGCTTTCTCTCCCTTTGGCTTTACAGATAGCTGTCATTCAGCTAACCCAATTTGATATCCCAATAGGATTAGATTGAACAGTGATAAATTAATGCATCATCAACCTACAACTTCCTTTATTTCAAGATTTCCTGAAATGCACAGTTATGCAAAGCAACATCATTGTTCTGAGCTGGTACTATCCACAAATGAGAGCTCAAGATAGCACACAGTGTTATGGAGTTAGAGTTTGAAAGGTTAGTATGGGCAAGGTAGACATACTCAAGTGACTACACCTGTGTATGTGCATAATTACCTTTATTTTCTTTCACAAATTTGTAAAGTATTACATGGAATAATTTGTATTGATAAATGCACACGTATTTGTAACACACGTATTTATTACATTCTTTGGATTAGTATTTTCCTGTCTGGATAGGGGTCGGAAGGCTCTCTAAATTCTCTACCACAGATACAGAGTGGTAGACAAAGGAGTGGGCCTGGATGGAGACCTGCACACGACACAGTCAGAATTTACCTCAATGGTTCATGGGCTGTAGGTGGAAACACGGTGATCTTGAACTTAATTTCCTTCTGAAATAAAACCCTGACTTTAGAAAAATCAGTATTCAATTCCCAACCACTCTGCTTATTTGCTGTGCAATTTTGGGCAGGCTACTTGATATCTCTAAGCCTCATTTTCCTCTTTAGGAAGGACAATAAAATCTTCCTATAGGACCACTGGGTGAATTAGATGAGATAATAATGTAAGGTGCCAATCCAAGTATCTAGTATTGACTTCAGAGTTATTTTCACTCCAAAACAAGCCACTAAACTTAAGAGCTAAGTCCTTATAAATAGAACCAAATTATCCATTACTTTGGGCACTATACATGTCCAATTACATGTATACAACTATAGTGGGCTCCAGTGTACAACTTGGGAAAGAATGGTTGTGGGGTCCAGTTGGTGGCCAACTGCTGACACTAGGAAGTTTGGAATTTTAGCCTTGCCTCACAGAGTTTTTCCCCACATGTTGAAATCACTTATATGAAATGTGTGGGTGATTCTGCTCTCTGTCTTGCCACCACAGCTAATCCTCTCTGGGAGACAATTAGCATTTTATGTGTGACTCATGTAACAATCTGTTTGAAACTCACCCTACAGCACTGATCTCACGGTTGCTTCATTCCTAACTCTGGTTCCTTCTTGCCTACTGAGATCATATGCCTCTGTGTCTTTGCTATTTTATTATTATTACTTTTCCAATTAATAGAGTGTAATTTATATCCTTTTTTAATCTTGCAAGAAAATATCTGAAGTAAGTTCAGGAGTGGAGAGCAAAACTGCATACATGATTACAGCAATATTTCCTTAAAATTGTTCTTAGTCATCTTCCTTACTCAGTGTGTCCATCTGTCCTCAAAACTTTCCTTTTCCCTTCTCCCTATTGCTCCCCAAATTTTTTGGACCTCCAGGACACATGCTGTTTTTCTTCTTGCCCTTTTGACTGTCTTCTTTTCTTCCTTTGTAATTAAATATTAATTTCACCTTTATGGAAGTAAGTAATGCAAATATACTTCACACAATAAAAATTCAAACAGTTCAGACAATCAAAATGTCACCTTGAGTACCGACTCTGAATCCCAGTCTGCTTTTCAGCGATAACCATGGTTATTATTTGATAGACAGCCTTCTACATCTCTTCCTTTACAATGATTAGGTTGGATCCTACAACAATGCTGCTTTTGTAGGTCACAATGATAAAATATCAGCAATTTCATAAGATCCAACCTCCTATCTATCTCTCTATACATAGAAGTGTAGAGTATTATTTTGTGGATTTTAAAAATATAAATGGAATCTTATTATGCATATTTTATTGCAATTTGGTTCCCCCCCCCCACACACAGTAATATAACCTGGGGATCTTCTAGGTCAGTGTATGTATCTTTACCCTATTCTTTTTAACTGCTGGTAAAATACTTCAGTATTGATCATTTATTTAATCTATCTATCTACCACTATTTATCTGTGGTTCTTATAAATAAAGGACTTGAACATACCTCCTTGCTTATGTGAGAATATTAAACATTCATTTGATAAACCAAATGTTTTTTTTTTATTTCCAAATGTTTACATAAAGAAACAAATTAGAAGTAGGTTATGTGTTATTCTCTATAGAATTAGTGCTTAACACAGGCCTAATTATTAGTATTGAGTCTTTGCCTACAAGTGCCTATCTGGGGTCAACATGTTTTGATCTGGCTTTGGGAGGCTTCCAGTTTTGTGTGTCTCCTCTGTTATTTGGCCCTTAAGAAGCCTCGCTATCCTTCTTACAATAAACACGAAACAGAATCCCAGAAGCCAGATTCTGTGCTGCTTAAATAGTTGATCTGCTCGATTGTGTCATGGGGTTTAAATGACTGCCTGGCACATTTTAAAGTTTTCTATCACCAGTGGCTACCTTTTTGTATTTTTCCTAACCATGGACATCTTCGAATTTAAAGGATTTCCTTTTGGCTATCAAATAGAATTTATTAGTCAATACATTTGATTTTATAAATATTTATCACAGTTATAGCAATATATTGATGATTCTGGCCAGCATGAGTGAACAAGTGGTTGCACTGAGCTACTATGCATCCAGTTCAAAGTGAGGAGATGTCATATTTGGCTTGGTCTCAGATGTACTATGTTATTAAGCTATTCAAAAGATTGAACAAAAGCCCTGGACCTCTCTACTGCTTGTATAAAGTGAATAAAAGCTGGGGCTTCAAGTAGTCTAGCATGGAGTCTCACTCAAAGAAACACCATATGAAAGTGATTTAAAGCATTTCCAATGATTATTAGAGTCTCCTGTAAAACATCTCTGAGGATCCAATTTATATCCCACAGCAAGGTTCTCATTTCCCATTCCTTTATAAAATTCTTGTTTCTTATTCCTTTTGCTCTTGAGATCTCTTTTAACCCATTGCTCCTGTGAAGCTTCTCTCTTCGCTTCTCAATTTCAATTCAATACCAACTTCCTCCACACCCAACCCCACGTGATTCTTGGCCTCTTTGTCCCTCATCTCTCTCTTGCAATGATTTTTTTCCCCTAAAGAGTTGCCCTCCCTTTCCTGTTACAATGATCATCTCAGACTTCTCAGGTAATAAATTCCTGATTTAGAAGATTCTCAAGAAGAATTAGTGGAAGATTGGCTTGTCCCAGGCCACAGGTAGCAGAGAGAGACATCTGTTCCGTCTTTCCTGGAAGTTGCTCTTTTAGGAGGGGAAGGAGCTGAGGGGTGTGAGGTTATAGTGGAGCTGAAGGGTGTGAGGTTATAGTAGGGTTCCTTCATTTTTAGTACCTGAAAATGATGTGTGTGTAATATAGTTTTTGACTATTTCTTAGGCACCTTGGAAGAAACAAGCAATAGCATAGAATTCTATATGTATTCTTGAGAAGGTATATAATTTTTCTCCTGCTGATTTCCCAGAGTAGAAATACTGTGTGTATACTAGGAATACTGGACCTAACCTTCTGCAAAGGCCTTTGGGTTTCTTACTGGCGGCAGGGAAGAGGAGAGTGAGAGAACTGTAGACTGTGGATGCTTAAGCTTCTGGGCACAGATTGATGAGAGGTAGAACAATGGTTTGGGGTCCCTGCTGGCTCAAATACTGGATATTTCTCTCCTCTGCCTCTGCTTCCCCTAAAGGACTATTGGAACATGAGAAGAAAATATTAGACCTCTATTCTTACTTGTTTTTTTCATCTTATCCTTTTCAGTTTCTGTTTTGGTGTATGTTTTCTAGTATACATAATATATTAATAAAAGAATACACAACTATAGTAACTAAATATGTAAAGTACATACATGGGGGTGCTTGCTCACATTTTGTTTTACCCTAGAGGTACATTGTCAACAAATGCATTTGTCTATTCATTCATTTACTTATTGATCCATTATTAAATTCTGGCTATGTGCCAGTATTTTCTAGGTGATGGGAATGTGACAGTGAACAAAGTCTGAAAATTGTTGCTCTATACGGATGGTTCAGCCACCCTTCCAACGGTAACACCGATTAATGGTGCAATCAGTCTAACAGATGAGACTCTTGTGTCAACAAATTTTCATAGATGAGTTGGAAACAGAATCACCCACAAACTTCCTGAAAACCGGTGGAACATGTGAGTAAGTTCTTTCATGAAGTATTTATAACATCTAGATTGGAATACTATAAATAGCTGTTCACTTTCCTTCTCAGAAGAACTTGTGAATAAATGGAAAGGGAAGATGCTCAGAAATTGTCAAAAGGACGTAAGGTTATGGGCTGCAGAGTTGGGGTGGGGAGGGACTCTTCCTTCTAAATCTCTGGTGGCATCAACATCAAAACATGAAGCAGATTTTGATACATCGTTCTGCCAAATAAACATTTGGCATAGGCATGCGTAGTGAGAAGAACAGTGTTAGGCTTTTTATGTTCATCGTCTCACTGTCCAGTAGGTATTATTGTTCCCATTCTTTAGATGAAAGCACTGATACTCTGTTATGTAATTTCCCCAAAACCCAACAGCTAGTGTGGGAGGCTGGATTTATGTGCAGATAGAATGCCAAATCCACCCACTATGCCTCATCACCTGAAGTACAGGAAACAGCTGGAGGGATTAAAACAGAGATTGCGATGGAAACTCAGAGGAAGCAAAATCAAGGAGCATTAGGATTGTTGATCCTTTTCCTCCTGGGATAGTCTCTCATAAATTCTTCTCTTTTGGTGTTTTTGGTCCTTATAAGGAAACATGCAAGAATCAAATTCAAAGAATATCCAGGAACACTCATAGTTAAGTTCACGTTAGCATGCCATCAAAATCCGTGAGGTCTTGAAGTCAGATTTAGACAGGATTAAATAGGTGAGTATATATCCAGAAAAACGGAAAAGGATACCCCATGTGAGAGGGAAGAATTCATTAAAATGAAATAAGCGACTTAGAAGCATTGCTAGAAATGTGACTTTGAAAACTTACCTTTCCAAGATAGTTAGAAAATCACAGCATTGTTAATGAAACAACTTCAAACGACTAGGACAAGAAACTCTCCTGAAATGTGTCTAAGATCCAAAATGATCCTTATTTAAATCATACATGGCGAGGGTCTATAATTTTTAGGGTGAGGGGTGGGACCCCTGGAGAAATTGATGCCAAGGCAGTGGTGTGAAGGCAGCATGCTTGTGGGGAACTTGTGCTCATGGGTGCCCTGGGGACAAAATTAAGGGTATAGGAAGTTAAAAACAGAAGCCAGACATTTCATTTCTGCATCAGATACCAAATGTT
>NW_012152285.1:4746834-4748458 GCF_000956105.1 Propithecus coquereli | reverse complement strand
TCTCTGAAGTGAGGAGGTAACATCGGAATTTATTGAATTGGAAGTTTGATTGAAGAGTTTCTTCTAAAGGGGGTGGGGACTGATTAGGATTGAGTAAGCATCAAGATAAAACAGTTCAGTATTGGTGGAAAGACTGGGAGGAATTCAAACAACTATAAGGTGTAAACTGTTGATATTTACCATTGAAGAGTAGCTGAATCTTTTAGGAAATTTCTATACAGAAGAATCAGAAAACGATGTACCTGGACAGGCTGCTCCTAGAAGAAAAAAGATATGAAATGAAGACAAAGGGATAGCACCAAGTCATGTTAACATGGAACATAACGTATGGTTTTGGTACATAGCGTCAGGCTGACTGTGGGAGTAGATGACTTCTATTCTCTGAAGCTTGGTCACGATTGTGCTGCATTCATAAAATGAGCTGTGGAGTGGTCCTTAATTTTCTGCACTATGACATATTTTGTATAAAATTAGAATTATGTATCATTTCAGTATTTGGAAATACTTGCCCTTTAAAATTATCTAGGGCTGGTGTTTTCTTTGTGGGAAGATTATTTGGCACTGATTTAATTTTCATATTTTCTTTTTTTCTTTATTCTTTTTTGAAAAATAGATATTAATTTTTAGAGTAGTTTTAGGTTCACAGCAAAATTGAGTGGAAAATTCAGGAAGCTACCATATCCCATACCCTCCATACTATCCACATACTGTACCCAACAGAGTGGTATGCTTTTTCACAATTGATAACTTATATTGACACATCATTATTGCAAAAAGTCCATCGTTTACATTAGAGCTCACTCTTGGTGTTATATATTCTGTGGGTTTAGGCAAATGTATAATGACATGTACCCACCACTACAGTATCATACAATAGTTTCACTGACCTAAAAATCCTTGGTGCTCCGCTTATGCTGGTGGTCACTCTGCCGTGGTAGTCGCTCTCCCTGGTAATCACTGGTCTTTTTACTATCTCCATAGTTTTGCCTTTTCTAGAATGTCATACGGCTGGGATCATACAGTATTTAGCCTTTTCAAATTGGCTTCTTTCATTTAGTAATGTGCATTTAAGTTTCCTTCATGTCTTTATGGCTTATTTCTGTGTGGTGCTAAGTAATATTCCATTGTCTGTATTCAACATGGTATTTCTATCCATTTCCCTACTGAAGGACAACTCTGTTGCTTTCAAGTTTTGGCAATTATGAACGAAGCTGCTATAAACATCTGTGTGCAGGTTTTTATATGAACATAAGTTTTCAACTCATTTGGATAAACAGCAAGGAACAAGATTGCTGGAGCATATGGTATGAGTACGTTTAGTTTTATAAGAAACTGCCAAACTGCATTCGGATGTAGTTGTACCATTTTGCATTTTCATCAGTAATAAATGAGTTCCTGTTGCTCCATATCTTTATTAGCATTTGGTGTTGTCAGTGTTTTGGATTTTGGCCATTCTAATACCATTGGTGTGCAATGGTATCGCAATGTTGCTTTAATTTGCATTTCCCTAATGACATATGATGTTGATCATCTTTTCATATGTTTATTTGTCATCTGTATGTCTTCTTTGGTAAGATGTCTGTTCAGATCTTTCTCATTTTTATATTGGGTTGTTTGTTTTATT
>NW_012152285.1:4744882-4746784 GCF_000956105.1 Propithecus coquereli | reverse complement strand
GAGAGGGGTTCTATTTATTTATTTTTCCAGTGGGGAATACTAGTCCCAACCATGTTTTGTATGTTAGTGGAAAAAAAGCCAGTAGAGCAGGAAAAACAGATGAAATTTCCAAATAAAGGACTAGTGTTTAGAGAGAATTGGGATAATAACCATAAATTGTAATTAAACTTTTTTATTAAATACCTACTGTGAGTCAGGTTCTGTCCTAGGCACTTCGCATTTATTATCACTCTCTAATATGCCCTGCTTATCATTCCCATTTTACAGACAAGGAAACCAGGATTTGGAGTGTTAGTTATCACGCTGTAGACCAAGGGTTCTCAAACTTCAGTGTGCATACGAATCACTTGGGGATCTTGTTAAAATGCAGGTTTTGATGCAATAGATCTGGGCATTTCTTTTTGTGTATGTGCGCGTGTGTGTGTGTGTTTGGCTTCTTTCATTCAGTATAGTATCTTTTTTTTTTTTTTTTTAATTTCAGGATATCATGGGGATACAAACATTTTCGTTACATGTAATGCATTTGCCTTGCCCAAGCCAGGGCTACAAATGTACCCTTCCCCCATACAGTGCACTCTGCCTCCATTAGTTGTGAGTTTATCCACCACCCACCTGACAGGCACCCAGTGAAAATTACTACCACGTGAACACCTTAGTATTGATCAGTTAGTACCCAGGTGATGCTGATCCTACTGGTGCTAGGACCATCCAATGAATGAGGAGACCCTAGAATCATATGGAGAGTATTGAATTCCTGGCCTGTTTGATAAAAAACTCAAGTTCTTTCTACCCTACCTTGTGTCCTCCCATGATCTTGCTTGGGTCACAGATTAGAAACCCAAAATGAAAGAAAAACACAAAGAAGCAATGCAGGAAGGAAAACAGCAATTTCTTTCACTCTCTTGCAAGAAGAATCCAGAAGAAAGTGAGCAAAGGCAAGCTTGGAACACAAGGCATATGCTCATGACTAGCCTACCTGAAAAACCAAGATTCCCCATGCTGGGCCATCTCACAGTATCTGGGCCAGACAGGTTTTCTAGTCATAGTGATGTATGGGCTCATCCCCATTCATTCTTATTTAGCCTCATTATGGTCCCTGACTCTGTAGTACGACATATTGAAGTTAGTCCCACATTGGACCCGAGAGGAAAAATTCTTTGCATCAGCAAAGTGTGCTGTAAGATGGGGCACTCAGATTTGGGAGTTAGACATAGTCGGGTTTAAACCCTGGTACTGCTGTTTATTAAATGTGTGATCCAAGCACATTTTGCACCTATACCCTCATCTCTAAAATGGAGATAACACTCTCTAATTTACCGGCAGGCAGTGCTGCATCACAGTTAAAAGTATGGTCATTGGAAAGATTAACAAGAGCCCAAATCTTGATGGCATGGGCATGGCTTCCCAGTTGTGTTCTTAACTTCTCTCAGCCTAGTATTTCTCTCTGTAAAATGGGGAGACAAATGCATCTACTTTATAAGGTTTGGGTGAAAATCAAATGAGATATTCTATGTAGAGATCAATAAATTTTAGCTGTTAGTAATAATAATGCTATCATTACAGGGCTTTTATGTATCTGAGATACAAATGTAAAAGTGTACAGTACAGCACCTTACATGAAGGAGGCACTCTGTCCATCTTTGTTTCCTTTCTTCCTAATCAACCGTGGGGTTACTGGAAAAAGTTTGTTAATGAAAAATTAAAAAAAAAAAAAAGAAGCGTCTTAAGTATCTAGGATTTAGCAATAATTTAGCCTGTAGCCTGAGGCAATAGCTAAAGACTGAAAGGACTTAAAAGGAATCACAGAGAAAATTTTATTTCTTGGGCAATCGGAAATACCATAAGGATAAGGCGAATTAAGTCTTGGGAGTTTACACAGAAAGATTCTAATGGCTTCCCACG
>NW_012152285.1:4742995-4744832 GCF_000956105.1 Propithecus coquereli | reverse complement strand
AATCATACTCCCATATGCCAGGGTAAGCTTGAATATGAGAAAGATTCTGCAGGTCAGAGAATAGCACTTCAGTTCATTGAACTATATGGACAAGCATGACTGAGTTCAACACATTTCGGGAAAAATAAGGAACCCACTATGGCAGAAGCAAAGGGGATGTGACAGATGTGGTAGGATGTGAGCTTGGAAAGGTGGTTGACTGTCATGATAGGAAATTTGAGATTTACTCCGTAGGCAGTTGGGAGCTATCAAAGAATTCAGAGCAAGAGAGGGCCCCTCTGTGTTCCATGAGCCCCGTCCAACAGCAACATGAGGATCAGTTGCACGGTTGGGAAATTGGGGGCCCAGAGATCGGTGAGGAAGAAATTGTAATGGTTCAAGTGAAAGGTGGGGACATCAGAACAGGCAGTGGGGTCAGGGATGGAGAGGACAAAATGGATATAAAATGCCTTAGAAAAGTAAAATTAATGCATTGGATATACACTTTCCTGTTTGGTTGATGATATTTTTCCAAGGCTGGGAGAGTCCATTATGGGCAAATCGTGCGTGTGTGTGTGTGTGTGTGTGTGTGTGTGTGTGTGTGTGTGTTGTGTGGGCATGTGGGCTGATGGGGGTGCTGCTCTGGGGCAAGTAATGGACTCTTTGGAGTCAGGCTTGAGTTTGAATCCTCATTCTGCCCCAGAGCCAGTTCTTTGCCATCTTTCAACCTGAGTTTCATCAACTCTCAGATGGAGCTAAATCCACGCACCTTACAGCATCGTGTAAGAACTAGAGACAATATGTGCCAAGCACCCCCACAACAGCATGGCACACATAGGACTCCCTAAAGCTTGGTCATTGCTTTTTCCCCAGGGGAACTGACCCATGTGCTTTCCTGCTGGAGTGAATAAGCAGCAACAAATCCTTTATTGCAATCGGAAGAAAGTTGACTTTGATCACAGCTTGTAAACCTTGCTCTAAGCTCTTTGTGTATGTTGTCTTCAATGCTTGCAGCAGCTCTCCACAGTAGTGCTATTATTCACATTCTAGACATGAGGAAAGCAAAACTCAGAGAAATCCAGACAGCACTGCTGGAAAACGGCCGAGCTAGGAGGAATACTTTAGCACGAGTTATACTCACTTTCCATGAGCCCTGTTCCTGCAGCTGCAGTGGCAGGAAAAGGCAAGGACATTTACTTCTAACTCTCTATTCACAGAAAAGAAGCAAATGTGTATCCCGATGCTTTAAACCAGACCTTATTTTTAGAGGAGCCATGGAATGTGACACCATTCTACTTCCTATGCTTTCTGTGTGAAGAATAGCCTAGAACTGTTTGTGGAGGCAGAGGAAAGAGGTCGTGACAGGAAGGAATGAAAGGGAAACATTATGCATTTTCCTTTTTGCTCTGATTCAAGTTCTCTGAAACAGAACTCTTAGGAACATCATGCCTCAGGCGAGATGTCATCCTGATACTTCCTAATCATTTGATATGTGTTAACGTGTCTTAGTAGAGAGTGTAGCCCGGCTCAAGAGGATAACACTGAGTCCCCCAAAACATATCATTTACAGAAATGAAAGCTGAAGAGTGAAAGTGATCACATAGAAACTCAGATAGAGGCAGTATGTAACATAGAGTACGAGTAAGAGATTTGGTGTCAGACAGACAGCTTTGCAATTGACAAGCTCTGTGACCTTGGGAACACCCATCTTGAACCTGTATTGCTTCAACTATAGAATGGGGTCCTGCATTCATTTAGTGACTTGGGAGCAACAACTACATGCCATGTACTATTCTAGGCCCAAGCAATACAGTAGAGAGTAAAGAAAACAGGAAGACTGGTCTAGTGGATCTTACAT
>NW_012152285.1:4737904-4741465 GCF_000956105.1 Propithecus coquereli | reverse complement strand
TAAATATTTGTTGAAATGAATAAGGCACATGACTAGAAAAGTATACTGAAAGTTGAATTTAATTTGATTTCTAAGAGTTCATCAGCACATATTCTGTTTCACATGAAACCATAGATACGTCATGGTATTACTTAACCATAGGCGTGATTTCCTTGGGTTAGGTCTAGGCCCAACATCTGTGGTGAGTTCAGATCCTGTTTGTGGCTGGACTATGGCAGATTGTAGGGTGGTATGGGGTCAGGAAGTGGTGACAACTTGGCCCACGGAAAGAAAATGCCACCAAGTAAAAGGACCTGTCATGTTGTTCTACAGAGAGAATTATCATTGTTAAAAGTTAACGTTCAAAAAAATAAAAAGGATAAAATCATGACTCTTGTTAAATATTTTATTTAACTTATAAAGTTAGAATTACACAGATGTTGTAAATGGTTCAAAGGAGAAGTCATGAAATCATAGATTTATATTAAATAAAGGAACGCTGAAATGAGTGTGCATGGGAAGTCAACCCTAACTTCTCCCAAGTTGGGGCGGAAGTCAATTAAACCTCTGCTGGACAGGTCGGAACTTGCAAGTCTATAGACAAGAATTTATTCCTATCAGGTATTCATAATTTTAAGAGTTGTAAAATAGCTTCCATAGAATTAGAGGACGATATCCTGGAACAGCATGCTATAGACAATGCATAGTTTTCCACTGAATCACAAATTTTTCCTTATATCACCAATTTAAGACAGATCCTTTGTCTTAGGGAAATTTGTCAATCCATGAAATTAGGGTAATTTACTAAAAAAGGAAGCTCCTTCCAGCTTTGTGATTCTAATCTTCTGAAGTATGACTGATCAACAAACCTGGTCCTAAGTGAAATAGAGAAGAAAATGAGAACACTGCCCCTTCTACCTTTTTGCCCTGCTGCTTCTGCCTGCTATGACTCATGACCACAGAGTCTCATCCACCCAAATCGGTTTTTATTGAACATTTTGAACCGCAACACATAGTAAGCATATTGTACATTGTGCGCGTGCATGCATGCACACACACACACACACCCCCCACAACTGAAATAAAAGTTTTACAAAACATATCCTACCTTTATTATGTAGAATACTGTCATTTTTTTCCCATTCCATTTCTTGTATAATATGTTGGTTGTGACCCACTAAATGAATGCTAAGACTCACAAATGAAGTAGTTTTCAATACAGATGCCTGGGGTATAACTCCCAAAGCCTCTGATATAAATGCTCTGGCTTGTGGCCTGGGCATTTGTATTATTAAAAGTCCCTCAGATGATTCATAGCCACAGTTGAGAATTATTATCCTAGACAGAGCCATACTTTCCTAGCCCTCTTCTCTGTATTCCTGGTCTCTATTCAATGGTTAACAGGAGTGTTAGCAAAGGAGTGTGGTAATCAGATAAATCAATCCTTATTAATATGATGATATAATCATTTTGCCTTAAGACAGAGCAAATGGAACCTGGTCCTTGAGATAGTCCTTATGGAATTTCAGGTATTTGACTGCCTAAGGCAACACAAACAAAGCTACTCATCATTATTTTCTCTAAAATTATTGATTATTCTTTTTAAGCCAAGCTTCTTACATTCACAACTTCTGTGATCCATAGATTATCAAAATTATGCTCTCTTTGGCCTCCTAAATTCCTCAAATCTATGTCATGATTAGGACTCAAATTTGCATTAAGCTTGGAAGTTTATTCTTAAATCTGCCACCTACTATCTTTGTGACTGGTCAAAGCCAACCTCTGTGTTTCAGTTTTTTCACTGGACAAATAATTTGAATCATTTCTGCCTCTGCATTTTCACAGTATTATTGGATATGACTTTTAAATTATAACAAGCCATAAAACTGGTAACAAGACACCCAACCCTCTCAGAAGGTCCCTAGTTTACTTTCATGCGTTCAGGCAGTAACATTTTCATGGTACATTGACTATGTGCCAGCCACTGTTTTAGGAAGTGGATTATAAAGGTAAATAGGACATCATTCTTCTTGCCAAGGTGTTCCCGCAGGGAGCAATAGACGGGAAAACAATAGCACTGCAATATGGTAACTGCCAAACTGGAGTCCTATTCCCTGGGTGATGGAGCTAAGGGGATTTGGCCTGAGTTTCCTTGGGAGTATCACTGAAGTCTTCTCACAGAAGCCTGCTCAGAGGTGACAGGGACTCTGAGCTGATCACACTGGTCACACACACTAAATTGAAGACATATTTGAGTGCTGAAGTTGAGCAGCAGTCAGTGTAATTTTCTTTCTTCTACTATCTATATCCGGTGAGGATTTTTCTTTAACCACTGTGTTTTCTTCATCAAAACCACATTTAAGTTCCAAGCTATTGTCTAATATTTTAATCTTTGATACTTTAAACAAACTAGAAATGTCTTTCCTGGCAGGGATGATGACTTCTTAAGGTCGAGGAACAGGGTGAGTGATCAAACACCAACTCTTCGCTTTAAGGCCATCCTATTCCAGAACGCTGTCTTGTTTTTTAACCCACTCTAAGAGAGTCCGCAGGAGAGCAGAGTTTAACAGATGACTGGATTAAGTATAGCAGACCAAATAGTAACAAAACTTGCATAGACAGAAATTTTGTTTAAAGATTTTAGCCATTTCATAAACAATTTTTAATTTTCCTTAGAATTTAATTCTCCACAGAGTGTCTGTGTTAGGCATGGGATTGGTTTCAGAAAGCTTGTCTTTTAGATATTCATTTGAGATTGAGATTCTATGTGGTGACAGTTGACCAGGAGACTTAGACATAACTAAATTCTATCTTTTAAATAACAGAGATTGAATTCAAACTGAGGACCAAGAATAAGAAAAAAACAAAATGGCATTTAATTTTATCTAATTGTGGGTGTTAACCATAATCCTGAGAGCTCTGGTAACCTAGACTTGAGACGGTGGCTTGGCTAGCACGCTAAACAACTTCCTTCTTGTTCTTAAACCCAAATACCAATCTAATGGCCCAAATAATATTTGTCTTCCCTGCTGACAAACCAGGGCCACTGGCCTTTAGGAGAAATCTTAGCCATCTAACTCATGAGCTGGAAGACCAAGAGTCCACGGGGCAGAGAAAGAGGCATCTAAGATTGCGTAGGGTGATGGCACAGAGCATTCTAACAGGTGTTTTCACAGATGCCATTTTTCGGGGCAGGGTAGAAAAGGCCATTGTTTCTGAAAGTATATCATGAAAGGTGAAACATTTTTATCTTATAGTTGTGTGCATATTTTAATATATATTTGGAAAAACATGGGCAGATTATTCAATCTGTGATTTCACAAATGAGGCTAAATATATTTAAATGAAAGAAGTGAGCCAATTTAAGGAAAAAATATTAAGCAAATAATAGTACAAATGGGTGGTGGTGTGGAAGCTCCAAAGTCATCACTGAGGGCTCAGGTTGAGAAACAAGACTATGTAGTTTCAAATCCTAGCTTTATTGATTATTAAGTGTGTTGCTTTGAACAAGCTACTTAGGTTCTCAAATCATAGTCTCCTCAACTATAAAATGGAAAAATACCACCTACCTCACGGGTTGTT
>NW_012152285.1:4732143-4734659 GCF_000956105.1 Propithecus coquereli | reverse complement strand
TTAACGTAGAGAGAATATCCTGCATTATCCAAGTGAGCCCAGTGTAATCACAAAGGTCTTTAAAAGTTGGAGGGAAGAAGCTGGAGAGTCAGAGAAGGAGAAGGAAAGATGGGAGCAGTTGCTGGAGCCATATGATTACTGGCTTTGAAGATGTAGGAAGGGGCAAAAAGCCAAGAAATGTAGGTAGCACTAGAAATAGAAAAGGTAGGGAAACAGGTTGTTTCCTAGACTGGTTCAGGAAGAATACAGTCTTGCTTATAACTTTTTTATTTTTCAGCATATTATGAGGGTACAAATGTTTAGGTTACGTGTGTTGCCCTTCCGCCCCCTCCCCCCCAAGTCCGAGTTTCAAATATGTCCATCCTTCAGGTGGTGCGCATTGCACTGTTTGTGTATGCATATACCCGTCCCCTTCTCCCTCTTGCCCCCTCCCCCCCTTTTTTTTTCAGACAGAGTCTCTGTTGCCTGGGCTAGAGTGCAGCGGCATCATCATAGGTTGTTCACTGCAATCTCCAACTCCTGGGCTCAAGCAATCCTCCTGCCTCAGCCTCCTGAGTAGCTGGGACTATAAACATGCACCACCACGCCTGGCTAATTTTTCTTTTTTCTATTTTTAGTTGCCCTAGAGATGGATCTTGCTCTTGCTGAGGCTGGTCTTGAACCCCTGACCTCAAGCAATCCTCCTGCCTCAGCCTCCCAGAGTGCTAGGATTACAGGCATGAGCCACCATGCCCGGCCTGCTTACGTCTTGATTTTAGCTCAGTAAGACTCATTTTGGATTTCTAACATCCAGAACTATAAGATAACAAATTTATGGTGCTTTTAAGCCACTAAGTTTTTGATAATTTGTTACTCAGCAGTGGGAAACGAATACACCATACCTTGCTCCTACCCAGTAAATTACAATATGTCATTGCTGCCAGTCCTTCTAAGACCTCACCCTTTCCTCTTTCGCTTCCAGAGCCTTCATCCTCTGAACCTCCCTCTCTGTCTGAGGCTAAGCACTATTTATTTCTTCTAGTCACACTGGTGCCATTACTGTCCCTCTGAATCTCCCAGAACACAATAGCTGCCTACACATAACACACACTGCCCCAGAATAGCTGGTTTCCTCCTCCTCACACATCCACAGTCTACCAGTTCTTCCAGCCTCACATCAGTTCCAAAAGGCTTCTCTATTTCACCCTTATTGATTTCTCCTATTACTGGACATTTATAACCAGTTATATGCAGTTTGATATTTGATAACTAAATGTACATGAGAGGGATAGAAGAGATATCTTATTTTTCTCCTACAACTCCTTTGCTAAGAGCTAGATAAATAATCAAACTCAAAAACCACTTGTTGCCTTAATCATTCTTTTGAATGTACTGAGGTGTCAGCTTTTGGTCAACAGGTTCCTTGCCGAGCCCCAGATCCTACTGAACTGTTACAGCTTCAGGTATATCAGGTCACAAACTAAGTATTGTGGTTTCTCAAGAACTTTGATTCCAGTCTATGATTCTAAATGGCTGCCTGGCTGAGAGTTTCAAGCTAGTGATGGACCTATACCCACCATGACCATGAAGTCCAAAGCCATACACCTATTCTGTACAATCTGTGCCACCAAAAATATTCTCTTTTCTGTTTAAATTGATTGCATCACCCTTGTTATCTTCCAAAAACTTAGTGGTCATCCTAGTCTGGTTTAGTGTTGACTTGCAAAATATTAATAGCAGTAACTGGTTTTGTCTTTGTATGTAGGACTTTTGTTATTTGGGTTTCTTTGTTTTTGTTTTTGGAGACAGGGCCTTACTCTGTCACCCAGGCTGGAGTACAGTGGCATGATCGTAGCTCACCGCAGCCTCAAACTCCTGGGCTCAAGGAGTCTTCCTGCCTCAGCCTTACAAAGTGTTGAGATGACAGGCATGAGCCACCTTGCCTGGCCAAGTTTTTGTTATTTGGAATGATGTTCTCTGCATGCTCACCTATCTGGTTTTCTCTCTTTCTCTCTCTCTCACTCATGAAAGTCAAGTGTCATGTTTTGTGTTGTCTAGTTATATCTTACTAATACTTTCTTTGAAATACAACATATGCAGGTATGAGACATGAACCTCATATTTTAGTATTGACAAATCAATCCTTATATTAGTGCTATTTTCCAACAAAGTGAGAAAAAACGAAGTGGAGGCAGCAGCAACACTGTCTCCCTGCTGACCACCCCCAAAATTTTTACAGGAACCACCACTTCCTCCTGTGACTTAGCCTTTTTGCTCAACTTCAGCTACCACCATTGGGATCCTGCTGCCTCTTAAAAGGGAAGTGACTGCTTTTTATGATGAACAAGGCTCTCCAGCTCTGGCCTGATTACATTCTCCATCTAGTATACATACAAGGGAAGCCATATTTTCATTATAAATAAAGACTATAATGAAAATTCCGGTTTGTGCTCCAAAGCTGAAATGGCTTCTGCTGATCAAGAGAATGCAAGCTGATGTAGAACCAAAGTTTTTCAAGGGCTGAGGACACAATAATG
>NW_012152285.1:4728569-4731053 GCF_000956105.1 Propithecus coquereli | reverse complement strand
AGTGGTTACCCTTCAGGAGGACAGTAGCTGCAAGGAGGCAATATGGGGAATTCTGGGAGGCTGGTAGTGTTTGTTTTTTGATCTGGGTGCTAATTATATAGGTGTGTTTCCACTTTTTGAAAATTTATTAAGCTGTATTCTTACGATATTTTTCACTTTTCTGAATTTTTGTAATGAAAAGCTGAAAGAAAACCCAAAGTCCGACTTAAGCACTATTTTTACAAGATAAAGGGAATTATTTATTTCTTCTAGCTACTCTGCATTGTATCTCTGTATTGTGTGCATTCCTTCTTTGTAGGTTGTGTTTGCCACACTCAATCGAAATTTATAGAACTATATATCCTTTTTGTTGGATGTTTTCCATTTGCCCTTCTGGATTCCCTCTGCTCCCTTCTCGGGCACACTCTGTATCTCAACAAGTTTACTTTTACTCCAGTTGGGTCCAACTAAGAGGATGCACCAGCAAGGATCAGAGTGAAAGGAGAGTAAGGAGTGTTCATTTACCTCCCTCCTTCTCTGCCAGCTGCCCCTAGTTGGTTGCCTCCTACCAAAGGCCACACCTCTTTTACCTGGTCCTCTCCAAAGGTGACAGCCACTCTCTGAGCTCTCTCCTCTTGTCCCTTCAGTCTTAAAGAGCACCTTTCTGTTGCTAATTTCCTGGCATATTTTACTATCCCTTGTTTGTTTCCTTTAACTCTGCTCACAGCATAGTAAATAATTCCTTTAGTAAATGCTCCTAAAGTATTCCGTTTGTATGTGTATGTGTATGCGTTTCCTCCTTGGACCTTACTGAAATAGCATGCTTTCCCAACTCTATATTAGCAATCTGAAATCTGATACCAAGTTTTACTCATGTTGGTATCATCACAAACCACTAACTGGTCCCTCTCAATAGTAGAGACCAAGACATATTTACTGAATTTTATATCCTAAGAACAGCCTAAGATAATCTAATTTATTAAAGTGCATGTATTATAAAGTCAACTGTAAAAAAAAACTATGAGTTTGTAATGGTACTCAAAGAAGATCAGCTTTCCAGGTGGCTAGGTATCCAACTGCTTATTCTAAAAATTGATGAATGAAGGGAAATAAGTATTTATCCTGCCTTTCATATATGGGCTATATTTCAGGATTGTCAAATAGTCAGGGTTGGATAGTTCTTTATGGAAGCATCATGGCAAATAAACACAGGCAGAGTGGTAAAATCAATAAATTACCATTTTGAAGCCTATAATGAAATAGTAGACTTGAGTAGTTATCATCAGTGGTTGCTAAAATCATTGGTAAAAAGTTGATGAAGAACATCATAATGGATAGATCAGGGTGACTTTACCTGATCAATCTTAGGTGATCAATCTTAACACATTGAAATTGGGAAAAACAGACATTATAAGCTTCCTCATAAGATGCAATGGAAAGCACAGAGCCCTACCTATAAAGTATTCCTGAAAAATAATTAAACCTTCATCCAATAAAGGTTCTAGCTCTAACAACCAGTTTGTAGGAAATGCAGAGGATAGAGAAACATTTTAAATATAACATGAAATTACGATCAGCGAATCTAGTGTGTGGGAAATTCTATAGGGTAAATAACCTGGCTTCTTCAACAAGTAGTGGGATAGGGGAGAAGGGGAGAAAGTCCTATTACAGATTTCCACCCCCCCAAACAAAGGAAAACAAACTTGCAAAAGACATACCTAACAAAGGCAACATGTGAATTTTGTTTAGATCATGTTTCAAACAAACCACCATAAAGGTATTTTGGAGATAATTGGGGTCAATTAAACATGTGCAGGGTATTAAAAGTATTAATTTTGTAGGGTATGATGATGGTATTTTGATTATGTTAAAAAATTTCTTATCTTCAAGATTCGTAAGAAAGAAATTGGATGATGGAATAGATAGAATACAAGCAGTAGAAAATCGGTAAATTTTGAATCTTGGTGATGGATACATTAGGGTGCATTTTATTATTCTCTTTACTTTGGGGAATATTTGAAATTTTCCATAATTAAAAAAAAAAACTTTTTAAAAGGTCTGTTGCCCTAAACTGTCCCTTTCTGAGGTTTATCTTCTCGAAGCTTTGTTCTGGATTCGCTTTGTTCTTCCTCAGTCTACATTTCTGCCTCAGTGATTTCAATCCCATTTATAGTTTGTACTGTCAATTCTTACCTGGATTATTGCAAGTTTCTTAGCTTGTCTCCCTGTCTTGGATCTACATAAATATCTCTTCTGTAGCCAGAATAATTTTCTTGCTCATTTGTGTTGTTGTCAGAATTCAGTTCCTTGTGGTTTTTAGGATTGAGGTCCCCTTTTTCTTGCTAGTTACCAATTGAAGGTCATTCCCAGCTTTGAGAGGCCACCTGCCTTCCTTAGTTCACGGCTCCCTTCTTCCATCTTCAAAGCCAGCAACTGTGAGTTGAGGCCCTTTTGCACTTTGAATCTCACCTCCTTTCATCTTACTTCTCTGATACTTTCTTCTTC
>NW_012152285.1:4726047-4728519 GCF_000956105.1 Propithecus coquereli | reverse complement strand
CTCTACAAAAAAATTAAGAAAATTAGAAAAGAAAAAGGAAATATATTTTAAAACTCATTACTTCCTAATTATTTTACTATATTTGCTATTATGTATTTCCTTGTGATTAGTTATGTAAATTATAACTGTATGGTGGAAATATGAGGGGAACATAGAGAAGGAAGGGATAAGTTGTCTGGAAGAATTGGGAAGACTTTCATACATTCCGTTTTGCATATCACTCTCTGCTTTCAAATTAATTGTCTCACTGCCTTTGAAAAGGCAATGGGCTTCTTATCTTTCTCGCCTTTTATGCTTTATTTGATCGGGTGGCTCTTACCCTGTCTATTCAAATCTGAACCACCCTTCAGACTCAGTTTAAATTTGACCTCCTTCCTGAAGCTTTCCCTGAGCTCCTTCAAACCATAGCTTTATATGCACCCTCTGAGCTCCTGCAGCATTTGCTGACTGGAAAATTCTTTTGAGTAATCTTCAGTTGTTAACTGTGAGCATCACTGTAAGGTGGGCTGAACATACAATAACCATGACTGATAGGCGTCAGTAGATTTTAGAATTCTAGGGCCCTGTTACATATGATCGATTGATTAAAAAAAGTAATTGTAAATTTTTGCAAGGTCATGAATTCTTTGTCTTATTCAATATAATCATTTGATAGCATATGAACCAAAAATGTCAAAATATAAATTATTTTTAATAAAAGGGTCTGAGGCCAGGAGAATGCCATGCTGTATGTTGGGAAGAAGATGGGCCTTAGCCTCAGGTGGACTTGTGTTCTAATTCCTGCCCTGTCATTTCTTCGCCTGTATGTCCTTGCATGAGTTATTTAATTGTTTTGAGACTTTATTCTTTTACCTGCAAGTGAGAAGTACCATCTGTCTTACAGGACTATTGTGAGCATTTCTAGACCACGAGATTATGGACAGAATGTTACTTACTGTTCTGTCCTTAGTGCCTGGCACCAAGTTAGCTTGCATTATGTATTTGTTAAAAAAGAATGATTGAGTCAGCTCTCATTTATTACTATGAAATCATTTAGAAATGTCATTACTTTCCACTGCAGTGGAATAGGCACATGGACATTTCTTCCCTTCGTGGAACCAAAATAACAACTTAGATTTGTAACCGATTAAGGAAATCAAACTAATGTTAAAACAAGAAGTGAAATTAAGCACTCAGTGGATTTGCTAACATGATCCAGTTCCTTCCTGTGGTCATTCACTTTAGATATGTCTGTACTATTTCCTAAAGTCTCAGTGCACTGCAGTTTTCCATTTGCTGGGGTTCCTGTTCTTTTGAAGTTGCAGAATCATTCTGTGCTTGCAGAACCCCTGAGCTGTAAGCCAATCTGAATAGCCTGTGGTAAGGAATGGGGAGAAGGGCGTATATTCTCGGCACACAGTATTGTCTTCTATGCTGGTGATTTCTAGAATTATTATGTACATCAGAAACACAGTACTGTCTTCTATGCTGGTGACTTCTAGAATTATTATGTACCAAAAGCAGTCATTATAAAGAATGAGACCTATGATACATTCCTCCTTAGCATCTTTGCATTGGTGACAATGTTGAAAAGCTGATTCCTGTTTACTGATTCAGGGCTAGGATTAAGTCACTGTACCATATGTGGTAGGCAGAATAACGATCTCTCCAAAGTGTCCACATCCTAATCCCCAGAACCAATGAATATGTTACCGTTCATTGCAAAAGGGACTTTGCGGTTGTGATTAAATTAAAGATTTTAACGTAGAGAGAATATCCTGCATTATCCAAGTGAGCCCAGTGTAATCACAAAGGTCTTTAAAAGTTGGAGGGAAGAAGCTGGAGAGTCAGAGAAGGAGAAGGAAAGATGGGAGCAGTTGCTGGAGCCATATGATTACCGGCTTTGAAGATGTAGGAAGGGGCAAAAAGCCAAGAAATGTAGGTAGCACTAGAAATAGAAAAGGTAGGGAAACAGGTTGTTTCCTAGACTGGTTCAGGAAGAATACAGTCTTGCTTATAACTTTTTTATTTTTCAGCATATTATGAGGGTACAAATGTTTAGGTTACGTGTGTTGCCCTTCCGCCCCCTCCCCCCCAAGTCCGAGTTTCAAATATGTCCATCCTTCAGGTGGTGCGCATTGCACTGTTTGTGTATGCATATACCCGTCCCCTTCTCCCTCTTGCCCCCTCCCCCCCTTTTTTTTTCAGACAGAGTCTCTGTTGCCTGGGCTAGAGTGCAGCGGCATCATCATAGGTTGTTCACTGCAATCTCCAACTCCTGGGCTCAAGCAATCCTCCTGCCTCAGCCTCCTGAGTAGCTGGGACTATAAACATGCACCACCACGCCTGGCTAATTTTTCTTTTTTCTATTTTTAGTTGCCCTAGAGATGGATCTTGCTCTTGCTGAGGCTGGTCTTGAACCCCTGACCTCAAGCAATCCTCCTGCCTCAGCCTCCCAGAGTGCTAGGATTACAGGCATGAGCCACCATGCCC
>NW_012152285.1:4711838-4714657 GCF_000956105.1 Propithecus coquereli | reverse complement strand
GGCAAGCACCAACATGCCCAGCTAATTTTTCTATTTTTTAGTAGACATAGAGTCTTGCTCTTGCTCAGGCTGGTCTTGAACTTCTTAGCTCAAGCAATCCTCCTGCCTTGGCTTCCCAGAGTGCTGGGATTACAGGCATGAGCCACTGCACCAGGCTTAGTATGGCCTCTTATTTCAAGTTCCAGGAGATGACTTCCTGGAGACACTGAATCCTAATTTTAAATTCTCGACGGAAAGACCCTGTTTGACATGTCTTGAGTCAGGTGTCATCACTTCTAATCAATTGTGACTAGAGGGCAGGCCCCCATACCATGTGAATATTCAGGGTCATTGCCAGATAGGCAGCCAAAAAATTGTCTTCTGCCAGTATCCAACCTTGTTATGCTAATGTGCATTTTGTTTATATACTTTTAGATACTTCCTTTTCTCCAACATGGATAATTGGGTACAAAATGTTATATATTTTATTTGGTCACCATTTGCTTTATATGGAGTATTAAGATATTATGCTTTGGTGAAGTTCCTACGACTTAAAAATACAACAGTTTTAAAGATTTTTAAAAGTTTAAAATTTTAAGATTAGTGAACCTCAGCTCTGCCATTAGAAGGAGGGAGAAATGTCATGTTGTCTAAATGTGTGATCATAGTCATATAGAATTTATATATTTAGTATTAAATTCCTATCCCCTAAATCACATTATTAGGTGATACACACATAACAGCTCCTGGAATAGATGGTATTGCTAGTTATTTTATTTGATTTGGCTCTTTGGTTGACATGAATTCTTTTTTTGGCTATCATCTTTGTCTCAACCCCAGGAATTTTAGGCTATTTCTAAACACTCCTCTTCTCAAACCAAAACTCTTCCCAAATTCTTTTAATATCTTTTCTGACCTATTTTCTTTTTCCATTAACTCCAGATATTTGGTTTCCTTTGCTCTTCACCCCCATTATTTCATATTCTAGACCTATTTTTTTTAATTTGAAGATTAATAGATTCTTTGGGGAGTCATTAAAAATTATTTCCTTATAGACTAGACATGACTTTTTATTCCCAAGTGCAGGAAACTTCAAATTATGTGATTATGCTAATGTAAATGTATGCGATTAACAATGTACTTACTTATCTGTCTACTAAACAAACCAACTCTCTAGAAGACAGGAGGTGAGCTTTCTTCTCCCTGTCTTTAGTGTGTAGCACAGCTCTTGACACATAGTGAAAAGAATTAATTGAATAAATAAATGTTGTGAACATTTAGGCACATTCAATAAAGATCAATCAGATTTTAAAAAATTAGTAAAATAAATTAATGAAAAAAGTAGTGAGACCTTTAATATGGGCACCTTCGGGTTCATTTAAGGCTTGGTGCTTAGTTACAAGAATGCTTTTGTCTGCATTATTCCTTAAAGCCTGGATTTTCATTGTTATAGGTCCTCTCCAAATATTTTCCATCCCCTCAATGCTCAGCTCAAATGTTAGCTCGATTCTTCCCTGATCTTCCCAACCGTAAAGTGGGGATTTCTCCTTCTTTGAATGCCTTTTGCTCTCTGTACTACTTTTGTGATAATTACCAACATACCAATGAATCTAACATACAACTCTGGATTGCTGCCAGCAGTGAACTCATTTTATTATAAACTCAAGATTATAAATTTCTTGTATAGCACACAGATTTAACCTACTTTCATATTCTGTGTCTTCCCAAACACCATGCTTTGATCTAAGTTAGTGATGACTAGATATTTATTCAGTGTTTTCTGAATAAATATCATCTAGTTATATTTGTTCTGTTGCTCAACTGCAGCCTAGGCAATTGCACCTATATCACTACATCTAAATGAAAGATGTTTTGGATTTGAAGAGTGCTTAAGTTTACTACTACTCTTTGATATTTTAAAGATTGTAGTGTATGTTACATGGGATTCTAATGTCTTGAAGTCTACTTTATTTTCTTTGGTATGAATTTTGCCAGAATCAACTGGAGATCCATAGAGGAAAGTTTTACATTCCAATTTGGAAATTTAGGCAATGTCTCTTTAATGTTTGATAGTATAACTGAAAACTGAGTTTCTTACAACTAGGCGAATGTCTTCAACTTGCCTTATTGATTGAGTTTCCTGATGTTTATACTGATATTTTGGTATACCACAGACTTGGTATACAACCTAAATTATGCTTTTCCTCTTGCCTGAAGCTCTTACCTAGCTAGTCTAAGCTAAAATGATACGTTGGGGGATGAGAGGCATAATATATAAAGAGCACACATTCTGTTTGCTGACAACATGATATTATACATAAAACTTCTGAAGACTCCACCAAAATAGTGTTAGAACTCATAAACTAACTCAATAAACTTACAGGATACAAATTGACTTACAAAAATCAATAGCATTTCCATACACTAACAATGAACTATCTGAAAAAGAAATTAAGAAAACTATCACATTTATAATGGCATCAGAAAAAAATATAAGGAAATTTAACCAAGTGAAAGATGTGTATACCGAAAACTACAAACGTTGATGAAGGAAATTGAAAATGACACAAATAAATGGAAAGGTCTCTTGTGTCATGCATTGAAAAAATTAACACTGTTAAAATGTCCATAACTACCCATATCAATCTTCAGATTCAATGAAATCTGAAATTCAATCAAAATTCCAATGCCATTCTTAACAGAAATAGAAAAAACAACCCTAGGCCGGGTGCAGTGGCTCACGCCTGTAATCCTAGCACCCTGGGGGGCCGAGGCCGGAGGATCATTTGAGCTCAGGAGTTCGAGACCAGCCTGAGTAAGAGTGAGACCCTGTCTCTACT
>NW_012152285.1:4710544-4711788 GCF_000956105.1 Propithecus coquereli | reverse complement strand
TCTTCCATCTTCAAAGCCAGCAACTGTGAGTTGAGGCCCTTTTGCACTTTGAATCTCACCTCCTTTCATCTTACTTCTCTGATACTTTCTTCTTCCATAGTCTTCACTTTTAAGAAGTGTGATTAGATAGGGACCACCTGGATAATCCAGGATAATGTTTCCATCTCTAGGTCCTTAGCTTAATCACATCTGCAAGGTCCCCTTTGCCATTGGAAACAACATATTCACATCACAGTGTCTGGGGATTAGGATGTGGACATCTTTGGGAGTGAGAATGGAGCATTATTCAATCTACCACAGAAGGCCATGTTTCTACTTATTTCCTCTTTGTTTCCTTTCACCTGGTATCTTTTAACATATAAAAGCCCTAAAATCAATTGACATTTATAAATGTTCTTCTATCTACCTTCTTTAAAAGAAGGGGTAAGTATCTATGAGATCCTTAGTGCTATTAGAGATGTAACACTATGGCCTGGACGCTTAAGAGCAAATATTTTAGAATATTATAACCTTAAGATATAAGACATTCTATTTCTTAGGGGCCACTTCTTTGTATTCACACTAGCTTAATTTAAAAATAATCTATTGAAGCTAGCTTAATTAAGAAATAAAAAGTGATTTTAATGCAATATATCATAGAATCCAAGGGAAGAAGTACATTTGAACCTTACAAAGGAGTGGATGCAAAAGAAAGAAAGCCATTAGAAACTGTCTCTTTTCACCACCTTCTCCCATAACCACCCCTGTCTGCAAGTGGTCTGTATTGACAGACAGAAGTCTGTCTGTACTTCTCTCCTACTACCAGACCCTGCTTCTGCCTGCTCTTCGTGCTTCTCCCTGGTTGCTCAGGGTTACTGGGTCCCCAGGAAGTCCTTTCTTTTTTTTTTGAGACAGAGTCTCACTCTGTTGCCCTGGCTAGAGTGCAATGACATCATCATAGCTCACTGCAGCTTCAAACTCCTGGGCTCAAGTGATCCTCTTGCCTCAGCCTCCCAAGTAGCTGGAACTACTGTTGGCAAGCACCAACATGCCCAGCTAATTTTTCTATTTTTTAGTAGACATAGAGTCTTGCTCTTGCTCAGGCTGGTCTTGAACTTCTTAGCTCAAGCAATCCTCCTGCCTTGGCTTCCCAGAGTGCTGGGATTACAGGCATGAGCCACTGCACCAGGCTTAGTATGGCCTCTTATTTCAAGTTCCAGGAGATGACTTCCTGGAGACACTGAATCCTAATTTTAAATTCTCGA
>NW_012152285.1:4557308-4707539 GCF_000956105.1 Propithecus coquereli | reverse complement strand
AATTCTGGAGCCAGATGGATTTGAGTGCAAATTCTTGGTCAATCACTTACTAGCTGTGTGATAATGGGCAACCTATAAATCTCTAGATGCTTCAACTTTTGAATGTTTAAAATGGAGATAAGCCAGTACTTGATTCAGAGAGTTCTTATGAGGATTAAATGAGAAAATTTATGTAAAAATTTATGGACCAATGCCATGGAGATTTTCCATTGCTCCATGGCAGTGATTTCTGGGATATGAGCCCAAAAACACAGGCAACAAAAGCAAAAATGCAAACTGGATTGTATCAAACTGAAAAGCTTCTGCATAGCAAAGGAAACAATAGAGTCAAGAGACAATCTACAGATAGGGAGAAAATATTTGCAAGTCATACATTGAATAAGGGACTAATATCCAAAATATACAAGGAACTCAAGCAACTGTATACAAGAAAATAAACAACTCTATAAAAATGGGCAAAGGACCATTTCTCAAATAAAGACATACAAATGGTCAAGAAATATATGAAAAAATGCTCAATAGAGCATTTTCAATAGAGAAATGCAAATTAAAACCACCTCATGAGATATCACCTCATACCACTTAGATTGACTATTATCAAAAAGATAAAATATAACAAGTTTTCGATGACGCGGAGTAAAGAAAACCCTTGTACACTCTTGGTGGTATTGTAAATTAGTACAGCCATCTTGGAAAACTAACAATAGATCTAGCATACGATGCAGCAATCCCATCTCTGGGTATATATCCAAAGGAATTAAAAACAGAGATATCTGTACTCCCATATTCATTGGAGCATTATTCACCATAGCCAAGACAAGGAAACAACCTAAGGGTCCATTAATGGATGAATGTTTTTTTTAAAAAAATAAAATTCGATATATATACACAATGTAATACTATTCAGCCATTAAAAATAAGAAATTCTGTCACTTGTGACAGCATGGATGAACCTAAAGGACATTATGTTAAGTGAAACAAGCCAGGCCTAGAGACAGACAAATACCATATGATCTTACTTGAACGTAGAATCTTGAAAAGATAAACTCATAGAAGTAGAATGTAAAAAGTAGAATGGTAGTTACCAGAGACCGGGGGTCGGGGGGGACAAGGAAAGGGGAGACATTGGCCAACAGGTACAAAATCTTGGTTAGATAGGAGGAATAAATTCTGCTGATCTATTGCACAGCGTGGTGACTGCAGTTGATAATAATGTATTATATATTTCTAAATAGCTAAAAGAGAGGATTTTAAATGCTCTCACCACAAGGAAAAGACAAATATTTGAAGTGATGGATATGCTAATTAGTCTGATTCGATTATTCCACATATATTGCAACATCACATTGTACCCCATAAATGTATGTAATTATCATTTGTCAATTAAAAATAAAATAGAACTTAAAAAGAAGAACACAAATTCTGGAGCTAGATGGATTTGAGTGCAAATTCTTGGTTGACAATTTACTAGCTGTGTGATAATGGGCAACCTATAAATCTCTAGATGCTTCAACTTTCAAACGTCTAAAATGGAGATAAGCCAGTACTTAATTCATGGATTTCTTATGAGGATTAAATGAGAAAATTTATGTAAACAGCATAGGATAATACCTGTCACTGTTTAAGTGTCCAATAATTATCTGCTATTATCTTAGTCAATTTTAAGAAGAGCTGAAGGTTGAGAATGAAAGTTTATGCAGTGGCTGCCACCTGCACGAGGCACATGCAAAGATTAACTCATTTGAACTTTTATTACTGGAGGAAAAACAATCCACTTCCTGTGGGTTTTCATAACAGTTATCCTCTTTGGGAATGTAAAAATCCTGTACTATTAAAATAACATTTTTTAACAGACAAAAGCACTTCATTAAAGTTTGTATCCCTATAATATCTTGGATTTGCTTTCTGCTTAAAAAATATTATTTTCAGTTAAGGAATGAAATTTGAATTTGCATATGTTGGCATTGCCGCTAAAAAAAATTTCTTTCACATTCCAAAACCGCAATACATGAAAAGGGATTCTCTCTTAGAACAGAGACACATGCCTCATGACCTCGCTCCTCATCACCTCATTGCTCTTTTGAATTTTTAGAGAAACTCTCATATATATAATATTAACTTACTTACATTTAGAAAATTTTTTTCCTTAAAAGTTTCAAAGTTTCACATCTTGAAATTTTAAAGACTGGAAAGACTTTGTCTAGGACTGGCTGAAGACCAGGTCTACTAGGAGTGGGTGTATGGCAGGAAAAGGAACCAACAGAAACAAACTATGCCTCTTTCTTACAGGAAAGAAAGGGAATTAGGCTGCTAATTGTTCCAAGCAATTAGGTGTGGAAATGCAGAAGGGAAATAGGTGTGGGATATCCTTATCTGATAAACAATTCACCACACCAGTTTAACAAATCCAAGTCATAAAATGGAATACTTTAATAACTATCCTGCATTAACGAATGTGTGTGTGCGTGTGCGTGGGTGTGTGTGTGTGTGTGTGTGTGTAATAAAATAAAAAGCTTCTAGGAAATCTTGAAGGACTACAGTAACTAAAATCCAATAATTTTGCCATCAATATTACTTTCTAAATTAGTTTCAATTCAATAAAAACTAAAAGCAATTTTGGGTCATGACATTATGGCAGGCATTATACCAGGTTGAGCCTACAAAGTTGAATAAGCTGTAGACGTTATTCTAAGAAAGCTTACAATCTGGTGGTATAAGGGTTTCTCTATCCTCAAGTTTTAACTTTGAAACATTTAGCCATAAACATGAAATAATATAAAACACACCATCAAAACTTTCTTCCTGAAACATATTTATTTCTTGCTCTTTCGGCACATGTATGTAAGAGATAAACTGCCTTAGTCTTTGTTTGAGAATGCCTACAATTTTCTTTCACTCTATTTTAATAGTTTGAGTGTATAATTGGTTTTTTAATACTACCATAGGGACGTGAAGGAGGTGATGGGAACAGAGCAAGTTAAAGCTCCACAAAGCTCTCAGTCTGTGATTCAGTTGTTTTTCTTGAATAAACACTCTTTGAATTGTTGCTTGGACCACATTTACTTTCTCTCCACAATCTGAAAATACACATCTATTATTTTCTTACCTCTTTAGTTGCTTTTGAGAATGTGTTATTGCCCAATATGTTTCTTTGTAAGTAAACTCTCTTTCGTGTCTGATTGATTTAAAAAAATTCTCCGTCTTTATTGTTTTTCAGTATCACCTCAATACAGTTGAACCTTGAACAATTCAGGTTTGAACTGTGCAGGTCCACTTATATGCAAATTCTCTTCTGCTTCTGCCACCCTTGAGACAGCAAGCCCAACCCCTCCTCTTCCTCTTCCTTCTCAGTCCACTCAACATGAACACTGAAGACCACAAGGACGGAGACCTTTATGATGGTTCACTTCTACTTTATAAATAGTAAATATATTTTCTCTTCCTTATGATATTCTTAGTAACATTTTCTTTTCTCTGGCTTACTTTATTGTGAGAATACAGTATATGATGTATGTATAGCATACGAAATGAGTTAATTGGCTGTTTATGTTATCAGTAAGACTTCCAGTCAACAGTAGGCTATTAGTAGTCAAGTTTGTGGGGAGTCAAAAGTTATGTGCAGATTTTCAGCTGCATAGGGGTTGGCACCCATAACCCCAGCATTGTTTAAGGGTCAACCGTGGCATGGATTTATTTATGGTTATCATCCTCAAAACTTCATTAATTTGAGGAGTCTGTTTCTTTCAGTAATTCTAGAAAATTCTTAGTCTTATCTCTTTGACTATTATAATATCTCTTCCCTATTGTCTCTTTTTCCCTTTCTGGAAATCATATTAGACAAATGTTCAATCTTTTTACTTTAACTTCTACATTTTAGAATTATTTTTTGCAATCTCCAAAGCTTTAGTTCTCTCTGCTGAGTAATTCTGTGGAGGGTTTTTCTTCCAGATAACCAATTCTTTCTTTTTTATAAAATTTTTTTTCTTATTTCAACATATTACAGGGGTACAAATGTTTAGGTTACATATATTGCCTTTGCCCCACCCGAGTCAGAGCTTCAAGCGTGTCCGTCCCCCAGACGGTGCACCACACTCGTTAGGTGTGAATATACCCATCCCCTCCTCCCCCACAACCTGCCTCACGCCCGATGAATGTTACTACTATATGTGCACTTAAGTGTTGGTTCTTTCTTCAGCAGTGTTGAATCATTGGACTAATAATGGAATAATGTTTTCAAAGTTCTGAGTGAAAATCATTTTCAACTTAGAATTCCGAACCAGCCAAATAATTACACAAAAGTGAAGACAAAGTAGACATTTTTAGATAAAGACCAAGACAATTTACTACTTACATACACTTGTTGTTGAGAGTATTCACTGAATTCTCAATTTTAATTGTTTTTTATAGAAGTTCTATTTTTTTCCCAAATGGCCTGTATTTTTCTTGGAGATTTAATTTTTAAATTTTTGTCTTTAATCATTTTAAACATATTTACTTTATATTTTATTTTTGAAAATTTCCATCATCTAAAATTCGTGGGGCTGTAGTCACTATTTGATGTTTGCTGATTGTTCTGTGGTGCATTTTTTCTCCTGAATAATTTTAAATGTTTTTAAAATTGTGAGCTCATCTTTTCTAGGGATTTTTGATTTTTTTCTGAGAACCAAAGAGTTTCTGAGAAACTCTTGTGGGAGCATACCTCTAGAATGGTTTTGCATTTGCCTCTGCCGGAACCTCCAGGATATTCTGCCATCTTCAATCCAATTTAATTTTAGTTTCCTGGCTTGGATGTACATAGACTATGAAGTTAGTAAAGATATGCCAAATAGTGTATATTTTGCCAAATATATACTATTTTTAAGGGCACAGATAATAGTTACAAAAATTAGCCAAATTCTAGGCCATAAAGTAAGTCTTTACAAATTACAAGTATTTTGCAAATGTTCTCAGACCTCTTGGAATTAAATTAGAAAGCAATCACAAAAAGATAACTAGTAAACCTCCACATATTTGAAAATCAGACATTTCATTTCTAAATTACCAATGGATTTAAAAAGAAATGAAAAAAATTTATAAAATGTTTTAACTGTATGACCAAGTGGAAATGTGAGAAATTAAAATCTTATGGTATGCAGTTTGAGAAATAAAAATAAAATACTAAGTCCCCAACCACTAAACAGACCCCCTCTTGGCCAGGGGAACCCCGGAGAAACCTTAAAACTCAGGTCCTAGCCACGATGGAATGGGAAGTTAGACACACCTCGTTATACCCATCCCTTGAAAATCATCATTAGTTTTTCTTCCCTAAGGGCTAAACAAGCCTTTCGAAAGGCTTGTTCCACGGCTGATTTCAATCAACTGTCTAATGCTGCTCCTCCCTTTTTGTGGTTTTGGCACAACTGACCAGCATTCCTTCCTGAGCAGAGGCCACTGACCATGGAGTGGTTTTGACCAGTCTATGGAGGATAAGCAGTGAGGGTTTTCATGTCTTCTGCTTCACGTTTTGATGTCAGAGGGCCAAAACTCCTTGGATCATGCTGAAGCCGCCATTTTTTGTACATGCAACCTATGAAGGGTCAGGAAGCTCAACTGCAGATGCGCATGTTTCTCCTTTCATAAATATTCATAACTCCTCCTATAGTTTGTTAAATATGCATACATGACCACTCTGCTCAGCATAAATTTCTGTGACCATTGTCCCTCCCTCCTAGTACATGCTCTCAGCTTCTGCTGCAGGTTATGCTTTCCAGCCTGTCAGAATGGTTGCCCTGTAGGCTGCAGCTCTTTATGAGAAATGAAGTTCTCCTTTCTGAATTTATGAACTTCATCGTTTTTCCGTTGACAAGTTAAAGAAGAAATTAGAGACAATGTTATAGCCTTGAATAGATATTAAAAAATAAAAAAGCATAATAATCAATGATATAAACATCCATTTAAAAAGTTAGTGTTAGGCAGGGCGTGATGGCTCACACCTGCAATCCTAGCACTCTGGGAGGCCGAGGCCAGAGGATTGCTTGAGCTCAGGAGTTCAAGATCAGCCTGAGCAAGAGAGACCCTATCTCTACTGAAAACAGAAAAATCAGCTGTGCGTTCTGGTGGGTGCCTGTAGTCCCAGCTACTCGGGAGGCTGAGGCAGGAGCATCACTTGAGCCCAGGAGTTTGAGGTTGCTGTGAGCTAGGCTGACGCCAGGGCACTCTAGCCTGGACAACAGAAGGAAGATAAATCAAATAGAAAAGAAACATACATTAGCAAAGGATTAACAAGCCAAAAGCTTTCTTTCAAAAACGAATAAAATTGGTGAACTCCTACTGAGAATTCTCAAGAAAAAATGAAAAGCCAGAGAAGATCAAAATCAGGAATAAAAAATTAAACATCATTACAGATAACCTCAGACAGTAAGATAAGTGATTATTATGAATACCTGTATGGCATAAATTTGAAAATGTCCAGGAAATATAGAAATTCATGAAAAAAGATAATCCTGATGCTAAAATAGAAAAATATTAGTTCCATATCCTTAAAGAAATTGAAAAAAATTAATATCTTCTCATATAGAAATCAAATGCAGAAAAAATTAAAACAAATTTTAAAACAAATTATTTCTGGAATGTAATATTATTTTCAATATTCAAAATTTAACCAGTATAGTTGATCATATTAACAGAATAAAAGGAGCAATACAATTTTCTGCATTGATAGATGCAGAAAAAACATTTGATAAAATTAAAAATCAATTCATTATAAAATTTCTTAGCAAACTAGGACTAGAAAGATCTTCCTTAATATGAAAAAAAAGAATGTATGAAAAACATACAATAAACATCAAACAACGGTGAGACATAGACAACTTTTCTTTTTAGATAAGGAACAAGAAAAGGATATTCAAAAAATCATCCTTTCTCTTCTGGTGCCCTTCCCAGTGCAATAAAGCAAGATAAAGAACTAAAAGAATAAATTGGAAAGGAACAAATAAAACTGCCATTATTGGCAGAATTGTGTGCACGTGAAACAAATCTACAGATAAATTATAGAATTTGTAGGTTTGTAAAATGTTAAATATAAGCACAATATTAAGAAATGTACTGCATTTCTGTAGATAACAAGCAGTTCGAATGAACTGCTAAATATCAATTGCTAAGTACAAAACCATAAAATATCTCGGAATAAATCTAATGAATTATGTTTCAGATATGTATAGAAAATTCGATCAGACATTACTGAGAGACAAATAAATGGGAGGATATACCAGGTTAATGTATTAGAAGCTTTTTTATTGTAAAGATATCAATTTCTTCAATTTTATCTACAAATTTCAGTAGAATACCAATTAAAATCCTAATGATAGTTGTGTGAGAATTGAGAAGTTGGTTAGTAAAGTTATGTGGAAATATAAAGAGCCAAAAACATCATGAAACTTTAGTCATTAAAAATATGGCATTGGAATAAGGACAAATAGAAATATGTAACAGAATAAATGTCTAGAAACAGACCCACAGAAATACAGACACTTGATTTATGACAAATGTAGCTCAGTGGAGCAGTGATATATTCAGGAAATGGTACTGGATCAATTGGATTATCATATGGAAAATAAAAAATAAGCCCCTACCTCACAACATACACCATATCAGTTTCTTTGGTTGTGGATCTCAGTGTGGTGATGGAAAAATTAAGATTCAAGAAGAAAACATAGGAATATATACACATTCATGACCTTAGTGTAGGCAAAGATTTTTTAAAAACAAGAAATAAAAAACACTAATAAAGGAAGAAGGTAGATAAATTGAACTACATTCAAACTAAAAACTTCATTAAAAAACAAGACATAACGTTAAAGGAGTGAAAACCTAAGTCACAGAATAGGGGAAGATAATTGCAATACATATAATAGACAAAGGGTTAAAATCCAAAATAAATTAAGAATATCAGCAAATAAGCTGGCAACTCAATAAAAAATGTTCAGAGATTTGAACAAGCCCTTCACAATGATGTTACGAAACTGACCTATAAATGTATGAAAATGCAATAAAACTCCTTAATCAGGGAAATAAATTAATACCACTGTGAAATAAAACTACAACATTGGTACAACTATATTGGAAAAGCAAGACATTATCTATTAAAGTTGAACATATGCCCTACTTATGATCTATCAATTCTACTCCTAGGTATATAACTAGAAAACATATTTATGTACCACAAAAAACTTCTACAAAAATATTCATCCATTATAATTTATGATGAACACTAAGAAAAAAAAGTTACCAACAGAAAACTGGATAAATTATTTGCAATATAATCATACCAAGAATGCAACAGAGCAGTGAAAATAAACTAAATCTATGCAAGACCACATGGATGAAAGGTGTCATGGGCTAAATTCCATCCACCTAAAAATTCCTGTGTTGTAGCCCTAAACCCCAATACTTTAGAACGTGGCTGTATTTGGAGACAAGAGTCTTTAAAGAGTTAATTAACTTAAAATGAGGCCGTTAGGATGGCCTCTAATCTAATATAATGGGTGTCTTTATAAGAAGAGGACACAGACATGTACAGAGGGAAGATGATGTGGAGACACAGGGAGAAGATGGCCATGTACAAGCCGAGGAGAGAGATCTCAGAAAAAGCCTACCCTGCCAATGCCTTGAACTTAGACTTCTAGCTTCCAGAACTGTGAAAAAAGAAAATTTTGTCATTTAAGTCTCCCAGTCTGTGGTGCTTTGTTATGGCAACCTGAGAAAACTAACATGGAAGGGCACAGAGGCACTTCAGAATAGGGAGTAAGAATGTCCCCAAATCTGCTCCATAACAGCAAGAAGAACACTATTAAAAATTGCCAACAGCAAATTTTCAGAACTCTAGAAATAATGAAAGGCTTGCAACGATACAAGGAGTGTTTATTTAAGAAAAATAACTGAATTGTGGTAAGGACAGAGTGCTTTGTGGAGCTTGAACTTGCCCTATTCCCATCACCTCCTCCCCATCTCCATGGTAGTCGTAAAAACCAACAGCCGCACAACTATGATAACTCTGACAACTGGAAGCCTGGAAGCCATGGACCCAAGAATGGGTTTGGAGCTCCCTAAAAAGCTGTAGCCAAGAGAATTGTCACTATTTGACCTATGTGGCAGCTCCCTGAGAAGCTCCGTCTTCAGGGCCTGTCTTTATTTGACCTGACTAGAATTCTATCTGTGCAAAAAGTCCTCTACCAGGGGTTTTTGTAAGAAACAACCTGCAAGCATTGTTCATCCTCATAGCTGATAAGGATACCAGGGGAGAGCTATCAAGAGACCAAAACACTTGAAAAACAGAAATGAGATGTCCATAATGGGCTTTGTCTGAGTCTGTTTCAGTTGCTATAACAAACATATCTTAGACTGGGTAATTTATAAACAACAGAAATTTATTTCTCATGGTTCTAAAAGCTGGAAAGTCCAAGATCAAGGAGCCGACAGATTTGATGTCTGGGGAGGATGCTGTTCCTCATAAATGATGCCTTCTAGCTGCATCTTCACATGGTATAAAGGGTGAGTGCTTACTCACATGGTGGAAGGGGCAAACAGCTCCCTGATACCTCTTTAATAAGGTCACTAATTCCATTCATGAGGAAGGATCCCTCATGACTTAATCACTTCCTGAAATTTCCACCTCTTAATACTATGGCATTGGGCAGTAGGTTCCAAAACATGAATTTTGGAGGGACACAAATATTCAGAACCATAATAGGCTTTGAAAAACTTACATATTTCTGGGGATCTGGAAGGCAACATGCATATGCAGAGCTGTGCCCATGCCAAGAAAGACCAGAGAAGGCCCTACTCGCTCATCTCTGCCTGACCTCAAGGCTCAATGCAAGAAGAAAGTGAAGGCTTGAGAGTTGATACTATCTGTGGTTTCAGGAATTCACTGGGGGTCTTGGAATGCATTCACTGTGGATAAGAGGGAACTATTGTATTTAGAGCAGAGCATTAATTCTGATTGGATCCTAAATTTTTAAAAATGAAACAATAAAGTTATAACTTTTTGGGATACAATTATGAAAATATTTGAATATTACATGATATTAAAATACCATTAATTTACTTAGTTGACATAATGACACTGTGGTTATATAGGACAATGCCTTTATTCTTACAAGATGCATGTTTAAATATTTAGGAATAAATATGCTATTTGAAACTTCCAAATTGTTGAAAAAAACACATGTGCATGTCTGTGTAGAGAGAGGAGGGAAGGAAGAAATGGGGCAAAATGTGAACAATTGCTGAGTCTAGGTAAAGGACATATGGGATTTTATTCTACTAATATATTTTTGAAATTTTTAAAAATTAGAAGTGGGCAGAAACATGCAAGGATCTATTATGCAAATTGATTCTTTTACAACTATCCATGTCTACTTCTCTTTGTGAAATTTCAAGTATCCTCAGAGGTGAGCAGTGGCTCTAGCACTGCCTATGCTCCTAACTCCTTCTGTCAGGTTTTAGTCTGAAATGTTGGTTCTTGACTTGCTTGTGGCTGAAGAATGACCAGACATGCCAAAGTTAGGCAAGCACGGAATTGAGGTTTATCGAGGAGAGGATAGGATCATAGGGCGAAAGCAAGATGTAGGTTTACAGAACATGGTACATATGCCACAGATGACAACCAGACCCATTGTCACAGCAAAGGGAGAGCAAAAGGAAGAGTGCACAAAAAAAGGGACTTGGTTATGGCCTGTGTCTTGTTTTATAGTGCCTAGACTGGGATCTCCCTTGGGGTTCAGAGGTTACCATGGAACCACTTTGATTGGACAGTTGGGAGTCACATGACCTGAGCCTAAATTAGGCATGCAGGTTGTCCTAGTTCAATTTCCAGACTCTATGGTACCTATACTGGTTGGCCCATGGCCTAGAGAGTCCTCTGCATTCGCAGCTGGCGCACTAAGTAATGATCGGCAGATTTATAGGGTATTCCCTCTTCCCCAGGTATAGCAGTTGCTCAGGAGATTAGGGTGGGGCAGGACCAAGATGGGGCCACAGCACCCACTTTTGTCCCTAGGAGAACCAGAATCCCTCACTATCTACCTAACACTTCCCTTTTCCATTTATAAAATTCTTTAGGTTGAGCTGTTGTCTTCCTGCTCCCAGGAAACCTAGAATTTACCTTCTGAGAATGCAAAGATTTGCAAATACAAGTTTCTGGAGAGACATCTCTATTACTGGGGACATATAAATTATAGAGAATGGAGGAGTGGTGCCCAGGAAGTGGGGCAGTTTGCTCTTGGAAACATGTTAGCAGAAAGTGGGTGGAGGTGTTTGGCAAATGAGATGAAACTAAAGGGTCAGCTTTAGCAAAGACATAGAGAAAGTGAATTCTTGAACTCTACTTTCCGGAATGTTTCTCCTTCTATTTCTAGCATTCCTTCATCAGATATTCTCATTTATTTTTATTTCACTGAACTTTTACTAAGCACCTACTATGTGCCAGACAACTTTCTAGGCCCTGCACATATGGAGATGTTGAGAGATGGTTCTTGTCCTTGAAGGAAATTAGAAATATTTTACCCCCAAATATGGAATTTTGACATATTGAATTGATTGAGGAAGCCTCAAAGTCTCTCTGACCTTTCCCACCCACCATCATGGGCTCTCCCAAGATTGTTGAAGTTTCTTTATCTGCCTGAGATCCACCTAAGAAAACAATTATTCTTTTTTTTTCTTCCCTAAAAGACCAGGAATGTGACCACACCAGAATAGATTCTTTAAGAAGATAATGTCCTCTCAGACTCATTTAAATTCCAAAGGGAACTATTTACCATTTAATCTTTGTTTATCATCCATTCATCCTCCCTGGTAATCCTTCATTGTCACTGAACAGAATTCCTCTCTTCCCCCTCCCATAACCCATTTTACCAGAAAGTCATACAAGCTTCTGAATCCTGCTGGGGAGTTGAATCTTTATTTTCTGAGAGTTCAGTGTATACACGTTAAAATAAGTTTGATAGCTTTTCTTTTATTAATCTGCTCTATTGTGAGTTTGTCAGGTGTGTGGACCAGATGTCAGGTCCCAGTGTTCCTGGTTCTTGGTTTCCAGTACCAAAGAATGGTTACTGGTACTGAGTTGATAGAACAAATGAGCAGACCAAGCAAATGCAAGCAAGCAAAGTGCCAAAGTTTATTAAAGCATAATAGCTTCCAGAGAAGGAGGGAGTCAACCCCTATGAGTGGAGGAGACCCTGAGTTTAACAAGATTTTCCCTTTTATGCTTATTCCCTAATTTTATGTTAAGCAGGGCGTGGAATATTCTTGTTTTTTTCTTAGAAAAAGGTGGAGAATTCCCAGAATGGCGAATCCTCCCCTTTTCTATCTTTGTAAGGCAATTTCTGGTGGTTGCCGTGGTATTTGTAAACTGTCATGGTGCAGGTGGGTGTGATTTTTACTATGCAAATGAGTGTAGGTCACTTGAGGATACTGTCACCTTACTTGTACTCATGCTCCAGAGACCCTCATTTGTGGCCTTGATCACTTCTCCACTTTGTGGCCTTTCTACCTCTTTCTTGTTGGTCAGTCCTTAGAGACTCCCTATCATAGACCAAACATCTTTTTAGTCCCTTGGGATCCCTTGACGCATCATCTGTTCCTTCTTGGAAACCCCACTTCTAGTCAACTTGTTCCTCCTAGTAGACAAAACATCTCTTAATGTCATCTGTTTCTCAATGGAAACCCCTAGACAAAGCATCTGTTTTCCTTCCTCCTTGTCCCAACCTAACAAGTTGATTTTTCAGTTAACCTTCTAAGGACAAAGGGGAAGTTTTCCCTTCATTCCAACATCCTCAAATCATAATCTCAAGTATTCCAAGTTTCCCATTACACTGGAGTGAAAAAATTAAAGTAAGATTTTGTCAAATGAAAATTACAGCCTCAGGCACCTGTGAAGAATTGGCCCCACAGATCATTCATTAAATAAATTTTTTGCTAACATCCCATAAGCAAGAACATCCAAATTGTACCTGTGTGTAGGAACTAAAACTAAAGCCTATCTGATTCCACACTAATAATAAATTACAGATTTATATTACAGGTAACAGAACTGGAAACAAGACAGAATTGGACATTCTTCCACCTACCTGGGGACATCTACATAATTGATGCTTCCTTCCTTCCCTTATTTTGTAAAATGTAGATTTTGTTACTGAAAGCTCGGCACCTGTCCCCAAGCCTGCATCAGAAGAATGAGGACAGTGATTTGAGGAGAAGGAAAGAGAAGTTTATTAATTTGCCAGCATATGAGGAGGTTGACAGACTCCCATCGTAAAGTACCAATGTCCTGCCTCTGAGCAGAAATACAGAGCTTTTAAAGGGGAGGATTTCAGCTTCAGGCTATCACTTTTCAACCATGGTTGAAGGTTCTGATTCATCCCGTCTTCAGCTACGACAATCTCTTGACCTTCCTCAGACAATTCCCTTAAGCCATCTCCTGTGGTACAAAGAACAAAGGACACTCCTGTGCCCCTCTCAACCACAGGCCTGAGGCAGGAATGCAGGTTTTAATTTCCAAACATAGTGGGGGAGGTTTTAGAGAGACAGAAAACATTTTTACCCCTTTTCAGCCATTCCCCCGTTATAATTTCTTGGGCATCACAAGAATGTAGCCACTATCTCATCAGACCCCCTCCCCCTGCCTTTAACCTCTCTATATGCCTTTAAAATGCTAAAGGTTTCAACTTTCCCTTCAGGTAAACAGCCACAGCTTGTCTGCAGTTCATGTTTTTCCTGGGTGCATCCTAAAAATCTTGGCTTATTAAACCTCCATGGATTGAGACTTTTGCCTCAGTTATTTATTTGGGTTGACAATTTCTTGAGTTGACCCTCTGAGGTCAGGTGGAGACAGGTGAACATTAACTCTAAGGAGCAATTCCAGTGGCATCATTTGAGGTATTGATGTGTGGGAGATGGAGGCTGCCTTAGAAGAAGTCTCTTCGATCAGACGCTTCCTGATCACATAATAGTCAGTTGTCCCCTCTGTCTGTGTATTACATTACACCAGGAAAAGATAGCAGAACCCAGCTTCCTGATATTTGGGGTTAGGAACAGACTGAAAGCTCGGGGAAGAAAGATATCTCTTTGGAGAACAGAAAGAAGTTCCATATAAGGAAAAGTCTGCAAAACAAAAGGCCAGGTGAGAACTTCCAGGTCCTGATACTAAGGTGGCTTGATCTACATAAGCCAGCTACCAAGGAAGTTGGTATGTGTAATTTCTGACGTGTATCTCTCTTATCTTTTTATATTTTAATGATCTTGGCTACTAACTCATTTCATCACAGTAATTAATATGGTAGACTAAGAAGGAGTAATATGCCTGAAGGGGCTTTGAGCAGCACATTACTAATGCCGATTTAACTATAATCTATGATGTGATGAGAAGATAAGACATCTTCAGGTGCAGCTATATTCACAGCATACTTGCATGTGTGTGTGTGTGTGTGTGTGTGTGTGTGTGTGTGACATTGAGAAAACCTTTAGACCTAATCTGTTAGTCCAGAACTAAGTAGAAAATCTGTCTAGATATTTCAGATCTTGCTTTGTTCAGGAATGATACTTTTATTACCACGTTCCAATCTTAACCTTTATTGTCGAAATTCTTCTGGCCAGGACTCTCTTCCTGAACTGCACCCCCTTCCCTCATTAATTTTACTCTATCATTGTGTTATTTTTTTTTTAATCTGGTAGTTTTTAGATAAAAGTTGATAAATTCTATACTCACATCAGAGGTTATTGTTGTACATGGGAGGAAAATATTCCAAATAATGAAAGAGAGTATTTTATATATCACCAAGCATAAGCTAGCCTCATCTGTTATTTTACTATGTCAGAATATTGCCATTCCTGTAATAATATTTTTGAAGAATTATACTGACACGTTTTGTGGAAATTATGGGATGTAATTGTTGTTAAATTCAGTAAGGCCTAATTTATCTAAAGAATATCTTTACTTTCCTTGAAATCCTCTTTTTCATTTTGTCAACATATGCAAAGCGAGAGAAATGAATTGAGATAGTGATTTAATCACACTAGTAAGAAAGTTTTGACTGAATGCATGGAAAATTCATAACAAAAGTAGTTTTTAGCTTGAATTTTCCCTTCATTTTCCTTGGATCATGGCAGCTGGCTATGGAATAATTAGACCCCAGTCAAAAGAACAATTTATCTTAGGATTCCATGGCAACAAAATTGCCTTCAACCTTTGTATTAAATTAGTAAGCCAGGTCTTATTTTATTTAATTACTCTCTGTTATAACTGTATTCCACTTGGATTCAACCAAATAGTATTCAAAAAAGAGCTGAATAGAATTCATTCACCTGCAGGTGGAAGGTTTTAAAATCAGTGCAACTTTCATCTTCTACTGTCTGCTTACACTCCATTGCTGACTTTTTCTTTAAAAGGACTTAAAAGTGGAGGAAAGGTCACACGATTCCCTGTATTCCATATAGTGGAGCAGAATAGGAAGACAGAATTACTTGAACCACTAATAACCTTGCGGGGAGATGAATTATTTTCATGAACTCAGGATGGGAGCCAGGAACAAGAAATAAAGGGTTCCAGCTAAAAATTTAAATTTTTCCAGGGATAATTATGGCTACAAATTGTTGAGTGCTCCCTGTGTGCCAGGTGCAAATACTGAATATTTTATTTTATTTTATTTTTAATTTTTTTAATTTCATCATATTGCAGGGGTACGAATGTTTAGGTTACATATATTGCTCTTGCCCCACCTGAGTCAGAGCTTCACGCGTGTCCATCTCCCAGATGGTGCACACCAAACCCATTAGGTGTGTATTATCCATCCCCTCCTCCCCCCTCCCATCTGCCCGACACCCGATGAATGTTATTACTCTATGTGCACTTAAGTGTTGATCAGTTAGTACCAATTTGATGGTGAGTACATGTGGTGCTTATTTTTCCATTCTTGGGATACTTCACTTAGCAGAATGAGTTCCAGCTCTATCCAGGATAATACAAGAGGTGCTATATCACCATTGTTTTTTGTGGCTGAGTAGAACTCCATGGTATACATATGCCACATTTTATTAATCCACTCATGTATTGATGGGCATGTAGGTTATTTCCACATCTTTGCAATTATGAATTGTGCTGCTATAAACATTCTAGTGCAGATGTCTTTTTTATAGAATGTCTTTTGTTCTTTTGAGTAGATGCCCAGTAATGGGATTGCTGGATCAAATGGTAGTTCTACTTGTATCTCCTTGTGGTATCTCCATATTGCTTTCCATAGAGGTTGTACTAGTTTGCAGTCCCACCAACAAAATACTAAATATTTTACATACCTTATCTATAAAGTAGGTAAAAAGTTAGGTGTTATTATTTCATTTTATGGAAGAAGACAGGAGCATAGACAGAGATTAAGTAAATTTTCCATTATCAAATGTCTAGGCAGTTGTGGAGCTGAGATTTAAACCCACACTGTTGTCTTGCCTTGACACCAACGCTATTCTTCCAGTTGGTCAGTCTATTTGCTCAGCATCTGACCACTTTTTATAGCTGGAAGAAGATAAAAATTACTAATGTGTAAGTGTTTCAAGATTTTGCCACATCCTTCCCAAATTCGCCCACTAATGAGAATTTTGCCTTTTTAGTTTCTTCCCCTCTGATCTGGGAAACGTGGAGAATACAGGGAAGAACATGCGACCTTGGATATAGGATAAATGTTTCAAAGAGCTTGGAAAAGAGAAATGGGAGAATCTGTGGTGTGAGGGGAAACCAAATGGGGGAGAAAGCAAGAATCATCCTTGTGACATTTAAAAAACACAAGAAACAATATTGAGTTTCCTTGGGATTATTTTTGGTTGCCAGATTGTGTCTCCTCAACAATATCCCCACCAAAACTCTGCTATGTAGGTTACTGAGAATAAGCATTGTATCATCAAGTCTAGTCATTTTTATCCAGTGGAATTCCCGGGGGAGTTGGAGAATGCAGATTGGGCAGCCAGGGCTGCTCCCCAGGAGAGAAGCCTTTGGACTGGGAGGCTGGCAAGCATATCTTAGCAAGCACCAGGAATAGTGGGGGTCCCCAGAGAAGTAAAGAGCTCCCCTCTCCATGACCTCATAAATACCAGCAAAAACAAAAAATTGTAATATGTTTGATGAGACTGGGTTTCTGGTGCAAAGTGGCAAAAAGATAAATTTTGTGTTCTGATCAAAAGTGCCTAGGCCTCATGTTAGCTCAGTAGATAAGGGACCATGGGGAAGTCAGATCAGAAATTTATAGATATCATTGAAAGAAGCTGGATTAACACAAACTAAGACATTGGGATTGCAGTTGCGTTTACGCTCACCAAAGTCTAGAGAGGTTTCACACGACACCAGGTTATCTTTTGGAATCATGGCTGTGACATTCAAATGAAGGCGCATTTCCTTGCCACATCTCTGATGACAGCATTCCGTCACTCAGAATGGAGCCAGGAACACTTCGTGAGAGCCACACTGTTGGATGTGAGTGACTGTGTGGCCAGGATGGCCTACCGAATGCTGTCAAGCTTCCAAGTGTCAAAGTACTCAGCTTGAACAATGAGCCAAACTTAAAGTGACAATGAAGTCTCTAGTCACTCACTGTAATGGTATAAGCAAGAGGTCCAAAGGAGAAGTACCTGCTCCTCTGTGTCCCGCTTTCCCCAGAGGAACGGCATTGGAGAGCTCAGATGACATGAAGTGCAGATGGGAAGCATCACCTCACTGCTGAGGAGCACAAACTGAGGGTTCCTGCTTCTTCATGCACCTGTAGGGCCAAGGGTCAGGGGTAGGAGTGTGAGTACAGAGCACTGGGGAAAAGTGCCTCAGCCAATACCCCAGATAAGGAGGACATGGCAGAGGGAGAGGTTTGGTAGAGCAAACCCATAGATAAAGATTTGGTTGTAAACAGCTCATTTTGGAGGGCCAAAAAGGAACAGCACACTCTCTCATGTATAGTATAGCCTAGTATGTTTGGTGTGGACACAGGAGGAAATTAACAAAAAAGAAAAAGAAAAGTAAATAAAAAAAACAGTCTGTGAGTAGAAACACCCAATAGTTTTGGCTGTAGGAACAGACTAGCATCTTGTGGTAGGTTGCACGTGTATAGGAAATTATTTTGTCCCTCAAAAAAAGATGATGATGAAATGCTAGAGAGGGCTGGAGAGACAAGAGCTGCTGTGAGAGAGGAGCTGAGGTGGGGAGGGCCACCTCTGAATGATGCTTCTTTGCAGACAGGAGTCAGTGACATAGGGCTTTGAGGGTACATGAAATGTGGCAGAAGAAATTCAACGTACCTAGTTCACTTTGGAACCTACTCTGAGGCAACTGATGTAATAACAACTTCCCATTCCGCAGCCTCCCAGGGTTCCCTGCTAACATGCACTGGTGCTGTCAGCCCCTTGTGTGTCTAGATTAGAATGCTGGTGGTCTGTGCAGAAAGCTAAGGAGATATTGTCTTCATATCTAAGCCACCAGGGTGAGTAAAAAAGCAACCCCTCCGATGCTCTGCAGTTACAGAAGCCCCAGAAGCCTTCTGAGTTTTAAATAGATAGTTTTCAGAGACAGGTAGACTGGAAGCTATGTGTCCTTAGGATCCCCCAAATTTGTGGTTGACATTCTTTCTCCCAAGCAGGACTCAGTTTGAAGAATCAACAAGCCTGCCTGAGGTGAAATATCTGAATTGTGCGAAAGGATGAGTGTAATAGATTCTTAAGCTGAAAAGTAGTTTTCTGTCAGCCTGTTCTTTCTCTTTGGATAATTCACAAAATTTGCCTCCTTAAGGTTTTACGTAAAAAAGAAAATAAGGAGCATCACTATAAAAAGCAAATTCATGAAAAACTTTCTGTTCATGAAAGTGTTCATTTCCACTGTTAAATGAAGTTGTTTGTTTTGTTCTTGCTGATTTGTTTGATTTCTTTGTAGATTGTTATTAGGGATATTAGCCCTTTGTCAGATGTACAGTTTGTGAATATTTGCTCCCATTCTGTAGGTTGTCTATTTACTCTGTTTATTATTTTCTTTGCTGTGAAGAGGTTTTTTAATTTAATCAAGTCCCATTTATTAATTTTTGTTATTGCTGTATTTGCCTTTGGGGTTTTAGTCATAAATTCATTGCCTAAGCCAATGTCTAGAAGAGTTTTTCCTATGTTTTCTTCTAGAATCTTCATGGTTTCATGCCTAACATTTAAGTCTTTTATCCATATTGAACTAATTTTTGTATGTAATGAGAGATAGGGATCCTGTTTCGGCCTTTTGTATATGGCTATCCAGTTTTTCCAGCACCATTTATTGAATAGGGTTTCCTTTCCCCAGTGTATGCTGTTGTCTGCTTTGTCAAAGATCAGTTGGTTAGAGGTAGATGGCTTTATTTCTGGGTTTTCTATTCTGTTCCATTGGTCTATGCCTCTATTTTTATACCAGTGTCATGCTATTTGGATTACTATAATATTGTAGTATAATTTGAAGTCAGATAATGTGATGCCTCTAGATCCTCTCATTTTGCTTTGGCTATTTGGTCTCTTTTTTGGTTCCAAATGAAGCATAGAATTATCTTCTTTAGATATGTGAAATATGACATTGGTATTTTGATGAGGATTGCATTGAATCTGTAAATCACTTTGGGCAATGTGGACATTTTAATGATGTTGATTCTACCAATCCATGAGCATGGGATATTTTTCCATTTGTTTGATTCATCCATGATTTCTTTCATTGGCGATTTGTAGTTCTCCATGTAGGGATATTTCACCTCATTGGTCAAGTATATTTGACCAACAAACATGAAAAAATGCTCAATATCACTAATCATCAGGAAAGTGCAAATTAAAACCACATTGAGATACCACCTTATCCTTGTCAGAATGGCTATTAAAAAGTCAAAAAACAATAGATGCTGATATGGGTGCAGACAGAAAGGAATGCTTATACACTGTTGATGGGACTGCAAATTAGTATGACCTCTATGGAAAACAATATGGAAATTCCTCAAAGAAATAAATATAGACTTACCATTTGATCTTCCAATCCCACTACTGGGTATCTACCCAAAGGAAAAGAAGTCATTTTATCAAAAGAAATACCTGCACTTGGATGTCTATGGTATCACAATTCACAATTGTGAAGATGTGGAATCAACCTAAGTGCCCATCAGTTCATGAATGGATAAAGAAAATGTGGTGTATATATACCATGGAGTACTACTCAACCATAAAAAGAAATGAAATAATGTCTTTTGCAGCATCTTGGATGGAACTAGAGACCATTATCCTAAGTGAAGTATCTCAGCAATGGAAAATCAAACACCACATGTATGCACTCTCTAACAATTGGGAGCTAAATGGTGGGCACACATGGGCACAAAGAGATGTAAAGTTCATTGGAAACCAAGAAGAGGGGATGGTGGGTGGGGAAGGAGGGGTAAACACCTATTGGGTACAATGAACACTATTCTGTTGACATGATGGGCACACTGAATGCTCCAACTTAAACATTATACAAGGTGTTATGATGCATATATATTTTTTCATCCATGGTTTCTGGCTCATAACTCCCATAGTCCTTGCTATAATGTTGGGGTGCTTTAGGCCCTCAGAGACAGAATCTCTCTCTCTGACCTTCTCCTGTCCTCCTTTCACCTGCCCAAGGTGGGACTCTCATCCAACTGTAGGTCAAAAGATCCTCATTTCAGAAAGGGTCCTTCTCTATAACCTGGATGAAGGAATGCTACACAGAGAGGTCAGGGAGAATCTGAACAGGCAGGCCTTGCTGGGTTTAGATCATGTGGTTTTTGTCCAATCACATTTCACATTTCTACATGGTTGCCAATCATGCCTATGTAATGAAGCCGCCATAAAAACCCAAGAGGACTGGGCTCAGATAGCTGAGTAGCTGAACACAAGGAGGATCTTGGAGGAGGGTGCCCCTTCTCCTATACCTCACTCTCTACATCTCTTCATCTGTATCCTTTGTAATATCCTTTACAATAAATTGGTAAATGTGTTTCCCTGAGTTCTGTGAGCCATTCCAGCAAATTAACCAAACACAAAGAGGGAGGGAGTCATGGTAACCCCAAGTTGAAGCTGATTGATCAGAAGCTTAAGAGGCTCAGACCTGTGACTGGTGTCTGGGGTGGGGACGATCCTGGGGACTGAGCCCTCACCCTATAGGATCTAACACTATCCCTGGATAGATAGTGTAGTAATTGAATTAGAGGACACCCAGCTGGTGTCCACTGCTTTGTGTATAGGGAAAACCCCACATTTGGTCACAGAAGTCCTCTTCCGTGTGGATTGTTGTGGAGTTTACAGGAAAGCATAGTTTGGGGAATGTTTTCCCAAAGCCGTATCCACGTAACAAAAACATTTATACCCCCTTCATGTTTTGAAATAAAAATAAAAATAATTTAAAAAACAAAAAACTAATTAGTATCATCAGGCGGGGTAATTACTTGTTTCTCTTTTTGAAGGTTAGATTAGAACATGATAACTGGAGTTTGCATGATACATGATTAATGTCTCTGTGTAATAGAAAAAAAAAAATATTGTTTTTCTCTATGTTCTTCTTTCCAGACAGGGAATGTTAAAGATTAGCCTACTGATTTGTGCGAATGACAAAAGGTGGCTCTGGATGTGTATAACTGCTATTATAAATAGCCCAAGTTACTCCTTTGAAGCCTAAATGATTTGTATTTAGTTGGAAAATCATTTGTTCCATTCTTGATAATTAAGATGAAAGGTCACATATTCTTGATTAAACAAAGAAAAAAAATTCTTAGTACAGAGGAAGTTAGTACCAAGAAAATATTTTGTTCTACAGTAAAGCCAAGTTTTCTCAGAACTGGAGAATGAAAGATCCTTCAACCAAAAACTAAATATCAAACTGCTGATATGTAGCCCCAAATCTAGGCAGTTGAATAGAATTAAACTCTTAGAAGTATAATCATAGTTCCCTGTGGGTGGTTTCTCTTTTCATGACATTCTCAAGCTCTTCATTGGCTCATCTTATATGCCAAAATTTAAGCTCTCCTAGTCTTTTCTTTCCTAACAACACCAGACCAAGCAGCCAAAATACTTTGTTGCTGTTGGTGGGAATGTAAATTAGTACAGCCACTATGGAAAAGAGTATGGAGATTCCTCAAAAAAATGAAATATAGATCTACTGTATGATCCAGCAATCCCACTACATAGTGTACATCCAAAAGAAAAGAAATCAGTACATTGAAGAGACAACTGCAGTCCTAATTTTATTGCAGCATTATTCACAATAGCCAATATATGGGATCAACCTATGTGTTTATCAACAAATGAATGGATAAAGAAAATGTAGTACATATACACAATGAAATATTCATTCACAAAAATGAATGGAATCCTGTTATTTGCAGCAACACAGATGATCCTGGAGGACATGATGTTAACTGAAATAATTCAGGCACAAGAATTTTTAAATTAACAGGTCCTTCTGGCTCCAAAACCCATTACTAATTTATTTCAGCACTTTATTCTGTAACCATACCCCTCAGCCAATAAATAAATCTGAAAGATGTGGGTGCCCATTCCATAATCTTGTGCATGATGAATGCTCTGCCTTTTCTACAAAGAGTGGGGATTAAGCAGAGAGAAATCAAGGTGAAAGGGAATTGAGGATGAGTAACAGAGCAGGAGAAAGTAGAGAGGGGTAGAGAATGAGAAAACTGGGAAGTGTGTCACTATGGCTTTTATAAGCCATAAGTAAGCCTGGCCATCCCTGGGCAAAAATACACACACACACACACACACACACACACACACACACACTCTCCTCTACTTGACTTGGCTTTGTACTTTTGTATATGGCTAAAAGCAGAGTATCCTAAGAGAGAAAAAAAAAGAAAAAAGAAAAAAGAAAATAGCAGGCTATTTTGTCACATAGTTTGTAAGGTTTATCGTTTCATTGAAAAAAAAATCTTTCACTTGATTAACAAATTTTATGCTTCATCTTGAATTAAGGTGTTTTCCCTAATTATGAAACAAACCACAGATGGAGTAGTACTAAAAACAATGTATTTTAGCAACACTTTTATCACCCAGTGTCTTATGCAAACATTTATTGAATGAATCACTGAGCCCAAGCTGAGTAATGTTAATATAAACACACATGTACAGATATAAGCATCTTTTTTGAGATGGCTCTTGAGTGGATATTAGCCTCAAACAGCAATCTCCAGACTTTGTTGTACATTTGTCATCTGGGAAAATCCTAACACCCAGGTCACACCCTGTACCAATTAATTCACAATGTCTGAAAGTGGCAAAGAGAAATCTGTATTTCTAAAAGATTCCCAGGTAATTCCAATGCGCATCAAAGTTTGAAAACTACTGTTTTAGTAAGTTTTTAATGTGTGATTGAGGAAATCTGAGGGATAATTAGTCAAAATAAGCAAATATCTTCGTTTGGATGTATAATGCTCAAATTTCTAAAGGAACAAGATCACATATTTTAAGAAACTGGTCTTATATCAAAATGCATTTGTTATGTGTGTGAAGGTAATTCCAAAAGAATGAATCATTCAAAAGCCCTCGGGTGTGCAATACAGCAGTTTGGCTGACATGATTCTTGTTGGAGGTCAAACAGGGGAGTATCCCAAAAATCTTGTCTTCCCATCCGAAGACAGGAGATGGAGAGTCATGTAAGGAGGTAGAAGTCAACGGGGAAATAAGTAACAGTGGAAAGATTATGAAAATCAAGGCACAGGGGAAAAATTATAAGTTTTTTATGGTCTTAGGAATTTAATAGCAGAATATAAGGTGACATGTTATGTTCTACACTGTCAACAGTCCCAAGGACTCGACACTTATACAAGCAAAAAAAGTAATGTGAGGGGAGCACGCGGACTCATTAACTGATCACCTATTATTTTTAAATTCAAATTCTATTTTATTTTATTTTAACTGACAATAGTTGTTTATAGTTACCAGGTACAATGTAATGTTTTGATACAAGTATACATTGTGGAATGATCAAACTGGGCTAATTAGCATATCCATCACCTCAAATATTTACCATTTCTGGCTCGTGAAGAATATTTAAAACCCCCTCTTTTAGCTATTTTGAAATACACAATACATTGTTATTAACTAAAGTGTCACTGTGCTGTGCAATAGATCATCAGAACTTATTCCTTCTATCAGACACAGCAATTTACATATGTTATCATAATTAACCCTGTCATCGATTCTATAAAGTAGGTATTAATGTCTTCATTTCCAGATAAGAAATTGAAGCTCAAAAAGGTTAATTTCCTAAGATGATAAAGCTAACAGGATTCAAATTCAGATGCACATCTGAATTTGGGATCCATATTTTTCTAGTGCACAGAGCTATAAAATATTGTCTTTCCTCTTCATCCTCTCTCTCCTCTTTTGTCTCCTCGAGTGGGTCCACAATCTGTGTGCTCTGTAGCAACCGGCTGTTCCTTTAAGAGAACAGGGTTCCTATTATAATTACTGACTTTAACAAACCGGAATCAAAAACATCTATCTGTCCATGAGAGCTGCGTAATATAGCTGGGTGGAGACAGGAATGTTGAAAAGATTTGATCTCTTACATTCAAGGAAGAGCTTAGCAAAAAGCTTGCACTGATTTGAATGAGTTCGAATGACTGGAGAAAATAAAAGTCTCTGATGTCAGCATTTCCCAAGACCTAAAGCGGTTTAGACTTAGAACGTTCTTCCGGAAACTAGAGAAAATGTTTGTTCCCACATTTCCAGAAACACTTAGGGAGGGAGAACGCAGTCTGCCATAAGTGGTACTGCCTTTGGGACCAAGTTTTCTTCTTGGACATTTTTAGGACTTTTGCCACCAAGGCTGAGGGTGGGTGGGGACATCCTGGTGGCCTGCGATGAAGAGCTGCCGTGACTCACTGCTGTGCCCTCTGTGGTTCTCCAGCTGCTCCTCCCACATCCTTGACTTGGATCACTAGCTGTCCTCACCCAAGCGGTCTGAAGGTTCACCAGACTCAGCTCCCACTCCACTTTCTTCGGATTGCAAAATGTTGTTTGGTTATGGAAAAGACAATGCCTATTTCAATGAGGCAAGTCCATTCTGCCACCACAGCTGCTGTCGGCAAGTAGCTGGCACCCTGCTGTTAGTTAGGGTAGAGACCCCTGTTGTGCACATAAGATAGGAGTGGAATTGCAGAAGCAGCTTCCTCACTTCAAAACTCTGAGATTTTCACTATTGTGATGGCCTTTGTTTCCATTCTGCTCTATGTTCCTGTGGTCACTTCTGTTCTTTACACCAACTGGACATGTTCTGTGGCAGAAACTAGGATGCTGCTCTCTGGTGATAGCCTCTTCTCCCATAACTCCCTTATTCATAAGACCTCGTTTTAAGCAAATTGAGATTTCTAGTCCCTCTGCAGCTGCTTTTTCTCCCCAAACGCCACCCCTCTGCTGCTTTAGGTGTGCAAGCCTTCTGCTTGCTGCATCGTTTTAGCCATTTCATTCTTCTGTCAGAACCTCCAACATTTCAGCTTCCTTTCCCTCCCTAAACAGCCAACCTGCCAGTACCGACCCTGGGTGCCATCCAACTGTTTGCCTTCTCTCCCCTACAGACACTTACTGAAATGCACACGCACATGATTGTGGACATTGGTATTATTATGATTGCTTGTATCCAATTTGAGCTGCATATTCACAACCACTTCATGATCCTCTGTGTGTGCGAGTGTGCGTGAGTCTGTGCTCCCAATACACTTGCTCTCCCATTCCTTACCATTCCTCATGGTGGATGTTTCAGGTGCTCAATTCTTCCTTCAAGTTCTCTGCACACTTGGTCTATTGCGTAACAACAACCATGGAGTCCATCAGACAGAAACGATCTCAGCTCCTGTCTCCTATACTGCACCATTAAAGTTTTCTACTCCTGCATTCATCACTAACTCTTTTTTCTGTATTCTCAGGACAAGGTCTGGTCTTCTCCCTATCCCAGAAAATCTCTTTATCTGTCCTCTAGACTCTATTCCTGCCTATCTCTTCTCGGACATTACCCCATTAATTACTTCATTTCTCTTCTATAGTCAACTTTTTATCCACTATTTTTCATTCTAAAATTTAAAAAACTCTTTTTACTCTGCATCTCTTGTAGCTACGCTTATTTAGCAAACACATATAAGATGCTTGTTTTGTGACAGGTATTGTTCCAAGTGTTTTATAACTCATTTGATACTCAGAATGACCCTATTAAACCTTACCTTTCCCAGTTTTATATTTGAGAAATCTGAGACACAGAGAAGTCAAGGGACCTTCCCAAAGTCATCCAGCTTATTGATGGCAGAGCTAGGAATTGGGCCTGGGAAGTCTGGCCCAGAGGTTGCAAGGCTGTTCTGTGCTCTCCCTTCAACATCCACCTTCTCCTTTTACTTCCCAACTGAGCTTCCAAAAAGCAGACATCGATTTCACTTTCTACACTGCAAATTGTTTTCTGTTTCTGGAATTCTCTGAAATTATCACTGGAGGGCACCAGTAACTAACTTTCTGAGAGCTTAACTCAAGGGACTTTTTCTTTCTTTCCTCCCTCTCTCTTTCTTTCTCTCTCTTTTTCTTCCCTTCCTTCTTTTTCCTTGGATGCACAGAATTGGATCAGTCATAATCCTTGGTTCATACCATACTCATTGTTGGTCATTAAGGCCCATTTTCCTTTAGTTAGTTTTTATAATATGTTATTAAAATACACCCATGAAATAAAAGCTAAAGCGTCAAAAATTACCTATACCTAACTATGCCAAAACCCCCATTTCATCCCCCAACTCCCTTTACCAAAATAAATCATTAACCTAAATGCTGTGTTCATCACTCCTTTATTTTAGTTTTGAACCTTTTTTTACAAAGAGCATTATGCTATATATCTAATTCTTTTAGAAACTGTTCTTTTCAGTTAATATTATATTGCCAAGATTCATGCATACTGTTGCATGTTAATCGATTTTATTAATTTTTACTGCTGTGTAATAAATAGTCCATTGTGTGACTATAACATGGTTTATTTATTCACTTTCCTACCGATGGACATTGGAATAACAGACATACTCTAGGCCTTATATTAGTACTGTGGCACTCAGTGGTATTTGTTGACTTCTTCTTCCTTATTTAAAATCACGTGTTCTCTGTCATTATCTTCAGGTTCTCCTCTAATCAGACCATTGTTTTGTTGATTCTTCTTTCTTCTCCTGCCATGGAAATATTGATGTTACTCAAAGTTCTGTCTTTAGTCCTCTCAGTTTCTATTTCATACACTATGCTGATGTACCCGTGGAAAGTGAAAGTCCATGGTATCCACATGGGCTGTGAGCTGAGAGTTTCCACATCTCTACTCCCATCTTAAATGTCTCTCCTGAGTTGGAGTCTTATATTAAACTGCCCACCTGCCTTGGCCTCAGTTTTCTCACTTGTAAAATGGAGGAAACAATAATACTCACCTCATGAGAGTACTGAAGGACATGGCCTATAAATTATAGAATGCAGCTTCTTGAACAAGGAAGCACTTGACAAATGGAAACTATTGTCATTACTGCTGTTCTATAGTTTAACATGTGTTCATGTCCCAAATTTGTCTTAACATAGACAACAGAAACTTAGGGGTGTAGTGCAGGAGTGCAGCTGAAGTGGATGGTCAGATACCTTCTGCCCCAGAGATTAGTCACAAAAGATTGCTTATAGGCTCCAGTTGGCTCCAAATGGAAAAATATGAAACGCACTGTCCTGTATCCAAGCTATTCAAGCCTTCGTCTCAGAACAGTGGAAGAATCAAAAGGTGAATCTAGTCTTTCTGAAATTTCCCTAAGTCTCGGCCCAAATTTTAACTATGGATAGATAAGACATTAGGAAACAAGAGCAGTTGTACCTAGATAAAAAAAAAAAAAAAATGAGTTCCAAATGAGTTCCTTCAGATTATCATGAAGAAGTCATGATGTTTAACCATGATTTTTATACCCAGACACAAGATGACTGAAGCTAAAGTGGGAAGTGCTCCCATCTTACTAGGTGCTAGCCAGGGAAGGTTATAGAGGATCTTTTCTCACTATTTCTCACTATTAATTTGATGTTATAAATGGATAGGCTACATTTATGACCACAGAAAGACTTATACATGGATAAAATTTAAAGGAGCATCTGCTATGCATCTCTTCTGACTTCCCAGGCAGATGTCTGAGGGGGCCCTGGGCTCTGGCTGGGATGCACTATTGTAGAAGCCTAAGTTGATGATCATTTGTCAAAGGGAGTGATCAAAAACATACCATTGCAGTGAGATGGAAACAAGAAACAATTTGGGAAAAATCTGCTTTTAAGATTTTGGCATAAGAAACCAATCAGAGAGGGACACAAGAATTTATAAGAATGTTCTTATTAGCATTCTTTCATAATATCAATGAATTGGAAACAACTCAAATGTCCAAGAATAGAACATAGACTAACTAACTTCCAGTACAACCTATGACCAAAAAAGAATTACAAGCAAATGCTAACATAAAAACATGTCCTTAAAAGTAGATATTGCCATGAGAAAATACTTATAATCTTCAGAAGGAAATCATAAAGCACAACTTAAAAAAAATTATATATTTCAATCACTGGGGGGAATACAAGAAAATATTAGTAATGGTAGTCTCCAAGAGGTGTGACTGCTGGTTATATTAATCTTTTTCCTGGATTTAAAATATCTTTATTTATATTACTCATCATTTATGTAATTTTATAATAGAAAAATATTATCTTCAAAATTAAAAGATGAAATAAATGTAATAAAGAAAAAAATAGCTGGGAAGAAAGTGAATTTCTAGGCACAAAACTAATAGAATGGAGAGAGGAAAGTCTTTTGAAAAAAAAAGCACAATTCAAAGAAGCAGAAGTTGAAGCAATTTCCGGTTGAAGACAGTAGTGGCAGCCTGGAGCATGGTCAGAGAAGGAAATGTATGTTCATATTATTATGCCAGGATTTATGGGGAATATCAGGACATAGAAGTTGGCTATGTAAAATTCTTATTAAAAAGTCTAGGTGGAGAATAGGAACATGCACATGTGAGAGTTAAACGACACTAGACAACAGCATACAATGGTACTAAAGGCATTTCATTTCTAGAGAAGGAAGGGGAATGATGGGAACAAGAAAGAATAGGGAAGGCACAACATAAATCTGCCAAGTGTGGTTCATGCCAAATGCTCTTACAATTTTCCAGAGTTAAAATTCATTTGTCCAGTGAACTCCCTGGGGAGGTATGTATCTGTTTGTGTATGAGTATGTGAGTGTGTGTGTGTGTGTGTGTGTGTGTACATGCACTTGTTGGTGATTATTTCCAAAACAGTTCTTTCCAAAGGCGGGGGATTAGGGGTAGGGGAGAGATCTTAAACAGGTGTAGCTGCCCCCCAAAAAGCTGATAGAGCTCTATTTGTGTCAGACAACATAGATTTTAGAATAAAAATATTATTAGTGCTGAAGACCATCACTATATAAAAATGAAAGTTTTAAATCACTAAGAATATCCAGCAATCCTAAACATGTAGGGATCTAATAAAATAGTCTTGAAATATATAAAGCAAAACGGATAAAGTTACAAGAATAAAATTATCAACTCACCATCATTCGTGATTCAACATATCACTCCCAATTATTAATAGGTTAGAAACATCAAACAGCAAAGGTATAGAAGATCTAAGCAATATAAAAACCATCCTTGACCTACTAGGCACATGTAGATTTCTATATTTGACAGAGAAAATATATTTTTCTCAAGCACACATAGAACACATTTAAAAATTGATCATGTACTAACCTATAAACAAAGCTTCAACAAATTTCAAAGAATAGATATCATATAGACCATAATTTTTGATCATAGCATAAATTACAAATACATTTTAAATATGTTAATATAGAAACCTCACATATTATTTAGAAAATAAATTTCTATGTAATTCATGGACTATAAAAGAAATTATTAAAAAATTTCAAAAGGCTTAGTACTATATACTAATTTAAAAAGACTAATAAATTTTGTAGGCTGTAGAAAAAAGGATGCTTTGAGGCAAACATGTGACCATAAATAATTGTATTAGAAAGCCAAAGAAAGAATTAAAAATTATGAGCTAAGTGTTCCCCTTAAGAAACAAGAAAAAAAAGACAAAATAAGCCACCAAAAGTATAAGGAAGGATAAAATGAAAATACCAGTAGAAATCAATGAAATAGAAAACAAAGATACAATAGAAAAGAACAAGAAAGCAAACACGTATTGGTTTTGTTTTTTTTTTTTTTACTTTTTGCTAATGATATAATCTTATATCTAGAAAATCCCAAAGATTCCACAAAAGATTGCTAGAATGGGTAAATAAATTCAAAAAGATTCAGGTTACAAAATCAATGTACACAAATCAGTAGCATTGTTATACACCAATAACAGTCAAGATGAGAGTCAAATTAAATACTCAATACCATTCAAAATGACTACAAAGAAAATTAAATACCTTTGCAATTCACAATTGCAAAGATGTGGAATCAACCCAAGTGCCCATCAATTCATGAGCTGATCAACAAAATATGCTATATGTATACCATTGAGTACCACTAAGCCACAAAAAGGATGATTTAATGTCTTTTGCAACAATTTGGATGGAACTGGAGATCATTATCCCAAGTGAAGCATCTAAAGAATGGGAAAACAAGCACTAGTTCCACTCACCATCAACTTGGAACTAACCAATGAGCATATATGTGCACAACGGGAAGTAAAACCGTGAAAATCAAGCAGGGGGAGGTTTGAGGATGGGATGGGTGAAATCATGCCTAATGGGTACAATGTAAATTATCTGGGTGGTTGGCCCTGACTCAAGTATTACAAAGGCGATCCATGTAGCCAAAAACAATTATAGCCCTCTAATATTTTTAAATTAAAAAAATATATAAATAAATAAAATTAGATTAAATTATTAAAAAAGAATATAGGTCTATGCATTTTAAACTACCTTACTCTAGGTTACTAGTAAGTATTTGAATACAATATCTCATATTTGACACTGATTAGTGTAAGAAAAGCAGGTTAGTTAAAACACTTTTTTTAAATCTATTCTCATGGTTTGTTGGAAACATTCAAATGTTACTGAATCAACATTCATTTCAGCTTTTCTGACATTACATGGCCACTAAAAACTATGTGAATGAGAAGTCCCTGGGGGCATACATCCTTGCTCAAAAATATGCAGGAAATCCAATAGATCAAAGGTTTATATTGTACTAGATAACAATGCTGAAACACGGTAGGGATATAAAATGGTGTACGGTGGAGTTTTTCTTTTTATTCGTTTAGCAGAATAATAGTAAGGTCTAATACTATCTAAGAGGTTTTCAAATGATATTCAGCTTTATATTACATAATCCTGTTAGGTTTTCCTGTGTTCAAAGGCTACACTCTAATCTCCTTAGATTATTATCTTGCCCTCCATTCAAAGTATTCTATGAACACTCCTCTAGGAAATAAATTAATGAGATTACAGTTTTAAATCACAGTAGTTCACTATTGATATTTAGATTTAGCAAGTAATTTATCGTAAACAAGTACCTCAGCTTGAAATAATCTATTATCAGTGGAAAGTTTATCTCGAGAAGATAAGCATTTTACACTTCACAAAACATTTTTATGTTTACTGAAGGGAACAGAAAGTAGATGTCATTTTCACTAGGACAAATGGATTAAGTAGAGAAATCATAGTGGAAAGATCATTGCCATAAAAGCAGACTGTGGGTATCTTAAATTCTTTCAAGATTAAAATGTATTGTTTTTAAGACACTATTAAATAGACCAAATTCTGACAAGATTAGCCACACACAAAAAAATAGAGAAACCACACATTAGTAATATGAAAAAAGAGAGTATGTAACTACAGATACAGCAGTGTTAAAAAGATAAGGTAATATTATTTATAATTACAAGTGAACAACTCTAAAAATGTAAACAAAATGAAGAAATTACTAAAAGAGTAGAATATGCCAGAAGTGACTCGAGGTGAAATACAAATGTCCATTTATTCCCAAATTGTTTAGGTGTGAGATAATTTTCTTCCTACAATACCAACTCCAAAATAAATATCCAAAAGATAAAAGATGGATGGCTTATAAATGCCTTGGGCCACTGAATAAAGAGCTGTCCACATGAGGTTGGTCCCAAGCAAAGTTTTGGAACAAAGATAGGCATTCACTCTGTAGGATGGTCAGCAGGTGGGGTGCTGGCCACTACTCACGGATGCTTCTCAGAGGAGTGCAATGAGAAGGAAAACCCATGTAGCTCCCCAGCTTCTCACATGCAGTGTCCTCAAATGGAGATCCTAAAGTTGATGGCTTTGGACTCAACCACCATGAAGTTTTCGTGTGTTAGCAACTGGTGATATTTAGTTGCAGGAAAGTGGATTGTCTCTTCGTGTTGACTATAGGCTTCTCCATTTATTCTTTCCCCATTTCTTGGAATCTCTTGCCTCTCCCCATTCCCCATTCTTGTTCTAGGAGATGTTAGGGGAAGGAGGAAAGTTCCCCTATTCTTCAGATCTTTCAATTTTATCCCTTTCCCTTAGTGTTTAAATTCACAGCCCAGAGATACTGCTTCTGTGGTTTGGCTCTGTGACCTTATCCTAAGGCAATGGGTGACACTTGATGCACTGAACAAGGACAGGACTGTGATAACTTTAGGATTCTTATGGAGAAGAGGTAGGGAGAATGGGAACACATCTATTAGTACTTAGGAATATCTTCCTGCTGTATGCATATATAAATAGTTATAAGATATGTGTCATGTGCTATAATAAAGGTACATAAGACATTCATTTGGAACATTACTGAAAGAGCCAGGAAACATTAATTGATGTTAGTGTTTTAAGTTTTCTAATGTTCATCCCATATTAGGTCAAGTTTTGAGATCAACAGAAATGCTCAAGTATAAGACTGAGGACCACTGGTTCACCTAATGCAGCTTTATCTTTGTTTTTTATTTTACTTACGTATTTGTGTTTTTGTCAGAGAATTAAGAAGTCTGGTCTCTTTAAAACTTGCACATCAAGCAAATTTTTCATCACATGCTTCTTTAAATCGATGGAACATCAAAAGATTTATTGAACACATTTATTTTGGAGAAAATTCTCTTTGGGAACTTAGAAATTAAAATTAGATTTAGGGGTTAGGTATTTTGGGAATCTTGATTTTGGGGGATAAGGTTTTCCATTTCTTCAAAAAGAATTCGATTGATACTTGCACATGTTTACATGTTCTACATATGGAGAAAAATGGAAAATGTGTTAAATCATCTTGAATGTTTTCTTGGCAGGGAGACAAAAATCTAGATTTGTTTAAGCATTGGATGATGGAGATCACTATTCATCTCCATTCCACAAATGCTTACAATTATTCACATTCTTTCCTTTCATCACTATTTCTAATCACATTCAGGAACTCAAGGCAAAGGGACAAAAATTAATTAAGAGACTTTTCTGTGTGATTATGATGGGAATAATGTGCCTTAGGAAGGGGAGAAGACAGGAGAGGTCTTGTCTTGGAGGTTCAGTAAGAGAATGGAATCCTGAAAGCAGAATTTTTCCCAGAGCAAGTCACGTTATCAATACAAATTATCTAAGTTATTTTCTAGCCTGCTTCCACTCTTTCTGTACACAGCCATGATCTTCCATTTTCTGTCATGGCACAAGAATTTTGAAAAATGCTCGGTGTTCAGGACCCCATTCTTGAACTCTTACAGCTCTGCCTCCACAATGACATACCCTGCCCCCCTTTGGTGGGCGGACCTCTCCTGGAGTGGTTCCTTGTTCTGATATTAGATTATCGACCTTCAGGCTCCCCCTCCTCCATTTTTTTTCTTTTCAGTCTCAATGCTTCCATCCTTTTAATCTTGGATGTCCTCTTTTAGTTCAATAATGTCGTGAACAACTCTGCCAGTAATGACTTTTGTTTGCTTGTTTTGGTCAGAACTGAAGCCAAGTCTCATTGTTTGTTCCTCACATAGACAGTTACACGGGCAAGGCCTGGTTCTGAGATGGCCCAGGAACAGATTGCACAGTGGTTTCAGACTCACTGTGAGCCATTTCCAGCTTTGTGTGGGCAGATACTTGACCATGTTCCAGGCCATGAACCACGCCCATGAGCTGCCTTTCACATGTCAGCAATTGTTTACAGAGCAAACTGTCCCTAAGAATGTGTTATGAACAAGGCAAATGTATGCTGCTTCTGGAAAAAAATAACTCATATCATGCAGTCTACTGAATATAGGTCAGTTGTCTGAACCTTGGGATTAAGACAACTTGAAGACAATTTAAAAATGGAGTACATTCCAAGTTCTAACTTGTTCTTTTATGGGCTAAAAAGTTAAGATGCATATAACAGCACTTACCTGATATAAGGAAGTGACATTGATTCTGGGAGAAAGAGAAGACCATCTTCCTAGATGCGCTGGGTGTGCTAAATGCTTACATGTACATGTGGTATGACTTTAGCATTCACGTCCTTAACTCCTGCAGTTTCCAGGTAGAGACAGTGACTATCCATGGCAAATAGCAATTACAGTTTTGAATTATGTGCTGGAAAGAATCACCCAGCTCTGAGAGGCTGACTCATTTCCCAGTCCGGGCAGCTTAAGTATCCAATAGAAAGTAAGTTCTATGAGGATGCAAACTGATCTATCTTTTTCACAATTCTATCCCTGGCTCCTGAAAGTTATCCTGAAAATAATTATTCCAATATGGATAGCTTGACTCAGATATACAGAAAAGGTACAAAGAAGATTAGAAGAAAAGGAGAAGTAAAATTATTTAAGATGAAAACAGGATAATTTCACAAAGTAATAGCTCTCACCATTTCCCACGCGTAAGGAAAGATGACGATGCAATTCCAGGGCCAGCTTGCATATTATTCGGAGTCTTTTGATAATAAATGATACCATAGATGTACATAGCTCTAGGCAATAAATGTATTTCTGGTAAGTGAAATGTAAACAGAATTTGTATAAATTGAATCATGTTGTTAGTGTAGGAGAAAGATGCCCTTCCTAGGAAGGTGTGGTGTCTTGTTTATATTTCGATCCTCAGCACCTAGGCCAGTGCCTGAAATGCAAGTGCTCAATAAATCTTTTACAAATTAATTAATGGATACATGCTCTCATGGGTCAACCAGGACTCCAAAAGAACCTTCCTTAGATGCTTCTGACCCTGTAGTTGGGTATAACTTGGTCAGGTTGTGAGAAGTGAAGGGCGCTGGTATTGGACTACAGGCATCTGATCTAAGCTTTCACTGCCGACATACTAGAAAGTGTTGTCATTTACCATTCAACATTCACGGCAACGTGCTGAGTACTTTGGGCAGAATGGTGAACCAAAGATGATGTAGACTGGACTCTGACCTCGAAGAGTTTATATTTAGATGTTTTATACCGACTGAGGTGGTGAAGTATGAACCAGTGATATAGTAGTACTCAAAGGAAACCATTGAATTCCAATTTTCAACAAGTCCGAGTTCTCACCTCTTTCCTAGAACTTTGATCTCAGATTCTCTTCAAGAATAAAGTGTTTCCTTCAAGCTACTTTAGGATGAGGGAAATCAAACAAATACAATGCAAAAACTCCCGAAAGAGAATTTTCTTGTGCATCTTTTTTCCAAATCGCGGCCATTAGTTAGGGGAAAAAACAAACTCCATGGATACATCCAGCCTGCCCCTTGTCCCAACCTTATTTCTGACCAGACAGAAACATGATCAAGGGAAGAAAACCTTTATTTTGCTAGCAGCAATCAACCTACTTTCCTGGTCCTTGTTCCCCAAACAACAAGTGCCATGATTACCAGATCTGAGCTTCAATGTCTCCTTCAGCTCCAAAAATATGTAAGGCCATGATTTCAACTATGATCCCAGACGAAATTCTGAGGAATAGGCATTCTGAAGTCTTAACAGAATTCTTTCCTGAATTAAACAATACTTATAAATGCAAAATAGTCACACTCAAAATAATTCATTCTCTAATTTAAAAAAAATTAGACTGCATTTCATTTTTTTTTATTTCAGCATATTATGGGGGTACAGATGATTAGGTTATGTATGATGCCCTTGCCCTCCCCTCCCCACCAAGTCCGAGCTTCAAGTGTGTCCATTCCCCTGGAGGTGCGCATTGCACTCATTGTTTGTGCATATGCCCGTCCTCTCCTTCCCCCTCCCTGCTCCCCATGCCCAACATCTAATAAATGTTATTCTTATACGTGCACTTAAATGTTGATCAGCTAATACCAATTTGATGGTGAGTACATTTGGTGCTTGTTTTTCCATTCTTGGGATACCTCGCTTGGTAGAATGTGTTCCAGCGCTTTCCAAGAGTATACAAGCTGGTGGGACTGCAAATTAATGCAATCTCTGAGGAAAGCAATATGGAGATACCTTAAAGAGATACAAGTAGAACTACCATTTGATCCAGGAATCCCATTACTGGACATCTACCCAAAAGAACAAAAGTCGCTCTATGAAAAAGACACCTGCACTCGAATGTTCATAGCAACACAATTCACAATTGCAAAGATGTGGAAACAACCAAAATGTCCATCAATACATGAGTGGATTAATAAACTGTGGTGTATGTATACCATGGAGAACTAGTCAGCTTTAAGAAGCGATGGTGATATAGCACCTCTTGTAGACTGCATTTCTTAAAGTGAGCTGTACCTCAAGAAGAAAAGAGCTTGTTACATGTTATTCAGACTTCTCCACTCCATTTCTGACCCAGAGTTAGAAAGTAGTCAAGGAACCAATTTTTTTTTTCTCTTTCCTTGAAAAATTCAGTAATATATGCCACTTTCTGTTATGGCTCTGCTAGAACCATTGGCTGATTGTCTGAGCACCAGCTGTGATTTTCTTTAAAACTCTCTTCTTGGATGTAACTAGTGAGCATGAGTCCAAATGAAATTACCTTTATCTTCTGTTTCCTGACCTGTAACCAAATGTTATGACCACATGTTTGGCTTAGAAAGAAGAGGCTGCTGTTTTACTCCTTAATAGCCCATTTTTGCTAGAATGATAACAAGGCCCTGGGTGGTGGGAACACTTGTCAGGTGTCACATGCATGGCTGTTATTTCCTTTCCAGGGATGTAATACAATCTTAGCCCTTGAGTCATGGATCTTTTTTGAAACAATATTTTAAAATGTAAGGAAACAGATGGAAGGGCGCATGTCATTTCAGTAAATGCTCTTCTTTTTTTCGCTCTTACCAAAAGCAACAAATTAATCTGGGAGTTTCAGGCCAAAATTTTTACCCTGAAAGCTCTCCCTACGCTCCCTGAGTTAGAAAAAAAAACCACAATAGATTGGCAGGTGTTTAAAGCTCCAAAACTCTTTCCCAGGTATCTGTGCCTAAGATGCTGTCCTGTCTCTTGAGGCTATGATGCTGTCTTTAACAAAGTTCTTTTCCTTCTGAGTCAGACCCAAATATGATTTCCTGATAGCCCTGGTCTCCAGGACTTGATGGTGGTTCCTGGACTTACCCCACAGTAAATTGCTATATTTTCTCCTGGCTGTGAAATTTTATCTCCTTTCTCAGTTTCTTGAGTAGAGCTACACATCTCCTGGGTTCTTTCCCCACTACTCTGCTCTTTGGATATTCTTCGTAATACCCATTGTCCTTGCATTTAATAACAACAGCTACCATGTATCGAGTTCTTTCTTTCATGAGAGAAAATTTAGCACTGAGGTTAAGAATATGGGATCCGGAGTTGAATTATCACATTTCAAAGCCTGAGGATGCTACACACAAACTCTGAGAATTTTTCATTACTTAACCTGTCTTTGCCTCAGTTTTCTCATTCACTAAGTAAGGCTAATAATTCTACCTCCCTCACAGGAGCGGGTGTGATTAACATGTATGATGTGTTTTGCTTGACAGGTGGCAAACCCACGTTGAATGCTAGCTCTGTGATTAGTACCGTGCTCAGGTACTGTGGGAGGCAGCCTCCGCAAAGGCCTCCTGCTCCCTGCCGTCTGGTATTCATGCCCTTGTGTAATCTCCTCTTCTTGAGTGACCTAGTAACTCACTTTCAACACATAGAATATGGCTAATGCAACGAGGTGTCACTTTTAGAATTAGGTTACAAAAGGCTGTGACTTGTCTTGAGTTCTCTGTCCAGCTCTCTCCTGGACTGCTCACTCTGGGGGAAGCCAGCCACCATATTATAAGACAAGTACGTCAGAGAAGCCCATGTGAGTGAGCTCAGAAGCAGATCTTCTGACGTCTGCTAACAGCCACATGAGTGAACCTTAGAATTGGATCCTCCCTTAGTTATGCCTGGAGATGACTGCAGCCTTGGCTGAAACCATTACTGCAGCCTCTCGAGAGAACCAGAGGACTAGCTTAGCTCCTTCCAGATTCCTGACCCACAGACCAGTGAGATAATAAATGTTCCTTGTTTCAGTTGCAATATTTTGTGGATAATTTGTTATAGATCAATAGATAACTAATACAAATACTGTGCTAATCACTTCACATAAAGTATCTTCACAACCAAGGTAGGAAACATTACCCAGTTTTAGATGAAAAAATGGAGCCTCCGAGAAGTTGTCACTTGACCACACATAGCTAGTAGGTGGTGGAACTAAATCTCAGTACAAATCTTCCTGACTGCCAGCTCGCTCACTCCAATCTGTTGCTTTTCCCTTGAAACACATCAGTTCTTTCTGCTTTTTATTTATTCATCCAACCGACCAACGCATCATTCAATGCTGATGTGTGGGGCACCACTCTCAGGGTGATAGTGATGAACAAGAGTCACAAGATTACTGCCCTCCCGGAGCCCCCAGGCAGGTGAGGGGCGCCAAGAAAAAGACATGTAAATAATAATTGCAGGTGATGATAAGTGCTGTCATCGAAAGAAGCACTATGGCAGGAAGCACTAGGCAGAGTGAGGATCACCTGAATTGGAGGGTGAGTGAAAGCCGGAAGAGTGAGGTTGGGCCAGCCATGGGAATCCCTTCAGAAACAGCCATCCAGCTCTTTCTCTTAAGCGGCCTGAGGTGATCTGTGAAAATGGTTTGCTATTCACTTGACCCAGAAAATCCCACAAAATCATGCAAGTCAAGAGGTTCAAATCTTCGTGTTCACTTCAAGAACACTCATGAAATTGCCCAGGCCATCAAGGGTATGCATATACAAAAAGCCACCAAGTATCTGAAAGATGTCATTTTAAAGAAACAGTGTGTACCATTCCAACATTACAATGGTGGAGTTGATAGGTGTGCCCAGGTCAAACAGTAGGGCTGGACGCAGGGTCGGTGGCCCAAAAAGAGTGCTGAATTTTTGCTGCACATGCTTAAAAATGCAGAGAGTAATGCTGAACTTAAGGGTTTGGATGTAGATTCTCTGGTCATTGAGCATATCGAAGCAAACAAAGCACCCAAGATGCGTCCCCGAACTTACAGAGCTCATGGTCGGATTAGTCCATACATGAGCTCCCCCACCACATTGAGATGATCCTCACTGAAAAGGAACAAATTGCTCCAAAACCAGAAGAGGAGGTTGCACAGAAGAAAAAGATATCCTAGAAGAAACTGAAGAAACAAAAACTTATGGCATGGGAATAGATGCAACATAAAATAAATGCAAATAACAGTAAAAAAAAAAAAAAAAAAAAAAAAAAAAAGAGAAAGAAAGAGCCACCCAGAAAAATGGGCTTTTCTCTCCTTGGTTTCTGACTTCTTGGTTTTTCCATATATATTTACTGATTCTTTACATTACAACTTCCAGCCTCAGAATGTGTATGTATCTCCTATATGGGTTCTGTTATATTTATTATATTATAAGGAGTTGGCTCATGTGATCATGAGGCTGTGAAGTCCCCTGCTGTGCAGTCAGCAACCTGGAGAGCTGGTGACATAGTCCCAGTCCGAGTGCAAAGCCTGACAACCAGGAGAGCCAATGGTGTAAGTCACAGTCTGTGGACAGGAAAAGTCTAATGTCCCAGCTCAAGCTGGCAGGCAGAGAGACTGTGAGTTCTCTTTTCCTCCACATTTTTGTTCTTTTCAAGGCCCCAACCAGTTGGATAATGCTCACTCAGATTGGGGAAGGCATGCAGTTTTACTCAGTCTGCCAATTCGAGTGTCAATCTCTTTCCGAAACACCTACATAGACACACCCAGAAATAATGTCTTATCAAATATCTGAGCAAACTGTGGCCCGGTCAGCTTGACTCATGAGCTTGACCATCACACAAGCTTGATATTCTCTACTGCCTAGAGTCATATTATGTCCATCTCTGATGGATCCGTCCACATTTGCATCAGCCCTTTTGAGGCTCTTCATATCTTCTGTCGTGCATTTGAAAATATTTACCCGACTTAAACTGACCACAATGTCTCACCAAGCTTTGCTTTCTTTCTATATGTGCCAGTCCCCCAACCTTGCATTAGAATTGCTTTCGAATTCACAAATGGATCATAGCTGTAATATTACAAATGTCTTGCTCAATGCCTGTCACACAAGATGGTCTAGAACAACTCATTAATGTTGATCAATGTAAAGATCTTTGCTGTATAGTCATTAAAGTCCACAATAAAGTTGGATTTGAATGTCAGAGAAAAATTCAAATGTTCATTAAGTAATAAGAAATAGTCTTGCCCTCACAGACGTTATATTTGGCTATAGCTCTAGCTCTAACCCTAACAGAGAAGAACGGTATATTAAGGAAAACATATTTTAGCTAATATTTCATTTTCTGAACATAGTCTTTCAGAGTGAGTTCATAACTATGTGTGTTGTTTGAAATATGAATAGCATACATTTTAATTGATTTAAAAATTCTATTAAGTAGGACTCACCCCACATATTGAAGATAAGAAAGACGATGAGAAGCTGATGGAGAAGACAGTAAGGGAGGAAGACAGGTGAGGACAGAGAGGACAGAGGGAGCAGTGGTCCGAGGGGGTCTCCCCATGATAGACATACTTGTGCAGCAGTTGTAAAGACAGAAGAGGGGGTGTTGAACACAAAACATGGGCACCTTTGAAACGGATTTTATGTATTGGCTCTTTTAAGAAACATTGGCACTTATTTACAACTTTAATATAATTCATGATTCTCACAGAAATTTTGCTTCAAAATGTAAGTTCAATTTCTCACTCAGCATGGTCATTCCTTATGTAGTCATTAAAGACTTTTTAGGTTAAATTAAATCTCTCCCTGCAATATGTTCTGTGGGCTATGACAAATAAAATGAATGTTATCTTTAATACAAATCGAGACCTTAAAGCTGTTTATAAACTAGACTAAAATGTAAGCAATCCAATCTCAAAATAATCATTGAGGTATTGCAGCTGTTTAAATAGCTATATTAGGAGTCTACAGCTGTTCCTTCAATTGCTGCAATACATGGGTTGGTTAAATAGGTCATTTTAAAATGCCTAATTTGATCCATTTAATCACAGCCTAAAACAGCCTCACATTGAAATGATGGCACTTTCAGTCTTATTTAACAAATTTGCCTTTACTGAGTTTACCAGTTACAAGTTATGTATTGAGTTTCCCATGATGAGATATCATTATTTGTGCATTCTCAAAATTCAAACATGTTTTAAGGGATTTCCTTTACATGAGGTGCTTATTAGGATTGGTGGCTGGATGTATTATATATGTTATATACATATTGGAGAGAGAAAGAGAAAGAGAGAGAGAGGAACTGGCTTACACCATTGTGGAGCTGGCAAGTGTGAACTGTCTTATGCAGGTGGCAGGCTGGACACTCAGGCAGGATTTCTATGTCACAATCTTGAGGCAGAATTGCTTACTCTACAGGAAAACTCAGTTTCTGCTCTTAAATCCTGATTGGAGGATTAAGAGCACATTATCAAGGGTATTGTCTTTATGTAAAGTCAGCTGATTGTAAATGTTAGTCACATCTACAAAATACCTTCATTGCAACATCTAGACTAGTGTTTGACCAAACAACCAGGCACCATAGCCCAGCCAAGTTGACATGAAATTCGCCATCACAGCTGGTCACTAGAGCTAAAAACGATAGCAAAATACTAGACAAATGATATGAGCAAACTAAGTACAAGACAGGAAATGCAAAAACATATGAAGAACTATTAATAAATGCATTAATAATCGGAGAAATTAAAATTTTAAAAAAATGAACTGTCACTTAACGTGATAGACTGGCAAAATTAGGAAGCTGGGTGATAATTGCATGTGGGCAAGGATGTGGGTATGGGAATGCTTTTATGTGGTTCATGTTAGTGGAGACCCGGATGACCATTCCAGGGAGCAACCTGGCATCCACGTCAAATCAGGTATACTCATATCCTATAACTCAGCATTCAATTCCTGGGATTATGTCCCCAAAAAATTCGCACACAGGTCCAAAAGAAGACATGTACCATGACATTCATCTCAGCATTGTTTGTGGTGGCTTGGAGTTGTAGGTGACTTGCAAGTCCTTGTCTGGGGCAGTCTAGAGGTAAAATGTGAGGGATGCAAACCATGGAGCTCTAAACAGCAACTAAGACAGGTGTATACAAGGCAACATGATATTTATAAATAAGTAAATACATTTTTGAATAAATTAATGTAAACAAGAGGAAATTGTCTGTAAATAGACCAATGATGATAATGATAATGTACTATAAAGTGAAGAAGATGATGGCCACAACTCTACTCCTAAGATCCAACTCACCAAAAAATAACAATTAAAATAGAGAAAATCTCATGTCTCCTTGTGTATCAAGAAATTTTGTGCAAAATATAGTTTCGGTCATACTAATCTTCTCAGTTCTGATAGTCAACATTTTATTATTTAAGTTATTTAAAAATATACAATGGGTGAGCCAGGCGCGGTGGCTCACGCCTGTAATCCTAGCACTCTGGGAGGCCGAGGCAGGTGGATAGCTCAAGGTCAGAAGTTCGAGACCAGCCTGAGCAAGAGTGAGACCCCGTCTCTACTAAAAAATAGAAAGAAATGATCTGGACAACTAAAAATATATATATATATAGAGAGAGAGAGAGAGAGAGAAAAAATTAGCCGGGCATGGTGGCACATGCCTGTAGTTCCAGCTACTCGTGAGGCTGAGGCAGAAGGATTGCTTGAGCCCAGGAATTTGAGGTTGCTGTGAGCTAGGCTGACGCCACGGCACTCTAGCCCGGGCAACAAAGCGAGACTCTGTCTCAAAAAAAAAAAAAAAAAATATACAATGGGACAGTGAAACTTTAAAAGTTTTCAGCCCAAAAGGGCCAGAGAAATAATTTTGCTTTTAGAATTGCCAAATCTTTTCACCTTGAATAAAATGAAGTGGCTAGTGGTCAGATTCACATTCCTTTGCCTATATTTTGGGAGGAAATATTTAAAATTAGTTATTCCCTCTCCCCAGTCTGACTCTGATGGCCAGGAGCTAGAAGAAGTGCTGCAAAAGGACTGAGTCCTAGGCAGAGACCAAGGGTGCTAGGTGTAAATCTTGTTTATTCGTTGAACGCTTTGAGGCCCCAATGCACCCATTCTGAAAAGCACAAGCCAAGCACCAAACAATGGGAGCTCAGCCCAGCTAAGGCTTCGTTCATTAGATTGAACTTCATAGATTTTGAACTTCATATCTGCAGCAACCACATCAATATGGGAGGAAAAAAAAATCAGTTCTGGAAATCTCCTCCCTAGCCACTGATAAAAAACTAGGAGACCAGCCCAATTATTAGCTACATTTGCCAATTTTATCCTTTTACCTCCAAATCCAAATAAATTGATCTTCCCAATGCTCCTCTCACTTTTTTAAAGTGCCTGGTATTAAAGGATGCTGAGAATGAATGGATGAAAAGTTAGATGTTTTTACTAGTTGCCAACTTAAAATAAAGCCATGCAGATGCATGTGAGTGTGTACAACCACCGGTACCCAGGTTCTTGTCCCAGAGAGTACTCCTGAGACAGCTCAGACTACAACAGTGAATACAAAATGCTCAAATAGCAATTTTAAAAACACCCTTTCTCAGCCAACTATGTTTTCTCCCTTTTCTCTGGATCTTTCTCCTTTTCCTGAGCTTCGAGTCTTTCACATCCCATTTTAGCTCCATCCTTCCTCCATTAAAGACCTCTCATATTTGGTAGAATATCTGTAGAAGCCTGACATCTTCTTATGAATCGCTGAGCTAGTTTGGTGCTGCCAGTCAGCAAACGTCAGTGTGCGGGAACAGTTTCCACTGATCACACCTTTCTGGAATCATAGAATTTGAAAGCAGTGAGGAGACTGAGACCTGACAGGGGAGTGATCCTGGGCCTTTTCTTATGCTCTGTTGCTTCCACATCCTTTTGGATATTCTTCAGATCTCTTTCCATGGAGCTATAGGACCAGAGACATCTCTGGTTTCATCAGAATTTCAAACTGAAGGAGAAAACAGCTGTGTTTGGATTTCAGGGCACTTCCAGGAAGGTCTTGGAAATGCAAATCCCAGCCATAATAACAGAAGCAAAACAGTCTGTGCGCTGGTGAGCCATTGAGATAGGAACAAATATTAATAGTAAAGGGGCTCTTGATGTTATATTTATCTTAGGAGAGAGTGAGTCTTGTCCACAAAGTGATGGCTACTGGTTAGCAAGAATTTGGAGTAAGATAACTTCTGAGATGATGAAGCCCTGAGAATATTCAGAACCCACACACTTTGAAGTGCCTGTTACCATACCAAGTTCTACTTCCTTTTTATCCAAAAAGGCGATGATTGACCAAAAAGTATATCTGACAAACGTTCGGAAGGACACTTATAAAGTTCAAAAGGACACCTAATATTAGATCTCAATTGGGAAATAGAGTCACCAGTGGAAAGTCAGGATATTAGACTTTTTTTCTTTATTCTTTCTTCTTGAAGGCTGGAGATGGAGAATGTTGGAGAAAAGGGGAAGGAAGATGTTTTCAGAGAAGGTGAAAGTTCAGACTTAAGGGAATTTGCCCCACTACAATCAGGCACAAGCTGGAAGTACAGGAGAGTCAATGTCCTTCAGGCAACCGGCAGGGTTGGGGTGGTCCTGAATGAATGCCGAAGCCTCCCCACCTGCCAGTGGACAACCTTGAGGCGTGTTTCAGACACTCTCAGGGTCCCCAGCAGGACTGAGCCTACACTGCTTTCTGGAGCAGTACCTCAAGCATGAACACAAACAGTATTGGCTGTTCCCCTTTTCCTCTTTTACTTTCCCCTTTTTCTTGCTTGTTCTTTCTGAAATCACCCCCCAAACAAACCACCTGCACCCAAATTCTCAGAGAGTTACTTCTGGGGCAGCTCAAACTAAGACACTGTATAGGAAATAGTCAAACAGCAATTATACAAAACCCTTTCTCAATCATCTATTTTTTCACCCTTTTCTCCAGATCTTTCTCCTTACCCTGGGTCTCAAGTCTTTCACATCCCATTTCAACTTCGCCCTCCCTCTCTAATATTTCCTGGCTGGTCTGTACACTTGTCTTAGGTTAGCCCATTTCCAGGAACAAAGTCTGTAGAAGCAGTTTCCATAGAACAGAGGACTTCTAGCAAGAATTACGTCTATTCTAAGCAGTCAGCTCTCCGGGATCTCACAATAAAGAAGTGATTACAGGTGACTGTTTTTCAGTGGAGTTTACCCTTCTTCCTTCAAGCAATGAGGGGGATACTGATATTCTCCACTTTAGTAGTCGAGTAAAAGTTGGACAACATCCCACTTGTTGGTCAATAATTCTGTTTTGGGGTGAGTGATGGAAGGATAATTTGCAGTGTACAGTGGAAAAAAATCCAGACTTGAATCAGGTAGATCTGGTATCAAATTCTAGCTCTGTCTTTTGCTACAGCCATGCCCTGGGTGTGTTACTTAATTTTTTGATTCTGGTTTCCTCATGTATGTGTAATCCAGATGAGATTGGGCCCTTTGTTTCAAAGTCCAGTCTCTTTGCAGAGAAACATGGTCAATTATCAATAGTAAATTTTTCCTTCAAAGGATGTTCAAAGAAGGATGCAACTTATTACCTAAATCAATACTTCTTTTTTTTAAATTTCAAATATTAAAAGGGTACAAATGTTTTTGTTACATGGATAGCTTTTATAATGCCTAAGTCAAGGCTTTAAGTGTGCCCATCACCCGAATAGTGATCATTGTACCTGATATGTAGCTTTTTACTCTTTCTCTGTTCTCCCCTCCCCTTCTTAATTTCTCATGATTTTTACTTCCCTCTGTGCACATGTGTGCCCATCAGTTAGTTCCAATTTATTAGACAGTACATGTGGTGTTTGTTTTTCCATTCCTGAGATACTTCACTTAGGATAACACTCTCTAGTTCCATCCAAATTGCTGCAAAAGACATTAATTCACCCTTTTTATGGCAGGGTGGTACTCCATGTATACATATACCACATTTTGTTAATCTACTCTTGAATTGATGAGCTCGTGGGTTGATTCCACATCTTTGCAATTGTGAATTGTGCTGCAATAAATATTCAAGTGTAGGTGTCTTTTTGATAAAATGACTTCTTTTCCTTTGGGTAGATACCCAGTAGTGGGATTGCTGGGTCAAATAGCAAGTCTACTTTTAGTTCTTTGAGGAATCTCCATACTGTTTTCCATAGAGGTTGTACTAATTCACAGTCCCACCAACAGTGTATAAGCATTCCTTTCTCTCTGCATCCATGCCAGCATCTATTGTTTTTGAACTTTTTAATAAAAATCATTTTAACAGGGGTAACATGATATCTCACTGTGGTTTTAATTTACATTTCCCTGATCATTAGTTTATTACAGCACAATTCACAATTGCAAAGACATAGAATCAACCTAAGTGCCCACTGGCCAATGATACATAAAATTTGGTATAAATAAAATGAAAAAAGAAAACGACATGTGCAGTTTTCCCTGCGCAGTCTCAGTGAATAGTACAAACTATCAGTTTGTCAAGACAGTGAGTGGATTTGATCTTCCTCAGACAATGGCCCTCAGTTTTGGGAAAAAGCCTGGCCAGAGCCTATAACCCTTTGACCATGGAAGAGTCAAATAAATCAAAGCGAATATTTAAAATATAATTAACCTATTTTTCAGATTTCTAAAACATTTGGATTTTAAAAACTTTAAAATCCAACTTTAAAACAGCATTTTAAATGAGAAAAAATTGTCCTGTTTTGACCTTTTTATTAGTTTTCTGGATAGTGGAATTTGGAATTTCAAAGCTTTTATGTGTTCTTTTGGGAAAAATGTGTTTGAGTTTTCTTATGATGGTGTTCTTAACTAACACAACTTGGAGCCTGTGTCTGTTTTGAAAAAATAATATGTGCTTAGTTCACTAGCATTCTGGAGTATCCTGTCCTTTTCAGGAAAAAAAAAAAAGAGACATATATTGATAAATAATCTGTTTGCCTGTTCTCTTAAAGTTTTGCAAATAATACACTATATTGTGATTGATTTGCAAGATGCCATTTCTCTTAGAAATTCAAATTCAGCCACCACTTATAGAGAACCTCCTTTCCATAAAACATCATTCTGGATATTTCATATTACTCAATTAATTTAATTTTTATTGCAACCATGTGGTATGTATATTTATCCTGATTATACAGATAAGGAAACTGAAGCTATTGAGATTGATTTATCCCTGTAGAATTCTGACCCCAAATCTAGGACTTTTGCATCATGATAGGTAACGTTTAGAGACTGTTTTCTTTTAGAGAATTTCATTGCTGAGATATCTAGAAGACAGGGAGCCATATGCTATGCTCACCAAGGCACCATCCTATCTATGCTCATAAATGAGCAGATGTAGGGCCAGGACAAACTGGTATGGAAAAAAGAATATGAGCCTGGCAGAATATGAGGTTACTGGCAGACAGGGAAAATCTGCCAAACATTTCCATTCCTTTCTATTTAGGATGAGGACTAAGCAAACAAAACAAAATCCAGTCCAAGTTTTTTTTTTTTTTTTCCCTGAATCAAACATGAGTTTGACTACCTTAATACAGGGAAATTTAGCAGTCCTTTTTCATCTGCACAAGATGTTAATAAGAAGGAACAAACTATAATGCCCTTTTGTCCTATGATCTTGACCTTGGAATTGCTAAAGAATGTGCTCATTTTTCTTTGCCACAAGCTCCATTGGAACTGAAGAGGGAAGACATTGAATTTTGTAAACAGAGTTCAGAAAGATGCGTGTTGGTTCCAGGAAAGGATTCGCAGTGGCTCTGTACTCAATATGTGTTGAATTGGCATCTTCAACATCTCTGGGAAGCCCCAGAGTAGCTTGGAGAACCGATGTTGCATAAAAGGATAATTGCTGTCATTTAAAATGATTAATGTATGGGTTCTTCAAGTGATATTGTGAGAAGAAAAATACTTATTGAAAATTGGCCTGAATATTTAAGGAAAAACTAGACCCCAGAGACAGTAACAAAAGAAAAAAATAATGACCTCAACTCTTCTCATGTTAGGGAAAAAAGCAAGGGGGAAAAAAAAGAAAAAGAAAAAAGAAAAGACTGTAGAGTTGACTGACATTTTATTCTTTTTGCCTTTCCCTTTAAAACAAAAATAAACTGGGAAGTGAAATAGTGAGACCACTTAGATATGTACAAAATCTCACTCTTGAATCTCTCCTTAGCCCTTAGAACTTTAGCCCTAACTGGTACTTCCACTTTCAAATATCATTCTCCATGAATTCATTTATTCAAGTGCTTGTGTCTGGTGAGTCTTTTTTCCTTATATATCTCTATCTTGAACTTGAATTGAGCAATGACAAGACTTTGGTTTGAAAGGTCAGCTTTCAGAGGCTTTTAATTTCCTTCTAGATTCCATAACAAACCCCTAAAAAACTGCCATAAAAGCTGATGCCAAAAAATTTTCCCAGCGAGGGGTCATGGTTTCTGAATCAAAAGTCTAGTCCTATCCTCCAAGCAAAATCTATCCTGGTTTGTGAATTTACTTCATTTGGTTGTCCATTTGAAAATAATTCAATAATTTGAATTGAACCAAACTGAAGTACATCTGAAGTGCAGCTGCCCGATAAATGTTTGTCATGTGAATGAACAAATGAATGAATGAATGAATGAACAGAGCCTGCTTAAACTTGGTTCTGTTTCTGATTCTGAGGAAAAAAAAAAAGGTTGATATTGACTCCTTGATGGTCCAGGACTTGAGTGCTACACTGAGATCTCTAGTTCATCAGGAATATTCCTCTGGACTTTCTTTAATGAAGGGATTTGAATATGCAACTAGCCCTAGGAGAGCTTAGAAACTAATGTTCAGTGAGTCAAGTCCAGCCCCAAACACATTTTAATTGACTTTCACAGTCTTTTAAATTGTTTTAATTAAACTTTACAAGCCAGGAGATTTTATCAAAAAATACAGGTTCTATCTCTTCTTATACTAGGTCTGCAATTCTCCATAATATCATACATGTGGAATAGAATAGAAGTTACCTGCAGTAGACAAAGTATAGGCTCTATACCTCATTATGCCCTAAAAGGAATTGCCATTAATAATTTTATTTGCACTGTTGCTTTTCATATATAAACATATATTTTCCTTTATCACAAATTTAGACTGAAATCTGTAAAATTTCAGAAAAATGCAAAAGATCATATGTTCTTTTAATAGGAAAATTAATTTTATATAAAAGTTTAATCTTTTTTTTTTTTTAAATCTTCCTGGACTCTTTGGGCATTTGAGTCTACAACTCTTATTGTCTCTTTTCTGTGATGGATAATCTACGCTTTTTGTTTCTGGTAGCTTTATAAAAGCCAGAATGGAGAAGAAAAACTGTTATCTATAAAATAAATCTCGTTTAATATTTTTACTTTTCCTATCAGGGTTAAGCTGAACAGTGATTTCATGAGCCTAGGTTGGGAGCGTATCAGAGACTGCTGGTGCAGAGGCAAAAACTGAGGAGATGAGGCCATGGGTCAATTCAGACAAAAATTCAGTCCATAGGGTGGGGACCTGGAGTCACCCTGGGGCTGAGCCAAGCTGAAGTCAGGCAGGAAGCTGAGGACTGCAGCACAAAAATCTGACAACTACTAAGAGGGGCCAAGGCAAGACCTTACTGGAAGAACCAAGTCAAAGATCAGGAAACTTGAAGAAGAAAACATGTTTGGAACCTGTGTCCTGCTGGGGTTCAAGACTTCAACACACTAGAAGTTTGAGGTCAAATTGTGTTTTTTGGCAACTAAACTTACCTTAAACTTTTTTTTTTTTCGAGACAAAATCTCCCTCTGTTGCTTGGGCTAGAGTGCCGTGGCCTCAGCCTAGCTCACAGCAACCTCAAACTCCCAGGCTCAAGCAATCCTCTCGCCTCGGCTTCCCAAGTAGCTGAGACTACAGACGTGCACCACCACGCCTGGCTAATTTTTCTATTTTTAGTAGAGACGGGGTCTCGCTCTTGCTCAGGCTGGTCTGGAACTCCTGACCTTAAGTGATCCTCCCACCTTGGCCTCTCAGAGTGCTAGGATTACAGGCATGAGCCACCATGCCCTGCCCTTTAAAAAAATTTTTTTTTCATGCTCTAACTCATCCTTCCACCAGGTAACATGTTTCTTTAGCAATTTTTCTTAAAGTATACATTTTAGTAACTTGTAACACACATTCAAGTGTTTAGATTAATGAAATTTTACAAGTGAATATACCATGTAACTATTAACAACGCTCAAATCAAGAAAGAAAATGTTATCAGTACCTTTATGTCCCTTAGCAGGTACTACCCTTGCAGGATAACCACTATGCTGACATAGAACACATAGATTACTTTTTCTTGTTTTTTAACCCTATACAAAGGGAATGATACAGTGTATACTGGCTTCTTTTGTTCAATATTATATTTATGAAGATTACCTCTGTTACACGTAGTGTTGTTTTACTGGTGTTGTATGAAAATGCCATAATTTATGTACTCACTCTACTCTGGATGGAAATTTAAGTTGATTTTGGTTTGGGGCTATTATGAATAATTCTGCCATGCACATTTTTGTATATGTTTTATAGTGACTATATGTGTGTATTTCTTCTGGATATATACTCACAAATGAAACTGTCAAGTCATAGAGAATGCTCGTGTTCAGCTTTTCTACATAGAGCCAAATGATATTCCAAAGTATTTATATAATAGCAACATAACACTATCACCAAGCATGTAGGAGAGTTTTGGTGATCTATGACATCAACACTTGGCTTCTTGTCTTTTTTATTTTAGCCATCATGTAATTGTGAAATTATATTTAAATTGGTTTCAGTTGGCATTTGAACTTATACAGTTGATCACCTTTTCCTATGTTGATTGCTCATTTGAACATCTCATTTTGTGAAGTGTCTTTACATGTCTTATGAAACTTTTGGAGATATCTGTATTGCAAATATCTTCCCTCATTCTGTGGCTTCGTCTTATCACTGCCTTGAGGATATCATTTAATGAACTGACATTCTTAATTATAGTGTATGCCACTGTATCTTTTTTTTCTTTATGGTTAATGCTTCCAGATTGCTTCCAGATCATAAAGACATTCTTCTAAATCTTAACCTAGAAACTTTATTCTTTTATCTGTCGTATTTCAATCTATGCTTTATATATCTGGAATTAATTTTTATTTACAGTGAAAACAAAACTTATGGGTGAAAACTGATTTTATTCCATGTGGCTATCCACTTGTCCCAACATCATTATTAAGAGCATCCTTTTCCTCTCCCCACTGGCCTGCAGCAACCAAGTGACCGTGGATATGTGGGTCTGTTTCTGGACCCTCCATTCTGTTTCACTGGTCTGTTTTGTCTATTCTTGCACCAGTACCACACTGAAACTGCTTAACTGCTTTACAGCAATTCTTGATATCTAGTAGTGTGTAAGCCATTAAGGTTTGCTTTTCTTCTGTAATATTGTCTCATTTATCCTTAGATCTTTGCATTTCTGACATAAATTATAGACACATCTTGTTGATTTCTACATGTGCACATTCACACACATATAAATACATACAAACTTGCTTGGAATTGGATTGGACTTGCATTAAATTTATAGATATTTCTCAGTGTCGACTCTTCATTCATTAACAAGGCTTCAGCACTTGTTTGTTAGGTTTTCAGCTTTTTCTCAAACTTTCTTATATTTCTCAAAAGGCCATGCTGATTCTTTTGTGGTTTATAAATATGATGACTAGGTCTTCACATTTGTGTGTGAGGTGCACCTCCCTCAAACTTTGTTATGATGTGGGCACATTCCTTGCCTGACATGAAAAACAAAAACAAAAACAAAAACACCACACCAGATGTGTAGCATGTGAATATTTTCTCCCGTTCTGTAGGTTGTCTATTTGCTCTCGTGATCATTTCGTTGGCTGTGCAGAAGCTTTTTAATTTGATCAGATGCTATTTATTTATTTTTGTTATTGCTGTGATTGCCCTTGGGGTCTTCTTCATAAATTCTTTCCCTAGGCCAATGTCTGTAAGACTTTTTCCAAAATTTTCTTCTAGAATTCTTATAGTTTCATGCCTTAGGTTTAAGTCTTTTATCCACCATGAGTTGATTTTTGTGAAAGGTGACAGGTGTGGATTCTCTTTCAGTCTTCCACATGTGGCTATCCAATTTTCCCAGCACCATTTATTGAATAAGGATTCTTTTCCCCAGTGTATGTTTTTGTCTGCTTTGTCAAAGATTAGATGGCTATATAAGGATGGTTTTATATCTGGGTAGACATGACTTTTAAAATAACTAAATAGTACTATTCCAATGTATGGGCATCAAATAAACTATTTAACAAAGCCTCTATTATTAGTAGTTTAGATATTTTCAGATTTTTTTTCTGTTCTGAGTAGTTCTGTAGCAAACATTCTTATAAATAAATTTTTGACTTTTGCCTATCAGAACTCTGTTAAAATGTTGGTATAGAGAATGAATACACTTCTAGATGTTTGATTCACATTGCTAAATTACTCTTTGAAATGTTAACGCCAATTAACATAAGCTCCACTATTGTAAGAGAGGGCCTGATTCTCCTATCCTCACCAACACTAAATGGTAGTAAATTACATTTGGTAGTTTTCCTTAGAGATTTGCATTTTCCCAAGGCCCTTGGAAACTTTAGAGGTGGTGTATACAGTGCCATAGCAGGCATTAGGAGACATTGCTTCACAGTGAATTCACCACTAGTGTTTTTCTTATATTATAGTCATATGATGAGGTGAAGATTTTAGATAGCCCAATCTCCATTCTTTTCTCTGCTTTCAACTTCCAGGCCAAAGAAGGCAAAACAAAAAAATAATATTGATAAAGAATAAAAGGATGGATTATACCCCGTACTAACTAGGGTTGAGAAAACAGTTTATTTACCATTGGTGTATGACAGTTTGAAAGACAATTTGACTATGTCAGAATCTATGAGCAGTTAAACACTTAAAATATACATACCGTTCAACAAGCAATTCTACTTTTGTGAATTTTTTGATGGGATATTCATAAAAGTGCACAAATACCTATAGAGATATTTAGTGCAGTTTTCTTGGAACAAGGAGATGAGAAAGAGAGGGAGAGAGAGAATGAATGAAATAGAGAAAAGAAAATGAACAACCACCAAGAAGAAAATGCCGTTGTCATAGTAAATCAGTGGCATTGGACACTGTGTCACTATTTATAAGAAGGAGATACCACATGTATGAATGGATACTCAAGATACATTGTAGTACAAAAAAAGAAAATGAAGACCAATAGATATGTCAATTACAATCAATTCAAGTCTGCTACAGAAATCTACATGCAGAGGTTTAATTTTCTTTTCACATCATGATACATATAGAAAATTATAATATTTTTATAAAATATGGGGGATGGGGAGGAGGGCTATTTGTAGTCTGAAGCAATCAACCAAGGACCTCTTCCCCTCCCAACCCCCTCGCCAGCCTCTTGACACTCCAACTCCAAAAGCTGAAAGGATCAATATCTCAGAATAGCTGTAACCCAATTGTGGCACCGCCTTGAATAATAAGACTTGTTTTTCTACCATAAGAAGAGATTAAAGGGGAGAAACTCAGGGAGTACTCAGTATGAATCACTAGGAATTCCATCTCGGATGCAGATCCCTTCTGTATTTCCTCTCTGTGATCCTTAACTTGAAACTTCGGTCATCACCTAGTGACAAGGTTCCATCTCCAGTCTTTCATTTTTATCTCAGGCAGAAGGGGGAAGGAAAGGTGAAGAGGCAGGGATGGCACCTACATCAGGAGAGCAAATCTTTCAGAAATCTTCAGCAGACTTTTGCTTCCATCTCATTAGTAAGAGCTGTGTCACAAGACCACCCCCAGCTATAAGTAAGGTTAGGAAGAGTAGTTTTTGAATTGGATATATGGCTGCTATGAAAAAATTTGGAGTTTCTGTTAGTAAGAAAGAATGGTAGATATTGGGTGGGCAACAAGCAGTGTTTGCCACAATATATAGAACATTACTCCATTATCTTGCAAAAATAAATTCATATTTATTTATACTTGCACATCTATACATGATTTCATATATAGAGAGAGAAAAAAGCCTAGAGGGAAATATACAAGAAGTAGAATGAGAAGAGAGAACTTCTGTTTTTACTTTATGTATGTTTTAATTGCTTCAGCTTTCCTACAACGAGCATTTATTACTTTTATAATGATAAGTTTACAAATAAGAAGTCACTCCTAAAATAAAAGAAAGAAAGCTGGGGGGAAGAGTTAAAAGCTACTGGGATTCCAAATTCAGATACTGAAATGGTATCTCTGTCATAAAAGAATGAGAACCTCCTAGTCTGAAGTCATTTATCTGGCACAATAACTCTCTGAACAGATTGAGTAAAACTTCAAGAAGCAAGTCTCAAATCTTCAAGTCCTAGTATTTCTATGATCTCCCAAGTAGTTCAAACAAAAGATTGAGTCAACCAAAAATACAGGAAAATCTCAAATCCATCATCCACCATTTTCACAATGTCCACCAAATAATTATACTGTGCATATTCCATGGGAAAAGAAAGGGCAAACAAAATGGCAACAGATCTCTGGCTTCTAGCAACCAGCAGAAATGTTGAAGACAAGAAACTATGTGAATAGGATCCATACTGGATAGGTCATACTATCAGACACGTTGTTATTTCTATGGTGTGAAATGAGATGTGACATAAGTATAATAAGAACAACGAGACCAGTTAATATTTATCAAGTGCCTATGAGGTACCAGGCAGGATGCCAGGTACAATGCATAATTCAATTTACTAATTGTCATTATCGTTTTCCTCTTATAGAAAAGGAAATTGGGAGGAGGTGACTGACTTGCTGAAGTTCACACAGTTAATAAGCACAAATCCAAGATTTGAACAGTCTGTCCGACAAGAGAGCCAAAGTTCTTGAATGCTGTGTTCTACTCCTCCTCCTCACTCAGTGAACCTTCTATACAATCCAGAGATAACTCTGTCCATACTGAAATGCCCCCAAAGACTCACTCCTTTGGTCAGACAACAAAGTTGCCGGCCTTTTGTCTGGAAGACTGATGCTAAAACATTCTTATAACTTCTCAAGATTGCAAGGCCTTATGGCAAAGGTACCAGATGGATTCATCAGATTAACTTTATTGAAGACACAGAGAGCCTGACTTAGACTGGGTAGGTAGCAGGCCAAGTTCCATGTTGGGGGTGCCTTAAGGAGCATGCAGTGGGAGATAGTCATCACAAAGTAGGGAAGGCTGCTGGGAATGTTGGTGGCAGCTTATGGACATAGGCTTGAAGATGGGGAAAGGACCTTTAAGAAAGAGGAAATGGTTGGGTCCCAAGGACCATGGCTTAGTTATGCAGGGAATAGGCAGGGCAGGAACTGTTCCCATCCTCTCACTCCTCCCTTCTCTGTGAGGAAAAGGCAGTGGAGAGGGCAAAGGAGGAGAGTGAGTCAAAGAGCTGCTGTTGTTGTGTTTCTGTACTTTTTATACAATATTGAGCTTGTCTCCATGGGAGTTGGATTCTTGATTCTAAAAATTACTTGTCTGAATCCACTTCTTCAGGGCCAGGATGACTATGTCTATCATTTGTTCAGAACTACCCTTCCGGGTGGATTTATCATTTACTTATATCACATTCTAAAAAATTATCCCTGAGGGATTTGTCTGGAATGGCATATAGATTTGATACATATAACATCTCCTCTTAATGTGTATGGGGAGCTGGAGGACTAGGTTGGTAAACTGATTCCTGCTCTAAAAGAAAAGAATGCTAGGATAGGTTATGCTCGTCTATTATGAGTGTGTGCAGGGATAAGCACCACATTTCTGATTCTGGGTCATATGTTCTTATGCTTATGGTGCTAAATTAGAGAACACAGAGAGATTGATGATAACCATTAGGAAGTAATTAGAGGTAAAAACTATTTGGAAAATATTAGCAGGGAGCTCCTGACTAGACATTGGTTGACTGAGCCTAATAGCGTCATGATCTATTTCTCATCCTCGGAGGGATCCTCCCAGCCCTAAGTGTGTGTCCTTAAGTTGCTCCTACTTTTTCCGTAACTTCACTCTCACCTTCATCCCTACTATTCTTCTCTCTCCTAAGAAGTTTTCTTTCAACAAATTCATTTAGATGTAGGAATTGTAACTAATAATAATTTATTAATAATTTGATTCAACACAATTTATTGAGTGCTTAGTTCAGTCGAGGCCAGCCAAATTCATTTAGTTATAAATTTTGAAATTTAGAAACACTCAAAGTACACATACAAGCAAAAACAGAAAACTCTTTCTACCACTAACAGATAACTTTATCCTTCACTAAACACATCCCTTTAAACTTTGAAACAAATAGCCTTATATACAAGCTTTTGAAACTTCCCTTGTTCTTAAACAGAAGCTCTTCTATAATGAAAATACTTGTCATGTGCTAGACAAGAGGAAAATAAAGATAAATAAAAGTCATTTACCTTGAGGATCTCACAATATAAATAGAGTATTTCAACACATAAGATGAAAAATACTATGATAAAAGCAGTCAACAGAGGGATGACTTATCAAGAGCAGTGAAGGATCTGAGACTTTTACCCTCTTAGAAAACTAACAAATTAGTCTAACACAGTTTTATAGAAGCTGGCAGAAGACACAAGTCTCCCAGACCAAAGACAAAGAACTCTATTACTCATGGCACAAACATGAGTATCCTGTTTGCATCAGTTCCCTTTTCTCAGCAATTCCTGCAAGAGTGATACAAAAGGATTCAGGTGGATGCTGCACAAGTGGTGGGTTTGTTTCACAGCTGAGGATCACGGAGCTTAGGAAGCCTGTATCTTTCACACTGTACCATAAGCAGATCTTCCATTTCCTTCGGAGGGAGATGTTACATCTATCTTTCAAAGCTGTTGCTATATAAACATTCTTTAAAAGACAGACAGGAACAAAAAGGATGGTTAGTGCCTCACTCACAAGACATGCAGAAACACAAGAGATCCGTGGAGAATTAGCTCTGCTTGGAAATTAAGAAGGGCTTTCTAGAGGAGCTGCCTAATTTTAAGCATGAATAGAAATTCACGGTAAAGAAGAAAGAAGTAGGAGGGAAGACATTTAAGCGAGTGGAAACTCAAGGAGAAAAATGTGGAGATAGAATGAGGAAAGTATGAGGACAATTTGGAATTACTAGAGAGTAAAGTGTTGTATTCAACTTCAAAGATTTGACCAAATTTTTATCATGATGTAAATTTTTTTGGCTATTAATTGATGCCATAGTAATCACAGTGGTGATTGTGAGACGAATCATTGAGCTGAACACATGGAGTTGTGGAGCACAGACCAGGATACAATCTGCTGGGATGAATACGTTTTGCCTTGTAATGCCACACAGATGAATGCCCCAATGTGCACCCCAACTTCTCATGACAGCAGTGTTCAGCTACCTGAAGACAATGCCCTTCCCATGGCCCCCAGAGCCTTCAGATCTGTAAGCCACTCTATGTATATCATGGTCTATAAATCTTTCATCATTCTGATCTTTTTCTGGACATATCCCAGAAGTTATCAACAACTGGACACAATTTTTCATTAGTCTTGAGTCCATCCTTTAAACTGTTAAAGATTCGAATGGCTAAATCTACTGGTTGCTTCTGGTTCTACTAGAATTAATGTTGCCAAACAACCAGCTGAGCAGTAAAGATATCATCCTACCAGTCCAATTAGTGTTATGTGTGGCTTTGGGACTGACTTGGCCCTGCCAAGCAAGGTGCTGACCAATTTTGTGCAAAGAATTTTTGGTAGCCTGGCAATCATGCCTGAATTGGGGTCAGCGGACCATCTGTATCGACATAATGGGCAGCACGGAAGACTTGCGATTGTTAAATGCAGATTCCCAGGCGCCCCTCCTCACAAATTAGTCTTCCTACAAGTGGGGCCTGAGAAATCTGAATTTTTAACAAATTCCTTTCGTGGTTTTATGTACTCAAGTATTTTTATGCACTCAAATATTAGAAAACTCCTGCTTAAGAAGGTTTGTAAGGAATGAGTCTTTCTGTTCTGAAGGAGTTAACAGACCTTTCTGAGGAACTGATGCACTTCCACGGCCTTGGGAGGAATTTCCCACAAGCTCTTGCCAGTGGCCCTCCAACACACCCTCTGAGGAAAGAAGAATTAGTTCTTCATATCTCACCATTAGGGGGAAGGTGGCAGCGGAGATTGTTTTCTCTTATCCCGATGGATGGTGGCTCACACAAGTGACCCAGAATTGCAGCCTACACTTCAGCAGCCCGAATGTGGTCATCCTCAGAAGGTCCAAATGGGTTGGCAGGCTCTGGGCAAGTGTGCACAGATCTTAGAGGTGAGCAAAATACAGTGTGGTTGGTGCCTAGAGAAGGACACTGACAATAAAATGTGGGAACACCAAAAAATAGGCATCAGGCTAAGTGTCATGAAGGTGATAAATAAAGTACAGTGAAGGAAGGAATAAAAGAAGAATTGGGTTTGTTTTCTTTCAAAGGCAGAGAGAAATACATCTTGGGAATCCCAACAAACAAAACACACGTAATCTATAGGAAACTAAAAGGCAGGAAAATGCCTGCAATACGCCCTGAAATAAACATTTTACATTATAGATGACTATATTTAATACACTATGTCATTTTTTTTTTTTTTTTTGAGACAGAGTCTCACTCTGTTGCCCGGCTAGAGTGCCATGGCATCAGCCTAGCTCACAGCAACCTCAGACTCCTGGGCTCAAGCGATCCTTCTGCCTCAGCCTCCCAAGTAGCTGGGACTACAGGCATGTGCCACCATGCCCGGCTAATTTTTTTTTCTATATATATTTTTAGCTGTCCAATTAATTTCCTTCTATTTTTGGTAGAGACAGGGTCTCGCTCTTGCTCAGGCTGGTCTCGAACTCCTGAGCTCAAACAATCCACCCGCCTCGGCCCCCCAGAGTGCTAGGATTACAGACGTGAGCCACCGCGCCCGGCCCACTATGTCTTTTAGTCTTCACAATATTCCTCTAAGTTAGATACAATTATACCTGTTTAATAGGTGAAGAAACTGAGACTCAGAGGGTTTAAATTATTTATTCCTTTATCCCACAGACATTTCTGGAGCACCTGCCAGGTGTGGCATCAGGGTCCTATAACCAGTGAGTGACTGAACCGTGGTTCCAAGCCAGGCCTCTCACGTTAGAATAAAGGCTTTCTGAGATCTTTGCTGTCAAATTGCTCACAATATGGTTACAAAATGTACAAATGTAAGTTATAAGGCACTACATAAACTAAAATATAACCCTTATCCCCCAAGGGTACATGGCAAATTTCCAAATGAACTGTATAGATTAAAAATGTCAAAGTCTGTAGTTTTCAGGGCCTTAAAAGGCTTCATACAAAGTATGGACATGAGATGAACTTTTAAGTATTCATAGGATTTAGACATGGTCTCAGAAATAGGGAGCATTTTCTCTGAGTTAATACAGAAAGTTTAAAAAGAATCCATTGATTATATACATTAAAAATACCTCAACCGAGCAATATATATTGATCGAAGATGTACAATGTGCACAACTTCTTAAATCACTGAGCTCTGGGACTCCAAAATCATGATAATACCCAACCTCTTTTTTTTTTTTTTTTTGAGACAGAGTCTCACTCTGTTGCCCGGGGTAGAGTGCCGTGGCGTCAGCCTAGCTCACAGCAACCTCAAACTCCTGGGCTCAAGGGATCCTCCTGCCTCAGCCTCCACGGGTAGCTGGGACTACAGGCATGCGCCACCATGCCCGGCTAAGTTTTTCTATATATTTTTAGCTGTCCAGTTAATTTCTTTCTATTTTTGGTAGAAAAGGGGTCTCGCTCTTGCTCAGGCTGGTCTCGAACTCCTGAGCTCAAACAATCCACCCACCTCGGCCTCCCAGAGTGCTAGGATTACAGGCGTGAGCCACCACGCCCGGCCAATACCCAACCTCTTAATAAATAATTTACAATGTAGTTGGAAAGATAACATGAAATCTTAAAATTATTAGTGGTTAGTGATGACTTAAGAGCTTTATAGAGTTATGTAATAGATCTTTTAATTGTCAAGGAACATGATAACGAGTGATAAGGTGATGGTTGTTTAGACACTAAGAGCCAAAGGAATTAGAAGCAAAGTAAATTTGAGCTCTTGATGATTTGGAAGTTCCAGGAAGAAGAAGAAAAAAAAAAGCTGACGCAAATCAGTGTGTGTGTGTGTGTGTGTGTGTTTGCACCTCTATTGTTTTGCAGGAAAGGTAAACTCAAGGTTGTGTTTTAGTCTTTCTGTATTTTTTTCAAGTAAATGATTTCCTGACACCATAAAAGAAAACTCATGTGATATTTTTCCTTTCCTCTTAAGCATACAAATTTCTATTAAGTTCCGATTTCTTAGAGTTTTGCACCATAATTACCATTTTTATTTTCCTGAGGCTGTAAATCTTAACTTCCTACTTGGTTCAAAGGAACAGTGATAAATTCTTAGAATGGAAGTTGCTACGTAAGTTTCTTATAGTGTTTTTTTCCTGGACATATGTCTTAAAATGTTTTTTATTTTATAAAAAATATGAAATAATATAACAAACTAGTGATATTTGTTACTCCTGGGTAATGGAAACATACATATTTTATTATTGTATTATATTGTATAATGTTGTAGTATACTTCTATACACTGTATAAATATGAAATAAATATATATATAGTATTGTATTATATTTAAATTTTTCAAAATAGAAACAAACTTTTCCCCCAGTTACAGTAATCTCAAATTCTTGGCACAAGGAATACTGCTCACAGCAACATCCAGCATCCAGCATCAACAAATGAGGCAAACCCCAGGATAACTTAAACTCAAAACAGCAAAGAGGAGGAAGGCAAAAAAATCAACTTGAGCTGACAGTTGCAAAACTGTTTTAATATAAAAGGGAAAGCAAGGTTCTAGCTGCAGTTTAACCAAATCGTATTGTACAGGTAAAATGTACCACCAGATAACAAAAGGAAGAAATACTACCATTCACTATGTTTAGTTATCCCTCTTCCCCACCTCTCTCAAACACATAAGGCATAAATCCTCAAGGAGGTATTTAAATTGCAAGTTCAGAAAAGCCTTTAAGAACTGATGACATAAAATGACTTGCTGCATGACAGTTTTGGTGCTCAGCCTCTGTAGAAGTGACTCTCAAATCATAGCACATAAGGTTTTCTCCTATTCAAGCAGTTGGACCTAGGCTCCCATCAGAATTGTTAATGAAAGTGTTTCCATTTTTGGAAGTTTTAGTTTTGAGGGCAATGGAACTCTTTTTCTTTAGATAGACTTTGTTTTTTAGAACAGTTTTAGATTTACAGAAAAATTGGAATGTTAATACAGAATTCCCATGTACCTGGCACCCAGTTACCACTGTTATTAATGTTAACATCTTACGCTAGTATGGTACATTTGTTACACTTAAATGTTATTATTAACTAAAGTCCACACTTTATTCAGACTTTCTTAGTTTTATCTGATCTAAGGATATTAGACAAATTTAAATATTTAAATATTAATAGGGTTTAGAGAGGGTCTCAGGAATAGGGAGCATTTGCCTTATTCTGTTCCAGAGTCCCATCCAGGATACCACATTACATTTATTAGTCATGTCTCCTAGGGCTTCTGTTGGCTATGACAGTTTCCCAGACTTTCCTTATTTTTGATGACCTTGACAGTTTTGAGGAAAACTGGTCAGCTATTTTGTAGAATGTTCCTCAATTTGGATCTGTCTGATGTTTTCTTATGATGAAACTGGGTTTATGGGTTTGGAGAGGAAGATTACATAAAGTGCCATTCTCGTCACATTGCATCTAGGGTACATACTATCAATATGCATAATGACTTTAAGGTTGACCTTGATCACCTGGGTGCAGTCGTGTTTGTCCAGCCCCATCACTGCACAGTTACTCTCCTCCTCCATCTCCATATGGTACTCTTTGGATGGAAGTCATCATATACAGCCCATACTTAGGAAGAGGGAGAAGTTGCATTAATTATTTGGAATTTTTCTACATGGCAAATTTGTCTCTTTTCTCCTATTTATTAATTCATTCCATTATCTGTTTATATCAGTATTATCAGTATGGATTTGTGGGATATTTATTTTCTACTTTGGATTATAATCCAATACGATGTTCTTCTATTGCTCAAATAAAACTGTTGTGCCAGCTTTGGCCATTGGTAGCTCTTTTAGTTAGTTCCTGCTGGGCATATATTTTTATGGAAGTATGACTTTCTTATATGGCATTCAGAATATTGTACATATCAATTTTTTAAAATGTTAATTTGTTCAGATTATAAAAGTGAAACATGCTTGTGAGAGATAGTTTTAAAATGCATAAAAAGCTAAAATTATACAGAACACACAAATCAGAGTTAACATTTTAACATGTTACCTAATGTTTTTTACATGCACATTTAGAAATCTTACTGATCATTTAAGCTTCCTTAACACATTCTTTGGTCCTCTAAGAAATAGAATATGGAAAAAGTCTTGGTAAAGAAGAAATTTGTCCCTGAATGATTTATTAGTTTCTTCCCAGTTAAAAAGAGAAATAGGGCCATCAATGACTCGAATCACTTAAGAGAACATTTTTATTTTAGAAAGTAATCTTGCAAATTCCTTGGCAACTAATATGGTTATCATGTATCTTTTCTTTGTAATTCACACAGATGAATAATTAAAGGTATAAAGGCTAAGACATTGCCGAGGTACAGTTACTTAATAGAATATAACTGGTAGGGGCTGTGGTGCATGACTATAATCCCAGCACTTTGGGAGGCTGAGGATAGCTTGAGGCCAGGAGTTCAAGACCGGCATGGACAACATAGTGAGACCCTGACAAAAATTTTTTAAAAATTAGCAAGTGCATAGTGGCTGGCACTATGCCCTTGTACTCCTAACTCCTTAGAAGGCTGAGGCAGGAGGATTGCTTGAGCCGGGCAAATGGAGGTTAGAGTGAGCTATGATTGTGCCATTGCTGTACTCCAGCCTGGGCAACAGAGTGAGAGGCTATCTCACAAAAAATTAAAAAAACAAAAATTACCTGGGACATTATAACTTTTACTCAAAAAATGGTAAGGGATTCCAAACAATTAGTGGAATGAAAAATGTGCTAGAAAACACATTTCCCAGTATTGAGAATAAAGCAGAAGAGAAAAAGCGAAGGAAACACTGCATAGCCAAATATTGGACCCCAAACTCTAGAATCTTGCTAGCGGAGTCTGGAATTTTGAGTTTTAAAATGACAGTGAAGATAAAGACCTGTAATTCATTTGCGTTCTCTCAATCCTATTTATCAGTTCTTTACTTTGATCAATATTTTTGCCATTAAAAGTCCACCTTTGAATCACTTTTTTCCCTAAAAAGAGTATTTGGGGTTGTTATATATTTTGTGTCCTTGCAAAATCATTCAGACTAACCTTTCATTTTCCCCATAAATGAAAGATGACTTACTGGGGAATAAAATGTATAGGACATTATTTTTTTTCTTTTCAATACTTTTAGGCATTTAGTGTTGATGAGGTCTGCCTGATATTTTATCTTTTTTAGTTAGTAAAATCTTTCCCCTGGCTGGATGCTCATCCTTTAATTTATAAAGTTTGCCAGCATACATTTAGATGGAGGGTCTTTTTATTGCTAATCCTACGTTTCAGCTGTTTCTCCAAATTGAGAAAGTTTAATTAATGCTTGATGTCACTTTGATTCTAATTGTAATAGTTTTTGACTTGAAATTCTTATATTTTTTAAATTGAAAATTTAGTTTCTGACCTCTGGTTTTTGTCTTCTGGGGAAGATTTCAAGTTTAAATAAACTTTGAAGCTACTTGGCTTTTGAATTAATATTCAGTTTATTAAAGTAAAAAATTTAGAAATCTAGGTTTTTTCTGAGTCTTTATGTCTTTTGTCAATCTTGTAAATTTATGTTTTGAGTCAATGTTATATAAATAAGAACTGTTACTTTTGGGAGGGGCTTTGATTAATGTTCTATCACCTCAATTTAAACATATTAACTATTTATAAACTTAGTAAATTAAATTATTTAAATATTTTAAATGCATTTATAATTATTATGTTCAATTTTCTTGTTAAATACTTCAGAATTTACAGCCCTATCAAGTTTTCTCCAAGTACTTAAACAATCATATATCTAATAAATTAACTTATAAATAACGTTAATCTTAAATTACCTTAAATATACCAATACAATATATATATTTCAGCAAATTATTTTACGACATTTAACTTAAATCTAAAACTCTAAAACTAATTACATAGTTTATTAGGAGTCACAAGGTTAATACGTCAGAATCTCTTAAACACTGCAAACACTTTAAATTCAAATATTGGGAGAATATGTCACTTATTATGAAACTTACTTTTAGACATAGCACACAAATGGTAAATCTACAAGCTTGATTTATATTTTATTATTAGTTTTCCAGGGATGGAAAACCATCTACGTTAAGAAAACCAGAGTCATTCTGTTGAGATGATGTTACCTGATAGGATGAACTGACATTACATTCAAGGGGAGTTAAAGGTACTGTAGTTTGTTTCAAGCTGCTATAACAAAACACCATAAACCACATGGTTTTCAAACAACAAATTTTATTTCTTACAGTTCTGGAGACTGGGAAGTTCAAGATGAAGGGGACAGCAGATTCAGTGTCTGGTGAAGGCTCATTTCCTGGTTCATTGACGGCTATCTTCTCCTTGTAACCTCACGTGGCAGAAGCGGGAGAGAGAGCTCTCTGGGGTCCCTTTTATCAACATAAGGGCACTAATCCCATTTATGAGGGCTCCACCCTCATGGTGTAATCACTTCCCAAAGGCCCTCCTTGCTAATACTGCCACACTAGAGGTTTGGATTTCAACATAGGAATTCGACAGCTGGAGGGGTGCGAAAAAATTCTGTCTGTAGCATTTATCATCTCAAACAGGTTGCAGTTTCACGATTTACAGTTAATAACTTTAATACAGTTATGCATCAGTCAAAAGTTTGGGACCAGAATAAGGGACAGGGGCTACAAAATTTCAAGATGAGATTTTCTGATCCACAGACAGAAATGCTAAGTCCTCCCATCCATTCTTTTTCTGTAATTATGAAGACAATGGGAGATTCCAAGTTAATATTCACTATACGGGATTCTGGGTTCAAGTATGCCCTCATGTCTTTCTGAGCTTCTTTCAATTTGTCACATGATATGGTTGGATGAAACTTTGTAACCCCTACTTAGACTGTTTTATTAACTGATTGAATTAAACAAATCCATTTGATTCTGAGTGTATTAACCACAACTCTAAGGTTATTTTAATGACAAATATTTATCATTTTCTCCTTTTAACTTTTTCAAATCATTTTTTCCTTTAACTTTACATTCCAGGAGAATTTAATTTTCTTTCCCCATTAGATTGATTTGATTTTTTCTTTACAATTGAGGTATTTTATATTGAATGTGCATTATCAACTTCCCCCAGCCCATCTGCCCTGTGAAATTTTTCTTTGTAAAATAGACAATTTTCACTTATGCCCATAAGTGGAATTTTTTTTTCAGTTGAATCACAAAAAGAAATGATAAGCCCTCTTGTGAGGTTAGAGCTGTATTTCCGGGGAACTTGCGACATCTGACTTAAATCTGAAGGAATTCTGTCTCCATACTTCCTTCAGATGCAACACTGCGACATAGACTACTGCCGGTCTCCCCTGCAAATTTCAAACATGCTAGCCTCTGCAACTACATGAGCCAAGTCCTTAAACTCTCTCCCTCTTGCAAAAGATCTCTTTTTCTTTCTTTCTATCTATCTATCTACCTATCTATCTAAGTAGGGAATAGGGAATGGTCATAGGATGAATTTAACTTAAAGACTTTCTCTAAAAGGCAGTGAGGGAGTATTGAGGATTTGTGAGCAGAAGATCAAAGAAATCTTCCTTATATTTTAGACTGATGGGGTAGCAATCTGGAGAATGAGTTCAAGTAGGGTAAGAGTGGACACTGGCAGACTAACAGTTCTGAGGATTTTGTCCAAGAGTGATGAATTCAATTATAATGGGACAAAGAGCATGGAAGTGGTTAGAAAAATATTAAATATGTCACATTGATTAGCATGGGTGATAAACAGGACGTAGGAGATGAGAAGGAGGGAAAAAAGGTAAGGGTGCTTGAGTTTTCTAGCTTACATGATTCCTCATTAAGATGAAACACACAGCTGGGATGTTTCTTCTCTTGTGTTACTATGTCCAACTTTCCAGAGAGCCCAATCTTCTGCAAAAGAGGCTCCTAGGAAGGCTGACTTATGTTCAAGGAATGAATTTTCTATTAGTTTATCAGTCTGTGTCATAGACCTTAGCAATTTCTTACCCAAAATCTGCGTGAAAGAGGCTTAGACCAAGATGGGAAGTGATGGCAATATTATGTAGACCTGAACTCTGCCAAAATCCATGTCTGTGAATTCCTGGCACTGAAGGATGTAATCTGAGATGATTCTGCCCAGTGGTCTATGACAAGTCATGAAAAGACACAGAGGATTGCTCAAACAGCATGTCTCCTTGAGTATTCTCCGTTTGCATGGAAAGAGGAAACTAATCTTTAAGAAAAGAGGGAGGAGAAAGTATTTATCTATCAAGGTTCTTCCCAACTACTGTTTTCCAATGGTCACAGTTTTTCCCACAAGGAGATAATGTTCCTGCACTTCTGGGTTGTGTCATCCCGTCTGTTTAGTGATCTCTTGGGATGCCGTATCCCAGACTTTGCTGCATAGTGTTCTTTTTAACAACAACCCTACACACATTTTACATGTGAGAAAATTAAGACCGAGAGGTGTAAGATGTGTTGGCCAAGGCCACATGGCTAGTAAGTGTTGAAGGTAGAATTCAAACCCAGATTTGGTTGGTTTTGAAACCTCAGAGTTTTCTATGTGTTCCCACTGATCTAAAAGAAAATGAAAAGTTATGAGGCTCACATTTCTATTTTTTGTCCTCTTATAGGCCATATTATAACATGCTTCCTATGTTAAAATTCAGTGTTTCAGAAAACTTAATGAATAGCTCCTGCCCATTCTCGTCATATTTTATCTTCAAACTAAGTGGAAATCTACATGACATGAATTAAAGAGTTATTGTGCATATGCAATTATTCTTGGCTTCTAGAATTATTAAAAAATTACAAAACAAAATGATATCGCAAAAGACAAGTAACAGTCAGAAGAATATAATCTTAAGATACCTAAATGCTTTATTTCACTTCTGATCTTGATTGTAGAAACCAGCCCATTTTAATTTGCTTACTTTATGTTAACTAACTTTCTAAATTCTAGTTTGCTTTTTCTTGTAGTTAACTTTATGATATTGTGAGTTCTATACCATATCTTGGGGAATTTCCTCCAACTGTGTTTCCCAATGTTGACTAACTTTGAAGACTTCAGGCTTGTAGTCAGTATTATAGTACCCAGTAATATCATGGAAAACACCACCGTGGTACTTCTATGTAGCAAATAGCATAGAACTTTCATTCATTAGTTCATCAAACATATTGAGTATTTCAATAGCCTAAGTTCATAGTGGTAGGCAGCTTCTAAGATGGCCTCTAATTATTGCCACTTCCTGGTACTCACACCCTTGTGAATTCCCTTTCATGTTATACTAAGGTCATCTGTGTGGCCAACAGCACATGGCAAAGTGATGGGATGTTGCTTCCAACATAAGGTTATAAAAGACTGTGCATTTTGTCTTGGGGACTCCCTACCACTCTTTTTCTCTCTCCCTTGGATCACTCACTCTGGGGAAAGCCAGTTGCTGTGTTGTGCAAACATTCAGGAAGCCTATAGAGAAGCCCATGTGGAAGAGATCTGAAGTTCCTGACCTGTCAGAGAGCAACTGAGGCTTGCCAACTGCCACGTGATTGAGCTTGGAAGTGTACCCCCACACTCACTTGAGGCTCAGCCCTGGCCAACTGCTTGACTATAACCTCATGAAAACCCTGAGCCAGAGCCATCCAGCTGAGCCATTCCCAGATTCCTAACCCACAGAAACTGTGTGAGATAACAAACATTTGTTATTTTAAATTGTTAAGTTTGGGGAAAATTTTGTTGCATAGCAATAGAAGACTAAAACACTCATGCTTGGTGCAGGCAACACAAAAAATGACTTAAGATAGTGTTTTCATTGTTAAGGGGCTTGCACCAAGTAGTTAATAATTAAGATTTGTTGAATGACTGATGTACTGAATGAATTAATTGCATGAACATCCTCAAAGAAAGGACTTAGGTATTGAAACATATTTCCAGTTAATTACATTATTTAGCTTCACATATTCTTGCCCTTTCTACCCCCTTCTCCAAAACTTTTCTCACCTCTAAAGAGGGTCAAATAAGCAAGTCTATCTTTTAACTTACTGGGACGGCTCAGAAGACACCTAACACCTGATCTTCCTTCGTATCTTCATAATCTAACATAGCAAGTCATTGAATTGGTTGCTTGAGAAACACTTTTAGTTATAAGCTAATATTCTCCTTATTTTACTTTATGAGAACCCATAAATATAAAGAAACTCCTTACTATTTTACTCAGTTCCACGTCCCTGTGTAGTTGTGTTTTCTTCTCAGGCATTTGATCTCATGGACATTTTAGGATAGAGCACATATATGCACAACTTATATGGAGTGATTTTCCCCTTTCTCTCAATTTATAATATCTGGCAACTCCCCAGCATTGGTAAACTCTCCCCAAATATACTTTGAGCTGCATTAGGACAATGTGGGGAGGGAAGCCAGAACAAGGGATTTTCGGGGAGGGGTGAGAGGGTAGGATAGAAGTATCTTTGCAATAGTTCTCATTGTAACAGAACTGAAATCAAAATTAAAGCCACTAGAAGTTATGTAAATCAATAAGATAATATGGTATATTTTCCTGAATAATTGGTTTTACTTAAAGCTTGGAGTTACTATGAGGAAGTTAAGTAACTAAAAATTTATTTTTATGATGAAACAAACTTGGAAAAAAAATTGTGAAACTGAATGGAAGATTTATGTCATCATTTAAATAAAGACCTGCATTTGACCTATCAGATTTTGAGAAGTACACAGTACTTTCTGCACTTAGGAGTATTTTGGTGGAAACACGATAAAGAATCCCTTTGCCTTTGTTCCATCTCCTCTCTATGGAGGCATGAATATGAGGTGTTGCTCTTCACTAGGAGGTTCTAATATTGTAGATCACTGTGTTGGAGCTGACAATCCATATTAAACCTGGTCATGATATGGAAGGGGTGAGGAGCTAGATGGAACCAGTTGGGACATGGGTACCACTAGAAATAACACTTTATTCAATTTTCTTTTCTAATTCCCAACACACTGCTTTGTCTTTCTCAATCTGGTTGCGAAGAGAATTTGAGCACAAAATTCCAGCAGAGAAAAACACACACTAATGACTCACTCATCTGTAAACTTACTTCCCCTAAATTTGGGGTGTGGGGGTAAAGATAAATAAAGTTTGGTTCAATGGTGATTATGAAGCCAAAGAAGAAAAGGGGACAGAAGATTGGCAAATTTCTTCCTTGAACAAGTTTCCTGGTGGTCCTGGCAGATGCAGATGGAATGCAGAAAGATTTGGAAGGAACTTGCAGGTCACAGTACGAAATCAGTAGCCTTGTAGGGAAGTCTCTTCCACTGGGCTGTCAGCACCATGGAGCACGATCCCTGTCCTCTTTGTTTGCCACTACATTCCCACAGATGGGAACAGTGCTTGCTTCATTGTATGCTTTCAATTAGTATTATTTAAATGAATATAGTAAATAAGACATTTCATTACTGGAAAAAATATGCATTTCTTCTTCCCAACTTTCCTGTTACGCAATTTTTCAAAATCACAGGACTATGGACACCTTTAGAATCCTGAGAAATATAATTTAAAAGAGAAGAGAGAGTGTCGATTATATACAATTTGATTTTTCATTGGTAGGAATACTTATCCATAGTATATTATTTATGAAAAACTGTTCATGGAGAGCAGACTGGAATCTTCCCCCTCCGTTATTTAGAGATAAATCATCACAGTTTTAACAATAAACCAACTGACTTTTTAATCTCAAGTGTCAGACTCCAAGTGTCTTAATACACTCCTGCCGCTATACCTTAGACTGGGTAATTTATAAATAATAGAAATTTATTTCTAAGGTGCCAGCAGATACAATGTCTGGTGAGGGCTCACTCTCTGCTTCTAGGATGACAGCTTGCTGCTGTGTTCTCACACGATAAGCGGTGGAAAGGCAAAAGGGACTAACTCTCTCCCTCAAGCCCTTTTATAAGGGCAATAATCCCATGCATAAGGGCAGAGCCCTCATGGCCTATCACATCCCAAGGGCCCTACTTCTTAATGCCATCACTTTGGGGGTTCAATTCCAACATATTAATTTTGGAGGGACACATACATTGAAACCATAGCACCAAATATGTAACCTTAACTCCTGCATAGTAATCAGTCATTAAGACAGTCTAAAAGCCTTTGAAGCACAACACTTAATAAGTATTTAAGATGCAATAGCTTTGAAAACTCATTAGTACAGATATTTTGTGGGTTTTTTCCATCTTTGACTGCTACATTGAGGTTTTCATTTGATGATAGTTTGGTTAAAATTGAATATGAAAGTATTATTCCATAACACAGCATCTTGAATAATATACAGTTGACCGTTGAACAACAAGGGTTTGAACTGCATGGATCAACTTATACGTAGATTTTATTCCATCTCTGCCACCCCTGAGACAGCAAAACTTTCCTCTTTCCTCTCCTCCTCAGTCTATTCAACATGAAGATGATGAGGATGAAGACCTTTATGATGATTCATTTTCACTTAATAAATAATAATTATATTTTCTCTTCTTTATGATCTCTTAATAACATTTTCTTTTCTCTAGCTTACTTTGTTGTAATAATACAGTATATAACACATATAACATACTAAATATGTGTTACTTGACTGTTTATGTTATCGGCAAGGCTTCTGATCAACAGTAGGCTGTTAGTAGTTAAGTTTTTGAGGAGTCAAAAGTTACATGTGGATTTCTGACCACACAGCAGTTCGGTGCCCCTAACTCCCATGTTGTTCAAGGGCCAACTGTATATGTTTGCCAATGACACATATATTTTGAATCTAATATCAAGAAAGAAGATGGAGATAAAGTATAGAGTGTGCTTTGCAATTATATGGCTTTTTTGCAGAAATTGAAAAACTGCTCACAAAATTTATATAGAAATGCAAAACACCCAAAGTAGCCAAAACAATCTTGGAAAAAAAAGAACAAAGCTGGAGGACTCACACTTCCCAATTTCAAAACTTATTACACAGCTACGGTAATCAAAACAGTGTGGTACTGGCATAAGGATAGACATATAGATCAATGGAATAAAATTAACAGTCCATACATGAACCTTTACATTTATCATTGATTGACTTTTGATAAGAGTTCAAAGAAAATTCAATGGGAAAACAATAGTCTCTTTAATAAATAGTTCTGGGACAACTGTATATCCACATGCAAATGAGTGAAGTCGAACTCCTATCTCACATCACATACAAAAATTAACTTAAAGTAGATTATAGACCTAAATGCAAGAGCTATAACTATAAAATTCTTAAAAGAAACATAGGAGTAAATCTTTGTAGCTTTGAGTTAAACAATGCGTTCTTAGACATGATACCAAAAACAAAGTGACAAAAGAAAAAAAAAAGATGAAGTGAATTACATCAAAATTAAAAACTTTTGTGCTACGAATGATGTCATTACAAAAGTGAAAAGACAATCCACACAATAGGAAACATATTTCAAATCATATATCTGATAAGTGACTTATATGCAGAGTACATAAAAAACTCTTAAATTCAATAATAAACAGACAATTAGCTCTACTTACAATGAGCAAAGGATTTGAATAGACATTTCCTTAAAGAAGATGTAAAAATGTCCAATATAAAAAGATGTCGAATCAGGGAAGAATAGTCATTAGGGAATTGCAAGTCAAAACCGCAATGAGCTACCTCTTCACATCCACTAGGATGGCTATGATGAAAAAGACAGTAACAAGTGTTAGGAAGAATGCAGAGAAATTGGAGAAACTTGCATTGATGCTGGTGGAAATGTAAAGTGGGGCGGCCACTTTGAAAACAGTTTGACAGCTCATCAAAATGTGAAACATAGAGTTTCAATAAAATCCAGTAATTCTACACCTCGGTATATACTCAAGAGAAATAAAAATATATGTCCACACAAAATATACATGAGTGATCATAGAAGCATTATTCACAATAGCCAAGAAGTGTAAACAACCCAAATGTCTATCAACTGATAAATAAAATATGTTATATTCATACAATGGAATATTATTTGCCTATAAAAAGGAATGAAGTGCTGATACATGTTACAATATAGACAAACCTTGAAGACATTATGCTAAGTCAAAAAAGCCAGCCACAAAAGGCCATGATTCCATTCATATGAAATGTCTAGAACATGGAGACAGAAAGCGGATCAGTGGTGGGCTGGGGTTGAGCATGGGGAATGGGCAGTCACTGGTAATGGATAAGGGTTTGGGGAGGGAAATGATGAAAATATTTTAAACTTAGACTGTGGTGATGGCTGCGCGATTCCATGAATATACTAAAGGCTATTGAACTTTACACTTTAAATGGGTGAATTGTATGGTGTAAATTATAGCTCAATAAAGATGTTTGTTTAAAAAAATTACACACATGTGCAAACATGTGCACACACACACCAAGTGAAGGGGTAGAAGAAAAAATACTGGCATTCAAATTCTGGCTTTACCTTAGGAGCTGTGTAAGTGGGGGTGTGTGGGTGTGGAGGTAAGGAAGAAGAGGGAATATTTAACTTCTCTGAGCCTCATCTTCATTATTTGTAAAATACTTAGTTCACAGGTTTTCGCTGGAATAAAACAATGTATGTAAAGTGCCCTGCTGCAGGCTTGGCACTTGGTAAGTGCACAGCATCTACTCTTCAAAGAGGTAATGTTTAACCCCTTTTCAGCATAGATTTTAGAGAAGCTGAGGAACAAGATGGACTATTTCCTCAACAAATTTACATGCGAGCCCAATTTAAGATACAATTTTAGAGGATTCCACTTGAAGAGCATCTACAGGTCCTTGAAGTCAGTATTTCTCAAAGGATCATCACTGGGATTCATTACTGGAGAAACACGTTAGGAACCAGGTCTCTGTGCTGTACCTCTGCATCAGAATCTTGGGCATGAGTACAGTCCTCTACCTTTTAAACATCCCCCACCAGGTGATTTGTGTGCACTCACTGCCACAGAGGCTAAATGACCACAGCTAAGGTGCCCAACCTGCTTCCCTGGGCTGCTGCACAGGAAGAGGAGAATGCTGCTGACTGCACTCACAATGTGTTTTTATGTGCTTGTTTTTTTTTTTCACACTAGACAGCAAGCTCCCAAATAGTGGAAGCTCAGCCCAGTATCTTTCTTTGCGTACATACGTGGCACAGATGCTCTGACCTGAGCAGCTACTTCATCAAAGAGGTGATCTTCCTGGTGTTACAGGGAAATGAGCCTCGTGGGATGGGTTCAATTAGAGTCCAGAAGACACTCTCTGTATTTGAGTTTACAATGAATATTTTGCAATCCATTCCTCAGAAAAATGAAACATCTGAGATTTCCTCAGTCCCTCTGAGAATATCGAAGAGTTCCTTATTAAGTCAAAGACACAAAGTCAAATATACAAAATCAGCAAAGTTTAACCCAACTATAGGTTTGATTTGATTGTGCTTAAATGTAATTTTCAGCAAATGCCTATGTACCTTATCTACATAGCAAATGCCTTCAAATTATAAGTCCTGTGGATATTGATGGGATTCAGGACATGCTACCCCCAAATACGCCACCTTGGCAATTTAGAAGACAGCAGAAGCAGGAAAATCATTCTCACTGGCTCCTGCCTTTCTCCCCTGAAGCAAGTCATAAAACCTAAGAAGGTTACTCTGATTTTCCCCTTCTCTTCTCCCATGAAGCAGGTCCCAGACCCTCATTTGAGAGGCACCCTTCCTATACCCAGAGGAATAAAACATTCTTATCCTCAAAGACACAGAGATGCCAAGAGGAATCTGAATGATCAGGCTTTGCTAAATTCCCCCAGGTTATTACCGTTACATCATACCCTTCTCGTCCAATCGTATTTCTTTATGACTATTCATTTCTCAGTCAAACCTGGCATAAAAAAGACAGGTTTACCTGTGTCTTTGGGTCTTCATTTCTGAAGGCTCCCATGTCACGAAAAACTTATATTAAATAAATCTGAATGTTTTCCTTCTGTTAATCTGTCTTTTTCAGTTTTGTTTTCAGACTGAGCCAGAGTCCGTAAGAGGGTCGAGGAAAACCTTCTTCCCCTACTATATATATAAAAGAAAAATAATAATCTTACATAATTCCACTGCCTGGAGACACTTTTTCATGAATATCTATCCATGTCTATATAGAGATACATTTAGATATGGAAGGAAACACAGTTCAATGCCATTTCCTCAGGAAGTCCCTCCCTATCTTCCACCCCACCCAGTGCAAGAGAGGCTTGTTTGCTGCTGTGCCAGTTCTTAGCTCCTATACCTCCTATACTTTTTCTTGATACCCCTCATCAGAGTAGAAAAGAGTTAATGATTGTAGATGTTTTCTGCTATATGTTTTCACCATGAGGTAAACTCAATGTGGTAAGAACGGTATCTTGTTCATTGCTATATCCCTAGCATTTAGTTGCGTGCTGGGATATAGCTGGATGAATATTCAATACGTATTTGTTGAGTTAGAATGTAACATTAAGGGAGTGTGTGTGTGTGTGTGTGTGTGTGTGTGTGTGTGTGTGTGTGTGTCTAAAGCCAGTTAGCTGCCATCTCAACCATTTTGCCAAATGCATTCATGGGAATCACATGGGAACAAACAATGCCACTGTAGCTCTTGTTAGGAAACACTGTATTTTGTAAACTCAAAACAAAACAGGGAATTCTCTCTCCCTCTCTCTCTCTCAAACACACACACACACACACACACACACACACACACACACACACACAGAGTTTATAAAATATGGTATGAGGCACAGAAGATGCTCGGCTGACTTGAGCTTAGTCTAGTGAACTTCATAAAGTGTCAACTGAGAACATTCTCTGGGTGGGGGCAGGAACCCCCTCAGCTAACTAGAGATCTCAGGCCAGACCCATGTTGGTTTTCAGTGAGAGTTTTCAGTAAGAATTGGTTTTCAGTGAGAGTTCTTTAGGTTCCAATAAAGGCATGACCAAGATTTCCTACAAATGACATCGTTCATGATCTGAGGAATCTCTCTAGAACATAAGAATTCAGTCTGAGTTGTCAGCAGAAAGAAGTAGAAATTTGAAAGTCTTATCTTCTCAGAGCCTCAGTTTCTTCATCTTTAAAATGAGGGTAATAATACCTGCCTCAAAATGGGTAACATATATATGAAGTAATTTTATTATCTTGAATAATACTACTACTTAATATTATTACATTCATCCTGCAATGCAAAAAAGTAGATTAGAAAAAAAAAACCCAAGCGTTTTGTGGGCATGAAAAGCAAAATGTAATCTGTCAATGTATATTTATTTATCACCAAGTATGTGTGAGGGGCTGTGATATATACACATGTGCATATGCGTATGTGGCGTATATGATATATACAGATAGATACATAATATATATGGGTTATATATGTAGGTTTTATTGACTTATTTATATACATATATAGAGACTGATCTTCAAAACATGATTTTGAGTACAAACACCGTGAGATATATAATGCACCATCGGTTATATAAATTAAAATGCAGGTACACAGAACAGTAATAAATATTTGCAAGACTACATACAAAGAAAAAGGTGCACTTTAAATACATGAGAATGGCTACCTATTTGGGACAGCAATGGAAATGGAGTCTGAAAATAAAATGCATTAATGAAAACTTTTTAAAAAGTGCTCTTGCATGGACCGATAATGATAATACACCACAAACTGAAGAGTAACGTGACCTCAAACCTCCCTTCGCCCCACCCCCACAGGAAGCGCATGCAGTAAACTTCCCTCTTCTGACACTTACTCTTACTGACAATGAGGGCAGAGAGTGAGGTCAGGCTATGAAGTGATCTCTCAGCGCTATTAGTGAGCTCATCTGGATTCTCGATGTTTATTGGAAGCAAACTGTCCCTGGGAAATAGAAGGCTGACAAGTATTCTGTACATTTTAGCTTCCTTGTGTCATCTTCTGAAGGTGAAGAAATCTGACGAGCCTTTGCTGCGATCAGACACGATCAGCTGCCTTTGCATTTCCTTCTCTGACTGTGCAGCAATTAAAATTTGCTTCTTTACTTGATTGTTTTTAGAGCTAAGAAAGGTACTTGCAGGAAAGAAGCCAGATACATAAGGCTGCATAGAATGTGATTCTATTTATATAAAAGATCCAGAAGAGTTAAACTCACAGAGACAAATCAGAATAGTGGTTTCCAGGGGCTGAGGGGAGGGACACTGGGAGTGACTGCTTCATGGACACGGGGATATTCTCTTGGGGCAAGAAAATGTTTTTGAACTACATAGAGGTGGTGATTGCACAACATTGTGAATGTACTAAACGACACTGAATTATGGACTTTGGTTAATTTTTACGTTATGTGAATTTCACCTCCATTAAAAGCAAAAAGGGGGGAAAACAGAAAGGGACTTTCCAAATCCTAAGTTCTTCAGAATGTCCTTTCTCAGTGAAAGAATGACTAAGGTGTGATGCACAGGTCAGTGCTAAGGGGGCAGGGGGCGGGGGAGGAAAGGCCACAGGCAGAATCCGCTCTCCACAAGAGGGACGTGGGAGGATGGGGTGTGGAAATTGCTGCAGTGGGACTCCCCACCCCCCAACCCTGCCAACATGTCCTCATTCAGGGTCCTGCTAATTCAACAGATGTTCGTTGTCTCCAGACTGCAATCGAGTCCTGCACTCACAGCAGCACTCGCTTCTCATGAGCATTCTCTTTTCCCGAAAGGGGGTCGGGCCATTCCCTGAAGGTTAATCCTTCAACTCTTTCCTGTTGCTCAACCTCCCCCAAAGTTTTGTCTTATAATGAGGCCACTCAATTTTTTTGCATCTGATAGACGCAAAACATTAATCAGCCCTTGAGGATACAAAGGTGACTTCAACAAAGACTTTGTCCCCCAGTAGGACCAAGTCTATGTGGTCTGGACCCCTGTTACCTCCCTGACTTCATCCCCTGCCACACTTGGCCTCTCTCATCCACTGTGGTAGCCACACTGACCTCTGTTGTTCCTCACATGTGTCTGGCTTGCTCTGGCCCCAGTGCTTCGTCCCAGTGGCTCTGTCTGTTTAGACCACTATTCCTCAAGTGCTTGCTGCAATCCCACGGAGGCCCCTGCTGACCCTCCTATTTAATAATACACCTTGTTTCTTCCCCTCACTGACTTCTCCCCAATCTCCTATACCCTGCTCTACTTACCAGTATACTTATCGCTTTCTAACATATAATAATTTATTCAATCATTAGGTTTATTGTTTATTATCTGTTGCCTGTTGCCAGAATCTCAGCTTCAGAGTGGCAGTCTTTGGATATTTTATTAATATTTTAGTTAAGGGCCTAGAATGGCCCCGGCTCAAAAATAATAATTGTTTGATAAATATTTGCTGAAAGCTTTAAAATCCTGTAGTTTAATTTAATCACCTTCCTTTTTCTAGTAGTGTGAACTTTGAACACAGTCCCAGTGAAGCAAGTTTCTGCAACAGCTTCTGACAGTTTTGCTAACAGTCCTGTCTGCTGTTACCTAAGATGAGATGCGAACACAGGCATCCAGGTGCTGGGGATAACATCTCATCCAAGCTACTGCGCCCTGGCCACGGGCTCAAGGTGCCAGGCTGCACATCTCCCGCTGTTTGCACCCTTGAACCAGACCTTCTCTTCTGGGGCAACAGCCCAGCAGGGAGCACCCTCCAAGGAGTAGGGGAGCTCAATCTCTGTTTAAAGACCCTGAAAATCCTGCCAGTGCTGGTCAAAAAGCCCTGGTGTCTGTGAGAGCCATAGTGGATGGAGAACTCCAGGAACTTCGTGGAATTTCATTGCTAAATTTCCTGCACAACTGCCTGTTTCGGCAGAGTGAAGCCCATGATCCAGCCGTTACCAGAAGGCACTGGAAGCAACAGTGAGCCCACAGGGGTCCATAGGCAGAGCCCAGGACAAATTCTACTGTGTCTGCCAGGTCCAGTCACCCAAGCACACCTATAAGGGGGTGACAGTGCTGAGGAATGTGCTACAGACTACCCATGGTTATCTGATTATCATCCAAACAACATTTCCACAATTGCTACGAACATAAGAGGAGAAACAAGATATAGATTTCTGCCCTCAGTTAGTTAATCTAAGAATAGTGGAGATTTTGTAAAACTTTTATTCAAAATAGAAGAGAATAAATACCATTATAAGAAAAGCTAAGAGAAACCTCTATGCCTTAACTTCTCTCCTTCTACGGATATTTGCATAGTGCAGTTTCTCGAATTGTGGTCCAAGGGCTTTTCTCATCTTGATAGCTGCAGATTAACATGTATCAACATGCAAATTCTCAGGCACAGTGCTGGACTCATTGAAACATCTTTGGGAACTGGGCCTGGGAGCAAGCATTTAAAAAATTTCCTTAGGTGATTCTTATGCACATTAAGGGTTAAGAACCAGTAATATAGTACATTATAATTTATTTCACTTGCATATATATTTTCGTCTTGTGCCGCACAAATATAAGAGCAGAGAAGATGTGTCTTCATTTTTGTGGATGAGGAAAACTGAAACTGAGAGATGTTAAGTCCAAAGTTATACAGTTCATTTGTGGCAAGCTAGAATTTGAACCCGGATTACCTGATTTCAGATTCAATCTTTGCCCTACCCCACGCTGGGCTGCTCCACTGCTGAGAAAAAAATGAATCAAAATATGAAAGGACTTAGATATTATTTTCACAGGGATAAGTCTTTTATACACAAGCAGAGGCAAATTTAGGACTTGGAGAAATACTGCCACCTTGTGGCCATCTGAAAGTAAAACACAGCCTTGTCATTGGACAGAAGTGATTGCTTCCCACTTGCCTTGTGCACTGCTTTCCGTGATGGATTTGTGTGAGCCATCCTCACTCCCTACTGATGCATTTGAAGGACCAGCTGACTAGTCCTTTGGATCTTGGTTTTGTAGCTAATATTTTTTTCTTCTAGCTGAGGTTAATTTACTCATCTAGGGCAGGGACCACGAGGTCATTAGTGCCATGCAATAACTAGCAGAGCCAAGGAACCCTGGTGAATACTTGCTGGAACCAACACAGCTCTACATTTCTAGATCCTTGGTCTTTTAATTTTAAAAATTATTATTTTTTTCTATTTTTTTTCCATGGTTACAAAATCTTCCTGAAGAAGCCAAGGTTTTATTTCAGTGTTGGGAAGTGGGACCACTCTCCCAACTCAACTCCCAGGAACATACACAGATGAGGGGACTCGTCTCCACTGTTCAACTCCAGCACACTCCAGCCAGAGTTATCTCTGATCAATGAGACTGGGGTTAATTTGCACTTTCTTTCTAAAATTTTTTTGTATTGCTTGAAATGTTCTAGATGGCTATGTATTGGCTTCATAATCAGGAAAGAAAAACAATGCATTTACTGAGTTGTACTGCAGATTCACAATCACAAAAAAATCCACAAGGAGTCATCTGCCCCTTACGTTGTTTCAAGGATGAAACAGGAATTGTTTGGCTCATTAATTTGTATGGTCATTTGTGCAGGAAACTTTTCTCGTATGCCTATCCATGCAAGATTAGTCAGACATAACTCCTGCCCTCCTGCTTTTAGGGTAATCAGTTCTGTATATAATTAATTAAGATGAAAGTGATAATTATAATAATAGCTACCATTTTTGAGTGAGCCAGATACTGTTCTAAGTATGCAATCATCTTTAATTCATACGAAAAAAATAAGGAAGACATTATTAGCCCTAATAAACATGTGGGGTCTGAGTTCCAAGAATGCTAGGGGAAGAAGTTATCTTTAGCCTGAGACACCAGAGAAGGCTTCATAAAGAGGTAGCCTTGGCCAGGGACCGTGGCTCACGCCTGTAATCCTAGCTCTCTGGGAGGCCGAAGCGGGCTGATCATTTGAGCTCAGGAGTTTGAGACCAGCCTGAGCAAGAGTGAGACCCCTGTCTCTACTAAAAAAATAGAAAGAAATTAGCTGGACAACTAAAAATATATAGAAAAAAATTAGTCAGGCATGGTGGCACATGCCTGTGGTCCCAGCTACTCGGGAGGCTGAGGCAGGAGGATCGCTTGAGCCCAGGAATTTGAGGTTGCTGTGAGCTAGGCTGACGCCATGGGCACTCTAGCCAGTGCAACAGGGTGAGACTCTGTCTCAAAAAAAAAAAAAAAAGAAGTAGCTTTCAACTAAGCCTTGAAAGAGGGGTGGCATTTGACCTCTGTGGATGGGGAGAAGGGAATTCCAAGTCAAAAGCTGTCTAAGAAAAGGTGTAAAGGAGAGGGGTTCATGAAGTCAAGGTACTAAACTTTTCGTTAGAATCGTTGAGGAGACTTTCAAATGAGATAAGGTTGGTTAGGGGCAGACTGAGGAGAAGAAAGCTTTGGGTTACAAATTTAGGAAACAAATCTGAAGTCTCTGCAATCCAGAGTTTAAACAGTGTGGTTTAGACAGAGGGGTTTGTGATAGGTGGTGGGAGGGTGCCACACAGGAAAAGAAAGATGATCTTGCTGCTCTCACTCCAGTTGCTTGGGTGGCTAGAACACGTTTCAAAGGGAGTCAACCTGTCTCATGACCGGTTCCTTTGTCATGGCCTTTGACTGCCCCCTTGTGGCCATTTTCCTGAATTTTCCTACGGACTCGTTTTTATTTCTAAAGCAGGTAGCCAGAAGATCCTGTGGCTGGTGAAGTCAAATCCAAAGCTCTGTGGGAAATCTGATGTATGTTCACACATCGCTAGCCCTGTGTGTCGTCTCCTCAATCGATCACCTTCCTGCATCAACATCAGTATGGCTCCTGTGCGGGTGCTCGGCTGGGTCTGTGGCGCCCCCGACATTTCTGTAATTATAGGACAGCTCCGTTTAGCAATTACCATGTGCCAGATGCTATTCCATGTGCTCTAGATGGGGTATATCATTTAGTCCTCGAAGAAGCAGATACTATCATTATCCCTCTTTTAGAGGTGAGAAAACCGGGGCCCAGAGAAATTAAGTAACGTGCCCAAGGTGGCAAGGTCCCAAATCTAGGAATGGCAGAGATCCAAACGCAAAATCTTTGCAGCCTGACCTCCTAACCACTTCTTTGCGGTTCCTCTGGTAGTCTGAGGACAGACACCTTTAAGCAGAGAGATGCAGGAGGCTAAGGACATTACAGTGTATATGGGGGGCAGGGGGGCAAGATATATACATACGCACGACAAGTCGAATAATATAGGCGTGCCTGCCCCAACACTGGGGAACCACAGAACCACAGGTGACCTCAGAAGAGACTGGAGGCTTTCAGAGAGTGGTGACAGCCTCCTGGGAGAAGTAGTGGTTTCCCTGGGCCTCTGAAGAAGGTTGGAATTTGGCTAGATTTTTTTTTTTTTTTTTTTTAGAAAAAGGAGAGCAGAGAGTGAAGAGCAAGGTTTGGACTGGGAGTAACGGTGTGAGAAACAAGAAGCCAGGGGCTTGGACGAAGCAGCAGGAAATGGGTTGGAATGACATGTGGATGGGTGGGTAGGGAATCTCAAAGGGTGACACGTGTGGTGATTTAATGATATGATCATTAAAAAAGATTAGCCTCTCTATAACTTTCCTACCAATTGCCAATCACAAAACAACACAAATGCAAATACTATTGCATACATATATATTCCTTCACTAACTGATTATTCAGGAAATATTGATGGCATGCCTACTCTGTGCTAATCATCATTTCTGCTCTTGGTGGCTTATGGCCCAGCAAGGGAGAGATAATTAAACAACTATCCATAAAACATAAGTATATGTGAACACACACCACACGTGCACGGTTTAGATGATGTAAGGGCAGGAATTCCACAGAAAGTGGCTTCAGTCACGGACCAGAGTGGAGTTCTCATTGTGCCAAAGCAGGAGGGTGGTTTGGCAATAAGCATGTGCTACAGAGGGGAGAGAAAGGGGGAAAGGAAAGGAGGGGTGGATGCCTAGATAAATCTCCACCGTATTTTGCCACAGGGATGGGAGACCAGTGTTTCACCTGGCTTAGTAAAACAGCTCTTTCAATTTTTTTTGTCTTCTCTTTACCTAGGACCCAGGCTCTCATCCATGGACTGAGCCGGCAAGAAGCTTAAGCAATAGATGACAATCAATATTCAAAATGCTTTCTCCTGTCACCAACCAGTATTCTGACTAAATCAGATTCAACATGCCCAGTACCGTTTTCACTCAGAATGAGTTAGCCCACGAGATGGCTTAGTCTTTCTATATGGGGCCATCTCAACAGCCTGCTCTCTGTGACAGACACTATTAAACCCTCGATCCTGCGGAGACCCCCTGCTAACAAATGGGGCACATGGCCTCCTGCGTCTCTCTGCCTAAAGGTGTCTGTTCTCAAGCTACCAAAGCCACGGGAAGGAGGATCGGCCAGAGGTATTAGGAAGTTGAGGTTCTAGAAAGGTCCCTCAACCACAGAAAGGTGAAGTCAGCACCAAGACTCAGCTTCCCTGTGGCTCATTGTTGCAATGTTGAGGTGTGTCCTGAACAGCCTTTCAGAGGGCCCCCAGAAGGATGGAATTCACTTGTCTACAGCTTGCTTTATGGGCTTTTCTCTATTCCCTGCCTTACCTTCCAACCCCATCACCATGTTTCCCAGAATCACCTCCCAAATGAATCACTTGCACCTAAACCTTGTCTCAGGGTTTCTTTTGGAGGAATCCAACCAAAGACAATCTACACTTGCCATGAGCTGACCTAGACTCATTTGAGGGTCATTTAAAAAGTGTAAAAATTCTTGGAGATTTCTGGCTACTTCATAAAAAAGTCAATGTATCTTTTTCAGGGGTTCTTAAACATAGCAAGGCCAATAATAACAGACTTCCTTTTGTTCTAGGATCCAGTTTCTCTTTAAATGCTTACTCAGCTTGTCGAGGGACATAGAGAATACACGTGGTAAATATTGTTGGTTTCCTTCCATAGTGGACGTTATCCAGCATCCATTTTACCTTCTCATTTTCTTAATAGAATTTCAATTTTGGTCTAGCTTTTCCTGTAACTCACAAAACTTAGAAGAAACTAATCCTGTCTCCAGCTCCAGAGGTGGATTCGAGTTGCTGAGCCAATCAGCATGTGGCAGACCACATGGATAGGCAAACGACTAAAGTTGGCTCAATCATACTAAAAGGCCAGATATATGATCCATATCTGAGGGGAGATTTTTTTCCTATTTTTCTCTTTTTATTTGCTGTTGGATATGAATGAGGAATCATGATGCTGATGTACTGATAAAGCCATTCTATGACCATGCGGGAAACCAGCCCTCGTCTAAAGCGAATTTTGTAGCTGCAGAGTGGAGAGCTAGAAAAGGATCCTGTCTTCCTAAAAATGCCATTGAGCCACTGAATCAACCAACCCCGACTTCTACCCAGTGGTGTGCTGGTAACTGGCTTTGGGGGCGGGGGGGCAGGGGTGGGGGTGGAGATTCCTGATTTGTAGCCCTTGACAATTTCTGTACTGTGAATATTCTCACCATGACAGTATCAAGCTACCAACAGTTTAACAATTGGTTTTCAAAATTCCTAAGAATTTAATAATTGGCTCTGGTGAGCTGGTACAAGCCACAACCTAAGAGGTCTAGTGGAGAATAAATGTGGGCCACCTGAAGCAGAACAGGAACCAGGCTCCCTTCTTAGAACCAGGGGCTGAGGTAGAACTTTCTGACTTGTGAAAGACAGCTAAAACAAAGCTACTATCAAACACTGCCTGGGACTATGGCTTATATAAAGCCATGGGCCTAAGGAGCTGGGAAGACCTAGACATGACCTCATGGCCAATAGCTGAGCCAAGCCGCTCCCAGATGCACAACTGAATCTGTGATAGCCCTGATATTACCAAGTGGTATGAACCCCAAGATATCTCTGGAAATCCTGGCTCAGAACTGGGGTCTCTGGAAGATCTAGTAAAAGAACACTTAAAACTATTATTAGATAAGGAGAGGTGAATAGAAAAAAAATCTTCCATTCAAGATGAACCTACCAAGTTCAAAAGGATATGAGGAAAATCACGAGGGAAGCCAATCTACAAAATGAGCATGAAATCACTGACAACAGAGCAATTCTAAAAAGAACTTTAAAGTAACTAAGAGTAGGATCCTCAAAGAGATAAATGGTGGAATAAAATCTGTTAAACTATAATAAATTGTCAATGAAAAACAAGAAGAAATGAAACATGTGCAAGTGAAAATGTAAAAGGAATTAGAAATATTATGAATGAAAAATATAGAAAACAAAATGCATACCTCAGTGGATAGAATACTCTAGCCTGAGTTAGTAAAAAATAAAATAGTTAATTTGAAGAGAGTAATGATAAATTCCCCAAAATACAACAGTGACAATTTTATCTTTAAAAAAAAAATTAAGAGACCTAGAGGATAACTCAAGAAGCTTCAACAGAATATAAGTTTCAGAAGAAGAGAATAGAAAACGGTAGAGAAGCATTATTCAAAGAGAAAATAGCTGGGAATTTTCCAGAAATGATGAAAGATAGCCCTGTCTTTCTGATTGAAATTTTACTCTTATTAAACAGGTTAAGCAAAAATAAATCCACACTGAAGCTCATTGTAGTGAAACTGTGGAACACAGAAGAAAAGTGGTAGGGGAAGCTTTAAAAATTAAGGCAATATATGTAACCAAAATGTTTGTACCCCCATAATATTCTGAAATTTAAATATAAATTTTAAAAAATTATCAGAGGAAAAAAATAAAGATTACCTACAAAGGAATGATATTTAGACCAACAGCAAACATCTCATCAACAGCAACAGATGTAAGAAAACGGTTTAATATTTTCAAAGTGCTGAGAAAAAATTAGGATTCTAAACCCAGATAAATTACCATTCAGGAGTGAGCATAGAAAAAATTATAAATTGCATTGATTATATACCCTATCCAGATAGTTGTACAGAAACTGATGATTCAATAGCTAAAAAAGGTCTGATCAAATTAGAGATTGAAGAACTCCATGGGTGTAGCAATGAGGAAGACCAAGATGTTTGAGTATGCAATGCTCACCATGTGATCTGTGACTTCCTTCTGCAAATAGCCTTTTTTCTGCAGCTCATGGGAGACCTTTGGGTGATACCACAGAGAGAACCAGAAAGAGAACCAGAATGAGGATGATGTTGGACCACGACGCCACCTCAATTCGGGAACATGGCTGTGATTGTTGACATGGGAGAAGCCATGCTTCGGGCCAGTAGGTGAAGCCACGAGGAAAAAAGTCAAGCCCAAAGACCTTCTCAACTGTCCTCCTCCCAGAGGAACTCAAAGTTCTTGGCTGGAGCTCATCAGAGTGGGTGCAGGATGTTCTCTAACTCAATTTTGCCTTGCAAAGTAGGACTTCCTCTTCCGGCGCCATGAAGAATAACTATCACCAGATGTACCCTCCTGCTGTCTACAAGTAGAAAACTAGACAACAGGCAGCACTAGACTGTGATCCCTCGGAGAAGAAAAACTAATGAAGTGAGCCCTATGATCACTCAGACTTTCTGCCTAAGGCACTTTCTAGACCACAGCACAGGAGGGGACCCTGTGCAAAGCACAGTAATCTTGCTAAGTTGAAGAGCAGAGGTGGGAGTTCAGGAGGCTGAGGCTGCTGGACTTTACAGAACACAGAGTATTGGAAGAAAGGGAGTTATATAGAAAAAGCTCCAGATCTGTACAGAGATCCTCTGGAGTCTTTAACTGAATACTATATGTACATGTGGAGGTAAGACTTCAGGAACCAGGCAAAGAACAACTACCAGGGAAAGAATAATTACTGAGTGCTATAAGCAGAATAATTTCCAAAGCTAATGTATGGGTGGGAAATGTTGAACTTCAAACCAACTAGAGTGAAAAGACGTCACTGAAAAGCCTCAGGAAGGTGCCAGACTTTAGGAGAAGGGCTAAACTAGTGATAGAGTTAAGGCTACTAGACCTACCCTAACAAAGACATAGACCAGAGCTACCTAATATAGTAGCCAGTAGCCACATGTGGCTTTTGGACCCCTGAAATGTGGCAACTCCAACCTGAAATGTGCTTTAAGTAAAAATAAAATAAAAATCATATTTTGAAAACTAGTATGGAAAAAAAAAGAATGTAAATTATCTCATTAATAGTTTTTATATTGATTACACATTGAAATGCTAATACTTTGGGGATAACAGGTTAAATAAAATATATTGTTAAAATTAAATTTTAAAATAGAGGGATGGTCCAGTGGTCACCAAGTAGCTTGAATGGAAAGTACTCGGGAAAGAATATTTCAAAATCATCACTTAGCTTTCCTACCAATAAATCCTACTCCTTAAAATCTGTACTTTCTTATCTACATTCCAGTGTCTGAAATACAATCCTGTATAACAAATAATCATCTGGTGTTTGCAAGAAGTCTTCTTGGCTATAGCAACCCATGGAGAAAATTATTTAACTACTATAAGAGCTTTAAAAATGATAAATGCCTGAGGTGATGAATACCCCAATTACCCTGATTTGATTAATTCACATTGTATGCCTGTATCAAAACATTACATGTGCCCAATAAATATATACGACTGTTATATACCCATAATAATTAAAAATAAAAAAGTACCTCCTAAGATACCAAAGAAAGCGTTAAGCATTAAAGATTCATAAAAATGTTACATTTAGCAGTAGTTAGAGCAAAGGAAAAAAAACCAAAAAGCAATCCCCCACCAAAAAAGAGATAACCAGAACTATCAAAAACATTATTTTAATTAAATATTTTTAGCTATATTTTATATTTCTAAACATAAGAGGAAAAAATTTCTTCATCAATGGACGCTCTTTAGGTAGTTCTAGGTATCCACTTCAGTTTGTAACTATCTTCAGTTTACATCTATATAAATATAAATAGTATTTATTAAAATTCACATTTAATACAAACTTTCAAAGATCTTTAAACGTGTAAGTAACAAAGTAGCAGTAAGGAAGGGAACTGTTTGTCTAAGAACCTGCAGGAGATAACAAGAGCCATTCCTGAAACCTGATGATTTTACCTTTGCTATGTATAAGCTGCTGATTGTAGCAGAAGAGAACACATGGGGTGCTACTGGACATTTTGTGCAGTGGGGGAAAAATAAGAATCTATCTTATCATCTTTGATGGTAGATATGCCACAAAGCTACCTTCTTTAAAAGCAGTAAATATCTCCAAACCAGGCTAGAATTTCTAAGGGCAGCCTTGACTTTTGGTGGATCATTAAGTATTTCTTCGGTGATACTTTTAGGTTTGGGTGTGTATTAGGTTATCAAGATGAACATCAAGGAGAAAATGAACAGAGAGGTGGCAGGGCTCTAGTAATACTCTCCTGCTCAAAATGCTTTTGGCACCTGAGAAAGAAGTAGATTATTTTGACCCAATAAAATGGCAAACAAATATAAAATATTCAAGTATTATAATTTAATCTATGTTTTCTACATAAATTCAAAATTGAAATAGTGCACAATAAAATACCAGTAATCTGTGCAAAGACCTTTGAGGTAGAACCTTACTAAATTCTACATTCAAATATATGTGCATTATCTGAATATGCACCTCTCAGAGTTGTAAACAAAGTTTAGAAATATGGTAAAATCTCTACAGTTATTGTGGAGGTAACTTAGAGGAAAAATGGCCTATCCAGTGACTGATATTTCAACAAAATCACATAGCTTATATTAATTCATGGAATGGGGTGAGCCTAAGGATAGACATGTGTACTAACACATACCAATCACATTCATGTCTATAGAAACATATGTCACATACTAGAGCACGATCCTAATCCTTTGTCCTTTGCATACATCCCTATTTGTGTACTTAACATGCCATTGCATTTACTCTTGCCCATGTCTATCTTCCCAATGAGATTTTAAACATTCTTGAAGGCAGAATCATGACATATTGAAAATCTGTAAATATATTGGCTCTGAAAATCTAATAAATGAGAAAAGAAAATATACCCAGTGAAAAACCAAGCAATATTTACAGCCTTCAGCTATTAAGAGCTTTTTCAAATACTAATTGCACATACTCAGAACTGAGTTAGTTGTTCTTCACTCTAGACCAAGTCTTGGCTTTCATTTTCATTTTTCTGTTTCTTAGTAATATCCTTCGAGACCATATCCTGAATCTTCTCTGCAGTACTGCAAAGTTTGGCTTTTTTGAGATTTTTAATCAATGTGTTATAGGCATTTCTCTTCCCATGAAGTTGATACCAAGTACGAAGCAGTTGGACTTTTTGTTCAGCTGTTTCTTGGAGATTGTCATTCTTGATCTCATCTATTTTGGCTTCATTGACACCATTCTTCCGAACAAATTTTTTAACTTGACTTATTGTCATGATTTCAGCAATATTAGGGATATAGTCACTCAAGTCAACATCTGAAAAATGGAAAATAGTCTGAAAATTCATTTTTCTAAACGAAATTCCCATTACTGAAAACCACGTTTATTTCTCCTTTTACAGTACTTAAGAATACAGGTAAGTCCCAGACATCTAAAGAGCTGCTTGGGGAAAAAAGGAAACAAAACAAGCTCGACCTCTAATTTCGACTCCTGCTATGTCCCCAGTCACTTTCTATATAACCTGTATGTTATATACATAACATCTCTGCATCCTCTTCTCTCATTTATATAATAAAAGGATTGGAAAAGATCACCTCTAACATGTCTTATAGATCTGATGATCAATGACCCACAAACCTAAAAGGATAAGCAACGAGTTTATGATCATCTTATTTCTGAATCACAGATCAAAGAACAGAATCATGTATGTTGTTATAGAGTTGGGTACACCAATAATAACTAAGTCTACAGTCTAGTTTAACCTCTTGGTCAGTTTAGGCAGGAGTTCTGTAATATGTCTAACTGGTTATGAAATAAAATCTATTAAGCCTCAGAATACAGTGTCATATTGTTACCTGATTTATTTTTAACTATGGGTATTAGTTACAAGTTTAAACAAACTGCCTGATAAACCTTTCATGGTGAGCAGGAAGAACTGTAAGCTCAAGAAATAGCAAGATCTCATAACATGTGACTCAAATTAGGCAACATTATTTTATTCTAAAATTGGCCCATTACTCCAAAGCAAGCCATCTTTATGAAATAAAATGATAAAAGCCTTACCAGATAAATTCATTGGCACTGTTTCCTGAGGAGAAAAAAAATGGAAGTGGGAAGAGAGAGAAATAAAAATATATTTAGAATATTTTAAATGTAATCTTCTAATTCTTCCTTAATTCTGAAGGAAGTACAAACAGTTGCTTGATGTATAAAATTAGGAAACTGGACTAAGTGATTAAGAAGGGTCTCTTTACTATGCAATTTTGATTCTGAAAGGTTCCAGCCTTGCCAGAAACTAAGCAATATTGTCTTATTTTTTACAAAATCAAGGAACCCAAGGAATTTATGGAATGGGCTGAGATTATTTTTCATATAGACTCATTAAAATAAACAATAAACATAATGATTCTAAAATTTTCTTCACTGTAACTATTCTTATTTTTGACACCAGAAAATGGTTCAAGTTGAAATTTTTTGTACTACATTTTTTTGTACTATATTGATGTAAAGAACCCTAATTCCCATTGAACCCTGGTCCCGAATGAGAAAATCATTCAATTAAGTAGAACTGGTTTCTCTTCCCAGGGTATCTCTTTGCTATTTGAAATGCCTGATCCATGCTGGGAAAAGATATGACAAGAGATAAGGTCAACGAGCAGTTGGAGAGAATTGAGCAGTGACTTTATAACGGACTTTAAGAGCAATCTCTTTGCTTAGGCCTGGATACTGAATCCATGCTCTGGTAAAGGGTGCCCCTCTACAGGGATAACACCAACATGGAGCACGGAGCTTGGCCACATCCTTGTTTCAACTCACATTCAAGCACACTCTCAGTTCCCCCTTTGATGATTCTGAGAGTTTTTCTGTAGAAACTTATTTATAAACTGGGCACCCTATCTATTTTTTTTTTTTTCTGATTTGTAAATTTTTTTTATTTTTTTATTTCAGCATATTATGGGGGTACAGATGTTTAGGTTATGTATATTGCCCTTGCCTCCCCACTCCCCCCAAGTCCAAAGGGCACCCTATCTTAATTCATTGTTGATGCCCCACACATAAACACAATAAATGTTTGTTTAAAGGAAAGTAACAAATAAAAAACTGAATTACTGATTTCTCTATTTTTTTCAAGAAAGCTGATGCATGTTTCAACACCTACAGGATTTTGTGCTGTAGATTCATCACGGTCATGTTTTTCATTGCTGCACTTCATGTATTTTTTCACTACTGAAAGATCAAAGAAATTTTTATCAAACTCAGGTCTTAGCCTTGTAGGATGCATATGAGAACATATTTTCACACTAAGTATAAGAAGGGAGAAGGAGAAACTTGCTGAAACCTAAGATGACCAAACACCACAGGAGGCAGTGCTGTGCCCATTTTGGAATTCTTACCCCACTGAGTCAACTGTTCTTGAGATAGGTCCTGTCTTAATTGAGTCATCTAATTACCACCCATTGGCCTAGCACAAGGATGGCTTCTGAATTATTGTCAGACCAGCACCAGTGAGGAGGTGGTTGGCAGGGCTACAGCAGGGCACAGAAGAACATGAAAGTCAACATCAACTTGCCATAAGTGGCATTTAATGCCCAGAAATTCTAGTACACACGCTCACACATAACTCAAGTGTACTACTCAATGGGTGTGTGCCTTGAAGTCAGTGTGAGATGGAAGAAAGGAATCTGTAAGTCTTTGAGCACAATTACAGTGTTTAAATATTGAGAATGTATTTTTAGCTAAATAACCTCTAAAGGCAAGGCAACCTCTTCCTCTTCAGCTGAACTGAAGAAAGAAGGAATTATTTCAACAGAGAAGGAACAATTGGATGCTTCTGAGTTATTGAAAATTGGTGTGACCCTGTACTTTATGAATGATTTAAAGGGATTTTTCTAGACTAATTATGATTATACCCAACTTTGGCTTATCTGCTGACTTTATTAAGTTACCCTTGCATGAAATGTGTCACCGTGGCATTTTAAGTGAAAGGGGGAGAATTAGAAACATGAAGTTTGGTCAAGGAAGAAGAGGCACAAGTTTATCAACTGTTCCCTGCACTGCCTTTGCTGGGACTGCCTTTGCTCCTTGTGTTTTCTTTTCGCATGGGGAGATCTCAATGAATAGTCAAGGATTACTTGTGATTTGGGGCCAATTCTGCTGCCACGGAGAACCCTTGCTCGTATGAAAAATCAGAATACCACTCGATGCCCTCAAACTCTTGTTCAGAAACAGTAGCTGAGGGATAATATCATCCAATATTATCAACTCTCAAGGGTGCATTCAGTGGCAGGAAATTAACAATACAGCAGATCTACCTAACTGGTAGCTTTCTTATAGGCAGGACACGGAAGGAAATTTTTGTAAACAACTACTTCCCAAGTTACTTCAATCTATAGTTTGAACAAAAGTAAGAACTTACTCCAACCAATTACTGCAATCGGGAGCAGGAGGGTAAACCACCACAGCCTGTGAGATCTGGATCCTGCAGATTGGAACATTGGACATTTTATATGAAAATAAGCATCCTTAAGAGTAAACAACATAAACTCTCAGATAATAAAAGTGATTGCTTTTTCTTCATATTTTACCATGGGGATGGGAGAAAGGAAAATATGGCCATAAAAAGAAATAATTACCTTCCTTTTTGCATTTGGTATTGCTGGTTAGTGTGCATTCCTCAATAACTTCATGTTCACACCTAGGAAAAAATACAGGGGAAATTCAAAAAGCCTGGTGGAATGATTCCTATATAATTTTCAATGGCACATTATAGATTAGGGGCCATTTTATCCATCTTTGCATCTCCGGGAAATATATTCTCTCAAATATTTCTAGATTAGCATCTAAAGCTGGTCCAAATCAATGACATAATTTGGATGTGTGGATTAAAAAAATCTTAAGGAGTCACTCTATGTTTTAAGATGTCAAGAGTGTTAAAGGAAGGAAATAAAATATTGGCACACAAAAGAGAGCATGAAATAGACACAAAAATAAACTTCAAACTGGTAATAAATGGAACACTTAAATACTAGGGCTTAAATTAGCTCTCAACAGCAATTTCAAAATATTCCCATAGAACAATAAAATGGCCAGACAATAACCACTGCCCATGATGCTGCTTAGAAAGGCTACTCAGCTGGCCCTTAGATATTGCCACTTTTAACATCAAGTGGTGATTACGTGACTCAAGGGTTCATGTGGGATTTTCTTCAGATTGTCTCCCTCTGTCTCTTAACAAGGTGAGCTTGAGAAGTCAGTTAGCTGCCATGAGTTTGTTGTCTCATCAATAACATGGAGATAATACTATCTATCTCAAGAGGTTATCATGAGAAGAAAATTAATCAAGATTATGTATGAAGTACTTAGAACTATTAATACTATTAATATTAATAAGAAATATTATTATTATTAATAGTAGTTCTAAACACTACTTACTATTTAGAGAGGCTAGAACAACTGCTAAAGAGGCTAAAATTTTTTTAGCCAAGAAGACATAAGACATCATGTCCCTACTTCTTCAGCCTGTTAGATGAACTCCTAGAAGTTTCCCAAGATGAATTACAAGTTTAAGGAGAAGCAAATGAATAGTAATCCTAAATATTTACATTTCTATAAAACAGTATCTTACAAAACAAAAGCTACTTTTATAACACATATTACCCAACCTGATGTTCACAGAAATGAGGCAGAGAGAACATGTAAATATTATTTGCACCCTATGAGTAAGAAAACTGAAGCTCAGAGAGGTTACGTGATATGCTCAAATTCCCCCAGTTAATCAGCAGAAAAGTAAGAATGCACAATCAGGTTTTCTAACTTCGGGTCAAAACCAAGTTTTTTAGCATAAACAACAAGGCCCTTCATAATCCAGCTCTGACTCCTTCTCAATCTTGCCAACACTCCAGGTACCCTGTTCTCCTGAGCTTCTACTATCTTTTTGCAGCCTCTGCCTAAAATGTGCTTTCCATCCATGTGCACCTGTTAATGCTCTTTCTTTTTTTCCTTCAAGACTTAAGCCATGTGTCATATTTTCACCCCTGAGTCTTCAGGCAGAGTTGAAAAGTTTTCCAGTTTAACTGTTAACACCCTGAACACAAGTGTCTTCTGAGGCTTGTCACATGATGTTGACACACAATAATCATTGCTTTTCTTGACTGTCTCTGCCTCTAGACGGATAACCTGGATGCCAGGAATGTGTTTCTAGATTGCGTCAACAATCGTTCACAGCATTAGCTTAAGCAGCCAGTGTCATGGGCACAGGAAGTGTTCCATGTTTGGTGTTCAACATTATTTAAATGAGCAAATGTCACCTAGTTGCTTGGAGGCAAAGCCAGACTAGAACCGTAATTCTTGATTCTCAGGCAATGTTGATTCCCTCCAGGAAGATGGTATCTCTCAAGGTATATCTAGTGTTTAAATCAGAGAAAAACTAAAACTTACTTGATGCAGGGGTCACAGTGGTCACACCCAGAAATGTTACAAAAAAAGTTTGATTTACATCTGCACTTGGTATTCTGGGTCCGGGTGCAGTTCATTTCCACTTCTAAGCCTAGAAAACCAGTTTGCAAATTATTAATTATAGCAACTAGTTATAAATGGGCTACGAAAATGATGGGCAGGAGCTGCGTGGATTTTTTGAAATCCACTGCTTACATCAACAGTCACACCATCACACCTTTAGTAAGATGACTGGCGTTTAAACGCAAAACAGATGAGCCCAGGTTGAAATTGCCAACAATCATTTAGCAGAGTTTTAAATCGGCAGGCAATCCAACAACTAAGACAAGCCCCACCCTCGTTTGGATGGCTCTCCCATTCCTCGGGTCTAGAGCCTAACTATCAAAGTGTGGCCGGTGCACCTGCCCCACTGGCTTCACCCAGGAGCTTGTTAGAAATGCAGAATCTTAGGGTCTATCCTAGACTTGCTCAATCAGACCAATGCCAACGCCCTCACTTAAGAGATTCTGATTTAATTGCCCCGAGGCAGGACTTAAGCATTGGCTTTTTAAATAGCTCTTTAGGCAATTCTAATGCACAGCCAAGATTGAGAAACATTGTTTTAGAACCTGAATAGAAACAAGAAAAGCTTTATGTCCAGAGGTTTCTCCAGGTCAAGCAAAACTAGAAGTACTTCTGTTATATTTTAATCTGGGCCCTCAGAATAGATTGATATATCCATGAAAATTCAAGTCCCCAACTGGAAATGTCAGGACAAACCAAATCCCAAAAGAAGGGGGAGCATCCCAGCCAACTCTCGGGTTTCTCTGTCCTTGTATCCGCAGGTTTCTGAGCTCCTTCTGGCCATGAACAAGAGCCATCATACAAGCATAAATCAAGGCAGGAAAAAAATAATTATTTGCATTTTGATTGGAGCTGAATAACACTATTCCCAGGGTTCATATTTAGTCATTCTTTTACATCTGCACGAATTGCCCAGACTTGACTCATAAATGTCTAGACCAGTGACTAGCTCAGTGCTTGGTCCTGCTTTTCCCCAGCCAGCCCCATCCTTCCCCTTCATATATGTCACCACAGCCCCAGAGCAGGTCCCAATTTCAAATTGTATATGATTCAACATGGAGTGTCAAGATTGGTCTCTTTTGATTGCTTTTTAAGACTCTTACCATGTTCTTCATCACAGAGTCTACATCTTCTGCATTTAGAAGAACAATGTTCCTTGTCCGTGTACTCCTTCCCTTCTTGGCAGGGTACACAGTCTGGTTCATGTCCATCAGTTGTGTACTCAGTAGCTTTCCGTTCACCTGCCCAAGAAAAAAAGGGGCAAGTTCGAACAGTAGGTGGCCAGGCAACAGTGGGGGAAGTATTCAGGGATGACAATAAAACTCTCCTAAAATGGGAGGTGGGGGATGTGCAGAGTGGGGGGGCTTAGATAAATGATATATAAATACAATAGGGGAGACGTTTATTGCAAAAATCATGTCAAGAGCCAGAAAGTCTCCCAAGACAAAAGACAAAAGAGTAACTGAAGGAATATGCCTACAGAAATAGGATGATTGACAACAGGAGCATACGAAAAAAGGAGAAAGTCAGAAGGACCAAATGCACTGGAAGAAAGGCCTTTACCAGCTCACTTTTTTGGGATAGGGGAGAGGTTGGTAGGTGTATGTTCAGGGTGGGGATGGCTGTTACTGGCCACAGAGATTACCAAACTATTAATATAATAATTCATCCTGCTCGGACTTCTCATTTTACTTTCCAAAGTCCACAAATCCTGATAAGAAATAGTGTAGTTTAAGGAAAAGAATATTTGAAGTTCTAAAGACCTGGGTCAAATCTTTAGTAGCTGTAAAATCTTTAACAAAGTGTTACTCTCTAAGCCTAAATTTCATTGTGCATATGGTGGAGATAGTACTTCTCTTGAATTGCTGTCAGAACTGCATGCAGCCTGCCTAGTGAGAGCTCACAGTTCCCTTTTCGCTGTCCTTTCTTTCTGTTACTTTTCCATGAAAAGACAGGGTAAAGTTTTGAGGGGCAGGCATGGACATATTTATAACAAAATTTATTATCAGGTTTGTTATCTTAATACAAACGATTTTAAATAATATTCATGCTTGCATTAATTTACTTTAAAAATAAAGTGACTGTATTTCTATTACTAAGCATTATACAACAATGCGTTCTCTTGAAAAATTCATTTATTTAACCAGAGTTTACTAAACGTCTATTGTGTGCTAGGCACCTTCTAGGAGTTGGAGATTGTTCAGGAAATAAGACAACACCTTGACCTCCAAAGACTTCACCTTCTCAGGCTAAAGGCAGACAATGTGCAAATAAATATAGGATACCAAGTGGCGAAAAATGATATGGGGAAAACTAGATTAGGGAAAGAAGATAGGAAAAAGACATAGAAAATATACAGGGAGGTGTATAAGAAAAACATTACTAGTGACTTTATTAATAGTATAACTAATTTTAAAAAATAGACAAAGTCTAACCTGCTCTACTCACATGTAGAGCAAAAAGAATTTATGCTGTCTTTCCTAGATAAATGATTTCCTTCATAACCTCATAGCATTCTTTTTGACAAAACAAAATATTTACTATACAAGCAAATTATGAAATGTTAACATATATGATATTTTAGTAAACAAAGACAATAGTCTGTCCATAGAAAAAAATAAGCAAACAAACCCAGAACAAAATTCAAATACATTATATAGGGCTATATAGCAATGAAGCAATATTTTAATGAAAACAGAGCCAAAGTACAATTTTATTTCTTGCTAGTGGTATTATACTGGTTTTTAAATGAGTTGATCTCTTTAATGAATTATTAATACCTTGCAAAACATTCTTAGCACAATGCCTACAGCATGATAAGGATACAATAAATCACAGGTTTGTTTGTTCCTCCCAAGCATAAAACCTAAATTTATTAAACTATAAAAAATGAGTGGTTCTTTTCTTGAAAATAAGATCTTAAAATACATTTTTTCTGAGCGTAATAGTACAAATGCATATTGTGGCAAATTTGGAAAAGGCAGGAAATTACAAAAAGCACCTATATATCAACTATCTTGAGATATTACCTGTTATTTTATTGCATTCTTATGCATATAAATATGCAAATATGTATACATATGAGCATATGTATATGTAACAGGTGTGTGTGTGTATATATGTAATAGGTATGCAGTATACTGTAGAATCCTTCTTATTGGATATGGTGATGTGGTGACAGCTTTTTTGAACAGTTAATCAAAAACATCAGTTCACATAGGAAATCATTTAAAAATACTGTAGATACTATATTTCAATTTATAAAGCATAACTATATAATCATTTGCCAATCTTGTGATGTAAAGCCAAGGTATTAGAATCCCAGATTCTTGCCCAGTTAAGTGACATCCATAACGCTTCACCTATGATTTCTTCTTTGTTTTGTTCTTCCTTTCCTCCTTCTTTCCTTTCCCTCCTTCCCTTTCTTCCTTTTTTCCTTCTTTCCTCCCTTCTTGATGGAAAGAAAACTTAAAAGCAGCAATAATCTGTATGGATGGCTTTCGAGATTTTTGTGATTTTTTTCCTACTATTTTACATTTATTTTGACCTCACTTAATTCATCAACAATCTTTTAGCATCTCACCTTTTCTCCAATGCATTCAACCTAGTTTCCATAGAAATAAAATCTGTCTTTTCTCTGTATTTGTATTTCATTAATTTATATATAATAATTAAATTATATATTAACATCACAACACCAGTGACCATAAACAGATTTGGAAGCAACTTGAATATTTATAAGCCTCAAATTCAACAGGAGGAAATTGAAGTGAGATGAGTGTTTAACAGGGCTGGATGCCATCCAGATTATGTAGAGAGGGAGCAGAGAGAGTCAGTTAATCCAGCCACATCAGTGGAAAATCACTTAAGGAGATTTATATAATTGAGGATTATATTAGAAATATATCAGAAAACATGACTTTAATTGATAATTTAATTAATATTCCAATCTTCGAATCTTCCAGAATTTACTTATGCAATCCCATGTCGTTGGGTATCACAATGAAACGTAGTTTATACAATATTTTCCTTTATTTTGGTTTATTTTCTTAAGACATTTTCCTATAAATCAATTACTAACTCAGTGAGTATAAACATTTTTAAATTTTTTACCCATATATCCAAATTTTTTTCTTAAAAGTCTGTAATAATTTACATTCCAATAATGGTATATGAGAGTTCTTATCGCACAAGCAAACTCTCCAGGGCTGAGATGAGATCTCTTCTTAAATGAAAACAAAACCAATCAAAACCAGAAAACAACAGGCAAAAATCCTTGACAGCTTGATGTGCAAAGCATATTATCTTTGTTTTAATTTGCATCTTAGGTTTTAAAATTATAAACAAAGGTTTCAATTCACAGGGCAAATTCATGGTGTTAAGCAAGTTATAATAAAGCCAGAAAGCCATTCTTTATTCCAACTTGGAGAAGAGTAGGTGCAAATGGCTTTAAGTACAAATGGGTTGAGTTATAAGGAAGATTTTTCCATAAAGGTTATTAAAATCTGGACAGGAGGCAAAGGGAGACTGGTAGAATCTTTTAAAAAATAGGACACCCTCCTGTTTTGCAGCCTGACTGCCTGAAGCCTAGGAGGCCAACCATGAAACCTACTACAGCACTTTTTGGTTCTATTATTCTACAGCATGAACCCATGTGCTATTTTCCTTTACTTTCCTGTCTTACATCACATTGCAGTTGGGAGAGATCTGTATCTGTATGTAATGGTAGCCAACTCTACTCCAAGTCGAAAAAAAGTTTGCAAAATTGCATTCTGCTTAGCTCTAGCTTGCTAGTGTTTGAAGGATTTCCGATCTGAAATTGGTTTGCATTGCAAAGTACTGAGTTTTAAAAAATTGTTGGTTTCTGTCCGTTGCTCTTCTAGTTCATCTAGTTATTCAGCTAAAAAAATGCAAATATATTTTGCAGGCTTCAGTGCCAGGAAAAATAGGTTTCTTAGATACCTTCTGATTGAAGGAAAGTGCTGAGACATATCCCATAAGAGTATAAGTCTCTTGCTTTCAGAGTTCCACTATTATTTTGACAGATTCTAAACTTTTCATATGATAAACTTTAATATTTGCAGGTAAGCCTTTTTTGCTCATGAAAAAATGGAGATAAATAAAAAAATCTCATTTCAGATGTGTTTGTCATTTGGAAATTGAATTTATTCATAACCACATCAAATGAGTGTGATAAAGACGAATAAAACTGGTCTTGGGAAAATAATTTCATAGTTTTTTCTTTTTTCAGTTATGCTGTATAATACAGGAGAACTAAAAGCTGTAAAAACTATTGTAGTCATTATGACTATATACCACTCTTCATTCTGAGTTTCATTCTAATCTCTGAATGTTCTGAGTAACATACCAGGAAGACAGGGCCGTTGGCATGATTGGCTCAAGGAATGAGCATCATTGTTCCTCAATTCCAACTCCTTAGAGTTGATTTCAGTTACCTGGGCATTAATACTTCTGGACAATAATCCAGCAATAGAGGTAAGTATCTGTAAAAGAAAGGCATGAAGAGAATTTTATTGATTTCTGAACTAAGCAATGTGGTCAACAGGTGTAACCCACCCATAGGGCGGTATCTGCTCGGCCCAGGCAAAGTCAACGTGGGGCTTGCTGACTCGTCTCCCAGAAAAGAGCTGATCACCTGCATGGCAGTGCAGACCTCACTAGACACAGTATCACGACAGTGGCATCCAGGACTCGGCTCAAACACGAATACTGGCTTCCACTTACCGCCCTGTGTTTGTGGGTAAAATCACTTAAATTCTCCAAATCTCAGTTTCTTTATCTGTAAAGTAGAAATAACCTCTTCCTCATAGGTTTGTTGTCATAATTAAATGGAATAATGCATTTAAAGCTTTTAACGCAGTAGCTGGCACATAATAAATAAGTGCCCAATAAGTGGTATTATTACTATTAAAGTTCCAGTTAGGAGCAGCATAGTGCAGTAGGAAAAAAGAAATTTCAAAATAACTGTGGTTTGAATCCCAGTTCTGCTACCAAATATTAATATCCAATTGTGTGTACATATGTGTGTTCCCTATGGGTATGGCACTCTATTCTCCTTGGTATGCTAATTTCACCCAATATTTAGGAGACAATATTATGAGTAGGTCCGCAATTCTTGGTTTAAATGGTCAAGTCCCCAGGGAAGCAGCCCAGAGCATGAGAAATGATTTGTCCAATAACCTACAGTTAAGAGTGGCTAAGAGAGGACTCAAACCCAGCACTTCTGGCCCAAATCTGGGCTATGTTTCAGACTTGTAAAATAGTTTCCTAATTACTTTTACTCCACCTAGGCATGCAAACCACTCAATTTATTTTCAGACAATTGTTGGCAAGAAGACTGCATGCTAATTATATAATGAACTTTCAAAACAAATGGATGTTGGGGGAACGGGAGGTGTTTGGCAGGATTTCTCTGAGAACTGGAAGTCAGCCCCAAGCCCTTTAGTCTGGGAAAACTGTAGCAAGATCCCCAAAGCCAGGGCTCTGGCTGGCAGAGAAGGCAAAATTTGTCAGCCCTGAAGCTTGGGAAAAAGCTCAATTTGAGATTCCCTCCCTCCAGTTTGGGCACTGAGTTTTTGAGAACAGTCGTGACCAAGAGTGCAGTCTCTTGCAGGGGTGAGGATCTGAAATGCACAAATTGTTAGGAACTGGAAGTCATTCTATACCAGAATCTTTGCATTTGATCCCTTTAAAGCTCAGAAATAGGGACACCTGGGAGTTTTTCCCTTGACTCAGATGATGAGAAACTGAGAGAACTGGATATTTATTCATTATCTGCAGCATCAGTGAAGAATGATTTTTTATAGCCAACCAGGTTATGGAATAGAAGAAATGATGCAAGACACGCAGACCCAGAAGATAACGCTCTGCCCCGGTGCCACCCCAGTCTGACAGGCTCTCCTCACTTTCCCAGGAACGGTCAGCCCTCGAGATCTAACGTGGCAGTTACGAATACAGTTAACATCTCAGTGACTGAATTAAACTAACGTCTGGAAGAAATTCAGGCTCCCATTCAGGATTAGTCCAAAGAGTCAGCATGGCAGTTGGCCCTGAGACATGACCTAGGACTTGAAAAAGAAGTTTAAAAAAAAAAAAAAAAAATCACTTTTTTTTTTTTCTGTTCTTTTTGAAGTTCAAAACAAACAGGAAAAGACTTAAAAAAAAAAAAAAATTGGGCGTTGAAAAATGGAAGCCCTCAGCATGGCAAGAATGAGTAAACAGACGCCTGGAACTGTCAGTGAGATTTCTCAGTGCTGAGCACAGGCATCACCCTGGCTGCAAATGGTCTGCTGCCACATGGTGAGGCAGCAGCGAGCTCCACAGGGGTCCTGGTGAAGAGGGTTTTACTTCTAATCAGAGCCCACAAGGGAGTTTCGTCAATATGGCCACTGTGCTCAGCTACTGCAGAAAAAAATTGTCCCCTTGATGAGGGGGTATAATGGTGTTCCAGACAATTCCATCCTAGCAGGTGAGGAGTGAAGAAAGTAGAAGGGAATAAAATAAAAACATTTCAAGAAAAAAATGTTTCAGCAGGATATTATTATCTTTTAACAGATCGAAATTTAATAGTGTTTATTTCCAGTTGTCAAGACTATGAGTGATTTTTTTTTCTTCATTTTGCTTAACTCCTCTTTTTTTCTACAACGCACATGTGTTTGTTGTATAATAAAAAACGTTAAAAGGGAAAACTTTAGAGGTAGGAGGATTGTGTTAAGCTTAAAGATCTACACTGATCTATTACTCGTGTTATTCTTTTTCAATACGATAAGAAAAGCTGGATAATAATGGTGGTGAATTGAAAATAGCAACCTACCTACTATTGGAAAGGTGGAAAAAAAATTCTAAATCTTTGAATTATTAGCATTTAATCCTTCATAAAAATTTTGGGTTTTTTTTTTTTTTGCTCTTTTTGGTAGTCTTATAATTTTATTAAATCAAACATCATAAACATTAACCTGCATTTAATTTGGACATATGTCCTTAAACTAGTAGAATCAAGGCTATTTTATTTTTCTTTCATCCACTGAGACTAAATATATCACCACTAATAACAGCAATGTTATTTGACGGTAAAGAAAATTCTGTTTCATTTTTGAAATAAAATTATTGGACAAAAAGATGGGTCACACTAAAGGGAACGTTTTCATTTATGAAATTGAAAGCTAAGTTATACAAATCACCACAAACTGGTAACTATAGTTTCCATTAAGTTCTGTCTCTGCTGAAATCCATCTGTCTCTGCTAAAATCTTGATTTATTTTTCTTAAAGAATACTTACCAGGGAAGTATACTTTATTAGCCACTCCCTGATAGATTCTTGTGTCCAAAATGCAACACCTAAGTTGCTAGTTGCCAATGAAACACTAAGATAAACAAAAAGTATCTCATAATTTAGGATCTCATTGTGCTGTTACAGAACTGTGATAAACAGATATATTTCTCACAATGCTGTCTATTTTTATACCTCTAGAGAGGACACGGGCTGACTTTTCTTGTATAGCTTATAAACTGACTGAAAAAAATCTAATAATGCAGTATTGTTTAGGCACCCATATAGACAACTTTGAGAAGAAAAAGACACACATATAAGTTCTGGGAAATTTGTCTTAAAATATCAGGAATACTATTTTATGTATGAACCGGATGTTTTTAAAAGTATACCTTATTATACAATAGTTATCCTTATACACAAGTTTAATAAAATAAAATAAAATATTTAATTTAAAAGTCATTAAGAAATGCATGTTAAAAGAATTATTTGAAAGTTAGACATCTTAAATTGAATGTGGACATTTTCATCCCTGGCTCTGAATTTCAAATAGACTGATGAAAATAGATGAATTATGGGATTCTAGAGAAAAGAGTGTTCCTTCCCCCCATCACACAGATCTTCTTTAAGAATTCAGCTAAGAGGTAACAGAAGGCACAGGGGTACTTGGGAAAACGGTAGAAAGCAAGTGAGGGGGAAAAAAGGTATTGATACCAGTGTTGACACCAGCTAAACTTCCAGCTAATTCCTAAGATTCTTAACATTGAAATTGAAAGTTGGTGTCTCATTATATTTACAATTTTAGAGCAGAAAGGACTTTATACATGACCTAACCCAAACCCCTTATCTGATAGAGGCGACTATGCTTCAAACTGGTGAAGACACTGGCCCGCAGTCAGGCATCTTGCCCAGGAGATTCACAACTGTTAGGGGCTGAATTGTGTCCTCCCCAATCCCCAAGCTATCCTGACTCAGAATATGCCTATATTTGGAGATAGGATCTTTAGAGATGATTAAGTTAAAAGGTCAGTATGTTGAGTCCTAATCCAATATGACTGGTGACCTTTTAAGAAGAGGAAATCTAGACAGACACATGGACAAAGGAAGATGAAGCCACAGGGCGAAGAGGCCATCTACATGCCAAGGAGAGAGGGTTGGAACAGACCCTTCCGTCGTGGCCTTCAGAAGGAACCAACCCTACTGGCACCTTGATCTCAGACTTCTAGCCTCCAGAACTGTGAGAAAATAAATTTCTGTTGTTCAAGCCACACAGTCAGCAGCCCTAAGAATTTAATATAAGGCCCAAACTATAGCCTCCTGATTCCCTCAGATTCTTGATTTGAGAGCTATCAGTGGTACATATGAACTTGGGATCCCTCAAGAATTTCCCATCTTGAATGATCACTGAGCTAAACAGACAGGAGATTTCCCACGGTCTTTAGACCTGAAATCCTCAGGTGCCAATATGAGCCCGAACTACTTCTTCCCAGACTTCCTGGGCCTGCCAGGCTGGCACATCCTCTACTGCTGAGGACCAAAATGGAGCAAGAGATGAAGTTCCACTGACTAATTCTGTTTGTTTATTTCTTTATTAGACTTCCAGTTACCTATGAACACTTAAGGAAAAAGAAATTCTAAAAAAGATAATAATAATTCATAATAATTCATCATGTCCAATAAGATAATGCATCTGTAATAGATTTGTATAAAAAAATAAAGAAAGAGTAATGCCATTTTGTACTATGACTTAATTGAAAACCTGAAAATAAAATAAAATTTTCTACATGAAAGAGATAAGTGAAGTTTCCATTAATTTTTTTTTCAAAATATGTAAACAAAAATACACATGGTAATCTTATCCCATGGGTGTCCTCTTTCTTTCTTAAGCCAGTTTCTGGAATGTCCAGGAGAAAGGTAGTTGAGGCAGAAGTTATAAGTAACTGGTTAGATCCATGACTAACTAAGCAATAAAGAAAATAAAATGAAGGTGCCTAGGAGTTTCCATCTGGGATTGGGTTTTGAGTTTGGTGTTAGCGTTAGAAAAATAGTTCTCAAAACCCTGATAGACATCAGAATCATGTAGTGATGCAGTAGAAAAAGGAGTGCTTAGGCTCCACCATAAACCTAAGCAATGAGGATCTCTGACAATGGGACCCTCTTCGAGATCATCTTTAACAAGTACCCCTGGTGAGCCTGGTGTTCAACACAGGTGGAGAACAACTGGGTGAGAGGAAGCAAAATCTGCGGTTTGCTGCATTTACATGTGAGAAGAAGAGAGTTTTACAGACTAACAGCATCTGTGTTCTGCACTTGCAAACCAGAGTCTGATTTGATTTTTCACGGAGAAATAATGACCCTTCCAAAAATAAGCCTGAAAAGAAGAAAAGTCATCTTCGGTGGAGGAAATGGGTATAACGTTTTAAAGTAGAGCCCCAGAGCTCTTAAATGCCCAGAGGGTCCACACAGGCAACACAGAGTTAAGCACCCAGGTGAAACAGACGATAAAGAGAGGGAGAGGCCTGGCAGTGAGAGCTCTGCCTGGACCCCAGGAGCAGCCATGGCCGAGCTCCCTGGGAACCGTGTGGGGATTGGGGACGTGGTACGTGAGCCCACACCTTCTATTTTTCAAGCGAAACCCAAATCCCCCAACATTTAAATGGTACCAACTAATATTAAAAATAAATAAATGCATATCTACATTACATACCTTATTTGTCTGTCAATATTATGTGGGCTAACAAGACATAGCTTAGGGACAGTATAGGCCCAAGTTTTTCTTTTGTATTTTTTTATTTGACAAAAAAAAATTGTACATATGTATGGTGTTATGGTGTACAAGGTGATGTTTTGAAATATGTACATGTTTCAGAATGGCTAAGTCAAGCTATTAACGTTTACATTACCTCATATGACTTTTTTTGTGTGTGTGGTGAAAACACTTAAAATCTACTCTCTTAGCTATTTTCAGGTATACAGTACATTATTAGCTACAGCCATCATGTTATACAATAGATCCCTTGAACTTACTAGACCCTTGTCTAAAAAATTTTGTATCCTTTAACCAATATCTCCCCAAATTTCTCCCTTCCTTTCCCCACCCCAGCAGCCTCTGGCAACTACTATTCTAGTGATTCTACTGTCTACTTCTATGAGTACAAGTCTTGGCTTTCACATATAAGTGAGATCATGCGGTCTTTGTCTTTCTGTGAGTATAGGCCAAATTTTTTAAATCAGGCCTAAATTTTTACAGACATTCATGTGAAAAAGGCTTATTGGGACCAACCATCCTTTTATGAGGATTGCTAAAAACCAAACCTAAATCCTTAGCAAGGAATAAGGGCCTGAACCCACATACCCTGAGTTCATTTTCTCTCTCTCTTTTTCAAGATCTCTTCCCTCAGAGATCAAAAGTATTAACATTTCTCACACCTTCTATTTTTATAGCCTCACAGGATACAGAGGTGAATAAACACACAGTGCTTCAAGATTTGACTAAAGGACCACCCGTCATTAATGGCAAATTTATTCTAATTTTGCAAGTTTATCCCAGTTCATGGCTTAACACAACCTACAGTAAGTTTGCTCACCTTGCTGAGCTGAGTACTTTTGCCGATTGAATTTGCAGTCTGATTTTGCTAATTTACAAGGCTGACCTTGGTCTAAAGGCATAATTTCATATTAAATTCACTATCATCTCCACTCAGTAGAACTCAGGCCAGTTGTCCGAGATAGTTGTCCAACATAACAACTATGGCTGCTGTTTCTAAATGCCCATCTATGAAAGTGACTGGGTTGCACACCATGTTCATTTCAAATCAAGAAAGCAACTGTGAACAAAGGGGAGAACTGGCTCATCGCCTTCCCTGGAAGGCAAAGTTACCAACCTTACAATGATCAGCTTCTTTCTAATGTGGGCTTTACTATTCATACTGTCACTTCAAAGACAACAAAGGAAGGCAAGGAGATAGAACAGTTTGTTCTTGTTTGAGATTGAATTGGAGATACTTAATTGGTGTTAGAAGTTGAATTGTATAAAAAGTTGAAGACATTTTGTCTTTCGTTTTAAAGAAAAAGTTTTCCAGAAAATAAAAAAGACTTATTAAATGGGTAATTAAATGTTATTTTCCCACTCTTGTGAATATATACACACATATAGCAAAAAGAATACAAAACTATATGCTGTGGCACTTACACTGGTTCTGTTAGCAATTCTTTAGTGATAAGAAAAAGTCATATAATATATATATCACAGTACATTTAAGAAATGTTTTCATTATAATAATAAAAATTACAAAAATAAGCAATAAATAAAATAAATTATAAATTATAAAAATTACAGTCATCCTAGCTCACTTAATAATCCCCTTCCTAAAATGCATCTGATAAAAATAACACGATAAAAATCACGTAAAAATAGAAAAAGATTTGTGTACATGCAAAGAGACAAAAAAGCAAACTATAAAGAGCACAAACTAAATATGCAATAATATATATGTATAGACAAGGCTGGGAGGCTATAAGTAAAATCAAAATTGCTTATATTAGGATGGTGAGATAATGAGTAAATTTCCTTTTTCAATATTTGCTTTTTGTTTCAGATCATGTGGTCAATTTTTCTATATTTACCTATTTAAAAAGAAAAAAGAGATGGATTCACTGTCCTAAATTTGGTTTCAAATTGCTTTTTATCAATTTCAAGTCTTAAATTATATCCTTTTATTATGTTTCATCATAAGTAAGTAGTCCTTAGTACTTATTACAAAACATGTGCTCATTAAGGGACTTTTGAGATCCAAGGTAATTCACCAAAATCACTTAATTTACCAGGGGTTTTCAAGGGGGGATTTCCTTATTTAGGTTTCAGACTATTTCTTACAAAACAGTTATTCTCTCCAACTGTCAGTTGTGCTATAGTGATCTGGCTTCCCTAAAGCATTCGAGGAGCCTTCAGAGAAATTCCTTTGAAATACTGACACTTCCGCTGTAAGATTATTTAGCAGTAAAACTACTTATCCAGTGTGCCAAAGAGCTTTACTTAGAGATGACATGTATTATGCCTTTTTGCCTCTGTTTCATCTTTCTCCCCCATAAACTCAGTACAAGAAATAAAATTTATTTTTCCAAATTAAACTCTAATTTGCTGCTAAGTGTAGTAATTGTATTTCAGGCACGGACACTGGAGGATTTTCATTTGTCTAACTGTAGCTAACAGTGGAGATCTCAATGGTCTCCATACATTAATCTAATTTTTGCTTCCCAATCTTTCTGTCATTTACAAATTTGTGCTTTTCTATCCTGGTTGTTAATGTTTTAATTCACATTTCATAATTTTATTGTGCTCATAAGACTTTTCAAGTCCTTTGTGATATAAGTACAGCCCATTCAATTAAAAAATAAATAGCCCATTTCCTGTTTCTTGGGTTGGTTTAAGAAAAATGATTAAATTACAAATTAAACAATTATTTTTTTATTTTCCTCCCAGAACTATTCTGTATGATTACTTGTAAATACACTGGTTTATTTTCCAAATGCCCTCTCCTTTCCTTCCACCATAATTTTAAGATAACTATTCTGAGAGATGTAAAGGAGAGGAAACTGGCTGCCCAGTGATTGCCTGGCCAATGTCTTATATAGCACAAGACAAAACCTATATATAAGGCTTCATGCACTATTTAATTAGAAAAAACAAAAACAAAAAAAACCAAAACAGCACCCACAGTTATTTCTCAAATAAATCTGGAAGTAAGTTTGACTCTTTTTCTGTCTCCTTTAGAAATCTGTGAATGTTTTGGGATTTCAAACTTATTTGTTGCAGGCAGTGTGGGGAAAAAACAGCTAGAAATAGGGGAGGAAACACTAACTCCAAGAGGGTAGAGAGAAGAAAAGAGAAGCAAAAAGGTAAAGGGCGGGTACATTTTCTAAGGGTAGGTAGCATTAGAGGCAGAGTACTAGGAGAAGTGAGAGGAAAAAAAATAAGCAGTAAAAAAAAAAAAAAAGCACCTCCAGCCATGTACTTCCAGACCATAAACATAATTAACCAAAATTTGCTTCTGTGTTCCAAGTAATGTAGCACTTCACCTCTACTTTATTGCTACTAGTAAGGTAGCACTACTAACTGTGAAAACATAAAAGCAAGCATTTTCTGGAGACACACAAGGTGACACAATAGTGTGGAAACTTCAAGAACAGAGTAATGATGTTAGGCTAGCTATGGACACAGAGCTGGCTTCCGTGTAACTAAATTTGAAAGGATCACATTAGAGGGTGGAAAATGGAAGATATACTGCAAAATGTAAACAATGATTATCTAGATGATAGAGTTACGTCTGATTTTTTTAATTTAACTCATCTGCATTCACAAATTTTATTTAATAAACCTTAATTTCCTAAGTCACATACATATATAAATATAATAAATTATATTTAATTTATAATATTATAGATATTATAACATGCATATATAAATAAATGTATGTGTATATGCATATGTTTGCCTGTGTGTGTATTCTTTCAGAAATGCAAAGTTTCCTTGGTACTTTACACAAGCATCCTCTGATAAAGTATTGTGCAAAAGTTAAGCATAGTTTCGGGTTTTGACAATTTTGCTACACTTTGCTAATACTGTTGTCCAAGAACTATTTATAAAAGAGATTTTCAATGCAAACAACACTGCAATAGCAGTGATTAATAATAAGGGAAAGAAGAATGGTCTGATGTTGTATAAATGGTTTCTCAGTTTACAATCTTAAATTTCCTCAAAGGATGTTTCTAAAGGTGCCCAAATATTGCACATTTTTTTCTGAAAAGAATAGGAGATTTTTTTTTAAATTATAAAATGGACCCAGACATCACAGCCTTTTACTTTCTACTCTATGTATAATCTGAAAATTAGATGCAATTAGCAAACAGCCTGGGTTTTGGAATTAAATCTGAGTTCAATCCCAGCTCTGCCACTTACTAGCTGTGTGATTTCCGTTTAATTACTTAAGCTCTCTGAACCTCATTTCACCTTCTGTAAAATGGAGGTGAGGACATCTTCCTCACCACAGGGGCTGCTGTGACAACTGACTGACATCACGTTTGCAACGCTCCTATCACTGTGCCTGGCACTTTGTTGAGACCCAATAAAATAAAAATCCATGGACTCTCAGAGGCTTCAGAACTCAAATGAGCCTCTTGCATCCAGGTCCCTTCGATTAGCCATCATCAAGCTGGCATGTGAGCGACGGGATCTCCAGAAGAGGCTGCTCCAGTTTCTCGGCCAAGTACAGGCGCCAGGTTCACGCGCTGTGGGGACGGTACCACCACAAGCAGAAACCACCGTGGGAGTGCAAGCTAAGAAAGGGTAAAGAGAAAACAGGGGCTGCCAAACAAAACAAAATGTAACCACTGAGGCAGTGACTTACGGTCTTAGGAGAGGAATTCCCGGAAGAGAAACAAAACAGTTTCTTTTTCTGTGTTGTGATAAGAAGGTAAACAAACCTCGAGAGGCGTATTCTGCCCAAGATAACTTTTTCGGGTAAGAAACGGTGCCTTACCCGCCGGCCTTTGCGGGAGAGCCGCCTGGGGGAGAACTGCCAGACAGGGAGCACTAGCTGCTCCCCAGACCGCAGGGTCTCCCACCGCCCCGGCCTCCCGGCGCGCACACCCACCCCGCCTAAGCGGACTTTTGCCTTGGCATGTAAGGACTTGTCCAGAAGATGCCTTCCTCTCTCCGGCCTGGGCCCCCTCCAGCGACCCCAAAGCCTCCCAGGCTCCTACCGCAACCCCTGTCCACCCCCTTCCCCACGCCAGTCTCTTCTCTGGAGTCTCCAAGGAGCGCCGGAGCTGCCCCGCCTGCCCCGCGGGGTCAGCACTTCGCATCAAGGCCCAAGAAAGGCGAGTCCCCAGGCTCCCTGAGCGCCCGGGCCGGAGGGAAAGTCCTAGCAGCCCCCGGGAGCCAGCCTGTCCAATGCCGGGTCGCAGCCCGCCCGCCGCGCCCCGATGCCCACGCGTTCCTGCCCCCGCCGGCGCCGCAGCCCGGGGCGCGTCCCCCGCCCGGCCGCCTCCCGGCAGGAGAGGACTCACCAGGGGCCGGAGAATCCAGACGCCCGGCATGGCTGTAGAGCAATCAGCCGAGGTGAGAGACCTCTCCAACTCCAAGCAGAGCGGGTCACCCACTGGCAGGAGAAGTGACAGTTCCCCTCCGCCCCTCCTCGAGCTCCGGCAGGCCTCTGGGTGTGTTCCCGGCCAGGGCCCGCCCCCGCCGCTCCAGCAAAGTTTACTCTCAAACTGCTTCCCTCTCTCCCCAGAGGCGACTTTAAACACCTGTGGGTAGTTTTTCCGAGAGACCAGAGACGACCTAACGAAAAGCCCCAGAGGTCCGGAGGAGGGGGAGGAAGTCTTGCTGGGGAACGCCCGGGTTGGGGAGGGCTCCATTGATTCAGCAACTTGGCCCGTGCGGGGAGGGGGTGGGGAAGCCGGAGTGGGGACGGAGTCAGGGTTTGTTGCACAAATGGGCATTCCCCATCCTGGGGCGTTTCCGCAGTCGGCTGGCATGTTCAGTTCAGGTGAGGACCCGGGGAGCCCGCTTGCTGACCTTTCTAAACGCTTCTGCTGTAGTTCAACTTGGGAAGGGTGGGGAGGGCTTGCACCGAGACTGGAGCTCAGAGCGCTCATGTCCTGCCGGGATGCAGGAACCTTGCCTAAAGGCTGGGGACAATGAGAGGAAGGCCTGGGCTTTGACTCAGCTCCACATTGTGGCTGCAACATGAGAGGCTCACAGGAGTCCCTGAATAGTGTATGAAATGACAATTATAACACGAAAAGGTACAGATATTGTGCCACGGATTTTGAAAAGGCCCCTTAGCTTTTATTTCTCAAGAGGAGAACAAAGTTAACTACTATGACAAATCACACAGCCCCAGCTGTATTAAACGTTCACGATTACTTCCTCTCCTTTGTTACTCATTATTTCCTGGCCATTTTTTTTTTAATTCTTGTAATTGTTTAGTTCCCTGGTTAACACTGTTCAAAGTCACTATTGCTTTGGAAAGGTGGATATTTCTTTAGATAGTTTTGCATGAATTTTACAGAAGGTAAGTTTGTATAATGACATCATTAAAAAGCCTGAGTCTGGAAGCAGTTCTTAGACTGGACTTAGATGGTGGCATCCTCCACCAAGCTCTACGCCTCACCCTGCTGCCTCTCTTCCTTCCCAGCTGGATTCATCCCTTTGAGAACACATTTCTCTCCCTCCCTTTGCCTGGCCCACCTTTCGTCCTTCAGACATTCTCTTAGATGACATTTTCTTCCAGAGGCCTATCCAGGCCCGCAAATCCAGGTTAGGTTACCCTCTTGAGTGCTTTCACTCAGCCTGTGTTTTGCATTTGTCACTACACTTGTCATCCAGTCTTGTAGTGTTGACTGGCTTTGTCTGACCTTCCTGTAGATTGTTAGTGCCATGAGGAAGACCCTGTCTGTGCCAGTCTTGTTCACACAGTTATGCACATGGGATAGACGCAAGAAGTAGGTGGAGTGGGAAGGATGGTAGAGGGGCGCTCTCTGTATTATCTTGGCAACTGTTCTGTAAATCTAAAACTATTCCAAAATGAAAAGTTAATTTAAATTAAAAAATATTATGAAAAGAAGGAAGGAAGGAAGGGGAAGGGAAGGGAAGAAGGAATGGAAGGAGAGAGGAGAGAGAGAGAAAAGGAGAAAGGACAGTTGATAAAACCACGTCTCTTGCATATGAATTATGAGCCAGCAACTTTCACAAATGATTCTTCCTTAATACTGCATTATAGCCCAGTGAGATGCGTGATTATTAAACTTACTTCTGGTTTAAGCTAGAAAAGCTTAAGCAACATGGGAAAAATTGGCTAGTTAATAAATAGCAGAGGCAGGAACTAATCTTATTCTTGCTTACAAGGCCTTGTTCTTTCTATGCCCACCCTTCCCGCCCCCATGCACATCTATAACTCTCAAGTTCAACAAGATAGTAATAGATGCTTTGTGGGGAGAATTGTGTTTCATGATCAAATAATTTTAGAAAATTCTGGATTAATTTAATTTAAACATCTCTTAATCCAAGACTTCTCAGAACCTTTAATATACTAATATATATAGTGACTATCTAATGGGGGGGGTAATGATCTATACTGTTCCCCAAACTTCTTTGTCTATGGAACCCTTTGAAGCATCTATTGAATGAATACTTCATGAATGCTGGTGTTCTGGGGAAAATAGTTTGGGCATTTCTAAAGGTTATTTTTATTTTACCAACACATTTCTAAGAGTCCTCAAGGCTTCAAGGGCAAAGAAATACAATTTTAATAATAGAATTTCAGGAATTCTAGCAGATGTGGAAGATATTTTGTACAACCACCCTTATTTTACTCAAACCGCACCATATAAGTTAAAGTTTGTTTCTTCCACTGGAAAGGTACCCTTGCTTCTGAACATTCTGAATAACACTTAAACACATATCTGACTATGTAAAAATGTAGCAGTATTAAAAAATAAAAAAGAAAACTTCAACATCTTTTCATCACCAAGACTACTTTTCTTCCTTTCCCCTATGGACCTAATGTTTTAAAAATTGTTTTCAAGCCAATTGTTTTTACTAAACAACAATAAGTTGATTTTAATAATGCCCATCCGTAGTGGACATCCATGATTGTTTATTCTACATTTTTTCTCCTTCTTCCTGGTAATAGCACTTCCAAGTTGCCTTTAGCAAAACTACCTCTCCTCTCTTCTTAACTATTTGGTGTGACTGCCTCTTTCAGTCAGGGCTCTCCAGAGAAACAGAACCACTAGGATGTATGGATAGATAAATAGATAGATATTAAGGAATTGGCTCCGTGAATGTGGAAGCTGGCAAATCCAAACCTTGCAGCATAGGCCAACAGACTGGAGACCCAGAGAAGAGTTGATGTTGCAGTTCAAGTCCAAAGGCAATCTGCTGGCAGAATTCCTGCTCTCTCAGGGTAGGTCAGTCTTTTTCTTAAGGCCTTCAACTGATGGGATAAGGCCCACCCGTATTATAGAAGGCAACTGCTTTACTCAAATCTTACTGATTTAAATGTTAATCCCATCCAAAAAGTAGCTTCACAGAAACATCTACAATAGTGTTTGACCAAATGTCTGGGTACTGTGTCCTAGCTAAGTTGACCCATAAAATTAACCATCACAGTGGCATTGACACCAATCCTGGGGCTTGGGTACACATGTTGGAAGGGGGCAGAGGGGAGGGAATCTGACTTGGCCTAAGCCAATCAGTGCATCACATTCAACTGGAGTAAAGCTTGGGACCTTTGCTAGTAACACTGGGACACAACTCTTTTTCTTCTCCACTGAATTTGAAATGGAAATATGTGAGATGTAAAACTGATGTGGTTGCTTATTGCCCTTCCAGAGCTGAAAGTAGAGTCAACTCATGCTGAGAGGAAGCCACAATTAGAGGAAACCACGCTGAGAGATTGAGCCTGGTAGGGTCACTGGAATTCTGGATGGGTTTGGTCCTGAAATTCAACCCTGGACTACCCAGTTATCCAACTCAATAAATTCTCAATTTTTGCTTGAGCTAGATTCTTACAACTGAAAGGATCCTAACTGATATAACATCAGAGCTTATGAGCAGCATAAGAAATCCTTTGTTATCAAAACTAATTGTTACAAATTAGCTATTCTGGTCTCAGGCTCAAGCAAGGAAAATTGCCTAAACAATCCAGTAGAGACCGCTGAGTATCTAGGGACATTACTTCTTCTACTAAAGAATTTTTCTGTCACTAGAGGGCATCAGAGCCCACATCGGCCAAGTGGCAAAACTGAATTTTGTTTCTATCAATTAACAGAAATATATTTGAGTTCTTGGGAAGGGAAAAGAGAGGAGGGAGAGCTTTGATTTGAATAGGTAATCTGTGAACCCTATAATATAGACATTTTGATCTCCCAGAGAACCTATTATTTTTTACAGGATTAAAGAAATGATACATTGCAAAGCACCAAGCACGCACGATAAATACTAAGTACTGATTTACATTGCTCTTCCTAAATGAGATGACTTCGCAAGACAAATCGTTAATTTGGGGTCACAGCTCAAATGGAAAGAAAGCAGGTTAAGTAGCTTACAACCTCCTTTTCTGTACTACTTCCTGCATGAACACCTTCATGGGCCTGACGACTAGGGACAGCACAGCCCAAGGATAAGTGCCGTGGAGCCTGGCTGACCAGGGCTGGAAAGCTTGGCCACCAACGTGTGGAGCAAGTAATTATATTTCCCCATTTTTCCCACTGTGAAAACAGGTATACTAACCTATCTCTTGAGCAATAACCTGGAAAAGACAACGGATGAAAGAACGTTGAGACTGTAGCAGCCGAGATGCAGACAGCATATGGGTTAGTAAGTGGGTGAGGAAAACAGCTGTTCTGTGGGTCCTGGTTTCATAATCCAATTTGCCACCCCTCCCTTGCCATTTCTGCATATAGGGGTGCCCTGAAAACACATATTCTGTGAATCCACAGTGTGCCTACACCTGGGTGTTCAGAATTGATACATGGAAAAATAGGGACCACTTCTCGAGAAGTGCTGATCTGGGGCAGATGGGACTTAGTCCTGAGTGGGCTTAGTGTAAGGCAGTATTTCTTAAACCTCTGCCACCATTTGCCATTTCTGTTTTCCCCTTATATGTATTAAATATGTATTTAACTAATACATATTTTTAATCAACTTATTTTGTTACTTCAGCTGCTTTATTTTTAAAATAAAACATTACATTATAACCATACACGGAAAATCAGCATTCCTTGCCAAAAATAGAAGGTATCCATAAAAATAAATACACAACTATTGAAACAAAATATTTGCCTGCATACCACCAAAACATGTTTCCCAAACCACCAGTGGTAAGGGCACTATACTTCTGAAAAGGTTGGCTCAAGGCATGGCAGTGCCTTCTGTCTGCTATAGCCTTCCTCCCTGCCCACAAGTGACGGAAGAGAAAAGACTAGCAAGCCGGTTCTCAGGCCCCCCACACAAGACTGGAAGGGAGGTAACAGGAAGGAACAAGAGAAGATGTCAGAGCAGCACAGGGAGGCACAGTCACTGTCTCTTAAGCAACGTCTAGTGCCAGGGGAGTGGAATAGGGGATCCTCCACAGGGCACCAGCCTGTCCCTGTTAGAAAAGGCTAAGGGCATGATGGATGGGTGAGAGGACTATAGTGAGCCCTGCAGAGCTGAAGACAGAATGTGGAGCAGGATGTCGGAGGGGAGGATAGGTGAGCCAAAGGCTAATTTAGAGCACAGAGCATGTGGGTAGGAGGGAGCAGTAGATGGTTTTCTGCAGAAGGCAGCCTTTGTCAACTAACACAAATAATGATGTTACTATCTAGCACACCTGGGAAAGGGAAGAAAGAGGCAGAGCTTTGATTGGAATAGATAATCTGTATACCTGATCATATAGACATTTTCCTCTTTCTGAGAACACCCCGTGCTAATTAGAGACTTGTCCTGTGAAGGGATAGACCCATGGATTCAAACCCTAGTTAAGTTAGTTCGGTAGCTGTGAGAAGGTGTGCATAATATTTAACCTTTTGCAGCCTCAATTTTCTCACCTGGTAAACATAAGCCTTTTCAGCAATAATGGTTTGCCTGGGAGTTTAACATGCATTTTGTAATTTCTAATTTGCTTTATTATTGCAACTTCAAGACCACGTGGATCCCCCACATCTTTTCTAGATGACAGTTGGTGTGGATCCTGCCCACAGTTACTAACATCAGTGCCCTTTTATTTGCCTGCGCTGTTTTCTTCCTCACTAGGTTAGAGAGCATGAGCACCGCCCACGGCCTACCATCTTGGCTTCTCCATGAAGAAAATCGTATTTTTTAAACTTTCCAGAAAGGGAATCATTAGATCAGGCTTTTTGTTCCCCTGGTCATTATTGCCTCTGTTCAGGTACGAAGGTGAGAAGATGTCTCTCTCTCTCTCTCTCTCTCTCTCTCTCTCCCTCTCCCCCTTATATGATTTGGCCATTTACACAGGCTCCGTGGTTTTATGAATAACTAAATTGCAGGAGTTCAAGAGAGGCCTGGCTCAGAGAACTTACCACATCTGCCTTTGAAGTTCTCTTAGTATATTAAGTCAGAACAAAAATCAACACAATGTCAAAACAGGTTGACAAAAACCATGGGATGTCTTAAGCATTTCTGTGTATCAAATCAATGCTTTTAACACTTAGAACTTCAATGCAGAATCACATTTGGGACTAGTGTCATGCTGTCATAGTGTCATGTGTCATTAGGCATGTGATGCTAGTGCACTAGTTATCATTTGAGGCCCTTCATGGATGTGAGGCCCGGGCTGATCCTAGCCACTCCTGATAGACTGACCTGCAGAGGCAGAAAGTTAGGGTGGAGATGCACCTGGGACCACGAGATTAACACCCCCCATTTTAAACTAGACGCTCCTCTACAACAGCCCTGGGAGTGTGCACCAGCCTTAGCTTGAATCCTGCCAGCCCTGGCTCCTTCTGTTTCCCTAGGCAGCTCATTCCATTTTAGAACACTTTCCAGTGGTCAGAAATTCTCCCTGATGTTATAATTTCCTGTAGTCTGACAAGTGTTTGCTCAACATCCACTATGCAAAGAACACTACTTGTAAACAGAACTGGAATAGCTCTGTGAAAAATGGGTGATAATAACCCTCCCCTCATCCAAGGTAGGAAGAGGCATTTCACCAGCTAAAGCCTCCTCCTAAACCCTACACAAACCTGCATCCTAACAGGTTTTCATCCAAGCAACAAGGATAATTAGGCAGCCTGAGTCCCTGACAATAGTGAACTAAGGGTGAAATTGAGACTTTTTACCAGCCTCTGCACTGAGGAAAGATAGTAAGCAGGCATTCCTCCACGTGGCTTTGAAATCCCCCTGGAATTTTGAAGTCATCCAAGGGGTTTATGAAACTTTCTTCCAAAACTTCTTCAAATTTATTTCTATTTAAGTCATGAAAGTATGTTAGGATAAATAGTTATAAATAGTTTAAAGAGATAGGAATTGTGAAATCAAATGAAAATAAGATATCACTGATAATACCTAACACTTACATAGTGCCTGGGACATCTGTGTGCTCTTTGCATACCTGGTAACTCACCTAAGCCTCACTATTCCCCCTGCAGGAGATCCTGTTACCATCCTATTTTACAGGAGAGAAACTGGTAATGAATTGCCCGAGGTCACACAGTTACTAGTTTACAGAGGTGAACTTCTGAAGACTATGCTGAATCTACTTCCTCTTCAAAAAAGTTACCTCAATGGCCTTATGATCAAGACATAAATTCCCCAAGGAAGTACAAAGCCCAGTAGTTTCGTTGTTCAGTTGAACACATAATTAACAGCACACTCTTGTCTTACGAATTTCTTAAATTTCAGGCTGTATTGACTAAGATGGTAATACAGTGAGCTAAGGGAACTCTTTATTGCACTGAGTAATTCTGTTGAGTAAGAAATTTTGCTGTTTACATCCATTTCCTTTTATACGAATCATAGTTCACATAATCATGCAAATTGGATTGAAATAAAGACAGTATAATTAAGATAGTATGGCCATAACTCCACACTCTAACTCAATGCTTTTCAAACTTTCATATGGATGTATATCCATATGGCAATATTATTAAAATTCAGATTCTGATTCAGTTTTGGTAGGTCTGAGAAGGAGTGTGAGATTATGACTTTCTCACCAGTTCCCACATGATGTTGATACCACTATCCGGAAAGGACACGTGAGGTGGCAAGAGTCTAGCCAGCTCAGGGAAACCATCTGTCAATCCGTTGCTTGCTCTCCTACAGATTAGAACAAACTGACCCTACTTTTAAAATTTTGTCCAATTGTATTATTATTTGAACACTTCTTTAGTGGTATTAGATGAGAAATGTAGGAAAATCAACAAACTCAATAATCTCATAACAAACATTTTTATCCAGTTTCTATTTAGCTTAATATTATACTGCTTAGGCCAAATTTTTACTTAGCAGAAACAAGTCTGCCTTGACTACATAAATAAATTTTTCCTATCAAGGAAAAGAAATAGAGAAAAAAAAAACAACTTTGTTCCTTTTCAAACACAGTGAGCTTTTATTTCTGTGAACAGAAAGAAAACTGGCTAAAAGCCTGCTGATTCTCTCAGCCAATCAGAATAATGTGACCATAAATGTCCATGAATTCCCCCCTCAGTGAATCTCTGCCTTTTTTATTTCTGTCATGGGGACATGTATCTTACAGTTCTGTGCCACATACTCTGCCTTTTATGTCTTACTTTTCTCTCAAAAAAAACCAAAAAAAATTTACACTCAGTGGGATCACTCATCTAAAAATCCATTGTCTTTTATGTTAAAAGCTATTAACTTGATACACAGGCAGCTTATTGATTGCCTATTAATAATAATACCTAACACATTTAGAGCACTTAATATGTGCCAGATACTATTCTAAGGGTTTTATAAATATTAATATAATTTCATTTAATGTTCATAAAGGTAGATCACTATATAGGTGAAATAACCAAGGCCCAAGCATTTAAGGGTCTTGCAGTAGCTACACAACCAGTAAGCTAGAGGTGGGATTTGAACAAAGGCAATTGCTTCCCACATTTAACAATGCATTGCCTTCTTCAACCAACACACACCAGTTAATTGGGCACACACTATGTGTTAGACCCTTTTACCTATATTATCTCATTTAATTCTCATGCCCACATCTATGAGGAAAGAATAATTTTCCTGATTTACATAAACAGGTGACTTGCCACTGCCACCTGCCACTTTTGCACAATATTATGCTATCTCCTTCCTTTTTAGTGAATGAGACAGTTTGCCTCATGCTGTTTTTTATAGAAAGCACATCTGAAACCTTGGCAAACTCTTGGCAAACTCCTGAGCACAGACTATACATGGTGTCTGGGCCTGGGTCTAAAATCCTTGATTAACCTTCATTTCACTGCTTTTCCCATTCCACCTCTCCCACCTCTCCACAGTTTTCCCTGCCTCGGGCATGATGTCTCCACACCCTGCCCATCCACTGTCTGTGGCACTTTCAACAAAGTGGACGTTGAATTGAAGTGGGAAGTGTCCCTGCCCTGTGGGTTCCTTGGGTCTTCCCCTGTCCTGGGATCGCGTTTCTTCATGTTGCCTTCCCTTCCTTGGATACTAATCTAGACCTCACCCAAAACCAAATTTACTATCGACTTTTCCTGTTTTGAATACAGTTAAAGACCAGAAACTGCAATGATAGAAGATAAAGCAATGACCAATCTCTTCAAAAAGAGCCATTCCTTTCTTCACGCATTTACACATGGCTAATATTTATCAAGGGATTAACTGGACTAGAAAAGTGCTTTGTGCACACACAATCTCATTTGATCCTCACATTATTTTAATATCTAATATTATCCTCATTTTCCAGATTAAGAACCTCAGGTTTGGTGAGTTTAAGTAACTTACACATGGCCAGTTTTTGGTAGAGCTAGGGTTGGGACACACGTCTGGAGCCTCCAAATTTACCCCTCTGTGTGCTGGCCCCATCCCTCTCGGATGGTGGATTGTCTGCCCTTTGTTTGTGCTGACTTCCTCTCCAGCAGCCTCACCACACCCTGTCCTTATCCTGCCACCCAAACTTCCCCTCTAGAAGGACCCTCTTCCTCCACTTTGACAATCCTAATCCCACTTTCCACATAAGGCAAAATCAAAGACTCGTGGCCTTCCCTGACACATTTTATCCCCTCGTGACCTTTCCAAACTCTGACCTTTCTAGGCACTTTTGAGGAAGGAGTGAGATTGATTTTTGTATTTGGAGTTTGTGAAAATTATCTCTCTTTTTCAATTTACACTTCAGATAAAACCAGATTCACTTGAACGATCCCACTCTTTCTTGTCATTGCCTTGTAATGTGCTTGACTTTATATGGCATGAGATGCCTTCCTAATCAGAATGTAAGTTGCTTGAGAGGGGGACATATTTGTCACTTTCTTTGCATGGAAGCTTTGAGCTTAAGTCTAAGATCCCACCAATTTTCCTTAACTAAATGAATATTTATGAGTCTTTACTTTGCACCACGGACAGTGCGAGGCCCTGGGGAATAGCACAGACAGGGTGAGAATGTTCCCTGCCTTCCTGGACTTTGCAGTTAGCAGGGATGACAGATTAGGTAATTATGAGAGTCAGGCCTGACTGTTCTTTGCCTGCAAAATGTTCCTCCTCTTTGGCTCACCAGACACCACTGTTCTGGTTCTTATCCTGCCTTGGCTGTCACTTTCCTGCCGCTTTCACTCTGGTCATGCTAGACATCCTGCTACGTATTACTCTCCTCAATCTTAGGTTCCCCTCACTTTTTCAGAGATGCCCTAAGGTATCACCTGTCACCTCTCCCCGGATGACCTTCAAATCTATACCTCTCTGACTTCTTTGTTTTACATTTCAAGTGCATTATGCTTAATTCTTGCTCATTTTCTACTTATCACCTCAAACTCTTACTGTGCTTAAACGTGAACTCTTTCATTTCCATCCAGGCCAGAAGGGTAAGGAAATTGGAAGCAGTGAATACAATAAAAAAATAAATAAATAAAATAAAATTTCAAGTGGAAAGAAGTCCACTTTACCTTTGGGCCCATCTGGACATCTTCCAAAGACACAGACTTTGCAAATGAGCTTTGCCTTTTTCTGTGTCTGTCAATCTCCATAAATAGCTTGGAAGCTCTTTGAAAGCAGGAGCTCTATCTTCTACTGTTCCATTTTGGCAGGAACTACCCCAAAGCCTTTACCAGTGCTTTACACTTGCGTGGGGAGATGTGTGATGAGGACACAAACACCTGAAATGACCTTTGCTGTTGCTCTCTCCATCTACCTGCCATTAACTAGAAGCCTAGCAAATTATAACTATTTGGCCAATCACCTTTCAACTTTTCTGATTGAATTGGGTTTGGATTTTTTTCCTGATTTTTTATAGAAAGATCAAAACCATTGCGTCTATGCTGGTTTTTTTTTTTTTTTAACACATTTAGAGCACTTAATATAAGCAGGTGCTGTTCTAAGGGTTTTATAAATATAATTTCATTTAATGCTCATAAAGGCAGGTCACTATATAGGTGAATTAACCAAGGCCCTAAGCAGTTAAGGATCTTGCAGTAGTTATACAACCAGTAAGTTATAGAGCTGGGATCTTGACATTTACAAACAGTTAAGAAAAAACAACAATGTCATCATAACAATTAAAAGGGGGAGAGAGAGAGAGAGAGAGAGGCCTCAGTTTAGGACTTTCATGTTCTCTTTCCCCATACTTCATTAGGGTTATTGTTGCCTACACTTATTAGAGTTTAAAATCTCCCCAAGACGAGTAGCCTACACTTTAAGGGTTCCGGACAATTATTTGGCCAGAATTTCATGGTTCCTGAAGGCTCTGTCTTCTCCTTCTGAACATCTCTCTTTGAAGTCAGCAAGAATCTGGTCTGTGATGAATCACAAGGCCTCCCTTCTTAGGAGCCAAGGCTGTCCAGACACCCTGCTGCAGAGCCTGGAAACTCACTGACCCCATTTTTTTTCCTTCTCATCTCAGGTTTCACGAACTCTTTCCCTCCCTCTCCGCTCTCCTCCCCCAACACACACAACAGCATAACCCATTACTTCCAGCTTAACAGCAGGTAAAGAATCCGTCATTTGAATTGTGCTTTTTTTCTCTCTTTCTCACCGTTTCAGGCAGTGCACGATGTTTCTAAACATAAAACAAAAAGGTTTTCTGAGCTTTTAGTTTTCTGATCTGTAAAGTGAATGATAAAAGAATAAACTTTATATGCTTATTATGGGGGCTTTTGATGAATATTAGTTCCTAGAAATAACGGTAATACAGAAGAGGTCAAATTCCAAGACAGCAAGAGGAAGAAGGGTTCCTTCTAGCTTGAAGTATCATAGAAGGCTTTTTGGAGAAACTACCACTAGATGTGAAACAATTTGGCTTGAGTGAGTAGGAGGGAGAACTCAGTTTAATAAATTCCCCTTGGTAGTAGGGTGAGCTCAGCTCCCCGGTAGCAGGGTGAGCTAGAGCTCCAGTGCAAATGGCCCTAGCCCGCCTAATGACTAGACTCAGCTCTCCGCATGAGCCTGACCAGTTGACATGTCTTCTTTCCTTCGAGGTTGGGTTCCAATAGGACAGAATCTTTCTCTCTCTTACCACTTTCTGACAGGTCAGAGCAGATGCGATAGAAGCAGGTTTTCAGATTCCGACAAATGTATTCACCGTTGCATTTTCTCAGCTTCACCTATTTATACAAAAGGGAGGGTCAAAGCTTATTTTAATTTATTAAGAATTCTGTCCACAAAAATGTTAATTCATTAAATGTCAAAAGAGGAGAGAGCATAAGCATCCCCTTTGGGATCTGTAGGAGTAATTTTACTACGTATCCAAAGGCCCCTGGAGGATGCAGGCCACAGTGACCTTAACCAGAATTACTCCTCTCAAGCACAACATAACGTCTCTGCAAACATTGGTATTGGTTTAAGCCTCTGGGAAAATCTAATAATGTTTAATGAAAGAATTATTTAATTCAATTTTCAAACCTCAACTCGACCCAAACACCTGGACATTTACATTTTGCTATACTTAATAAAAACATTTTCAAGAAATTCTGTTCAACATTTTATTTCTATCATACCTCCTTCATTATGAATACAATTGAATTAATTAAAAATTACAATCATCAGTCTCAATGCTTAGCATGTATTTTAAAATAACACAATATCACTGAATTGCTGCTCACTGTGTTCAGGGTGCATTACAGATATGGTAGTCATTTTTAAATCACTGAAAAGGAAGTGGGTCTTAGCTATAGAGTTACAGAATTTTATGGTTGAAAACACTTGAATTAGGTCAGTACAATGGAAGAATACTTAAATGTGATTCAGCTGCTTTCTCCGTTTTGTATGATCCTCAAAATGAACCAATATCTTGTCCTCAGCCTTATCTGTCCCTTGGTTTGAGACTAAATCCTGCTCTGATCCTTATTCCAGCATTTGCGATCATGTTGATATATTAGTTACATATTATCTATTACACATTACATAATTATTATAATTAATTAACAATGATCTGTACTAGAGGCCTAATCTGGGTGTGAGATTCGGTGGCTGGGCCATTCGTCCTGGAGGACCTCAGATTTTGGTGACAATTAATTTGTGAATCTAATGAAGAGGAACCAAATGAGGCCTGTGTCACAAATATTGATTCTGACTTAAACTCACTAAATTACAGCTGTATACTATTATGGTGTGGCACGATAGGATTAGTACTAATACTACACTAAACACACCCCACATCTAAGGGGAGAAGACAGATCCAAGAGAGGTGAGCCTCAAAAGCTGGAAGCCACCGAAATCTTCCCAAAGCTCTTCCTGCTCTCACAGTCTGGTATCTCCCAGTTTGTGGCCTTGTTTTCATTCTCAAACATTTTGAGAGCCCACTATATGCCAGGCACTATTGGATGTCTTGGAACTGCAGCAATGAACAAAATTGGGAAAACAAAAAAACAATCCCGACTCTCGTGGGACTTACAATGCAGGGAAAAGCAGCGAGGCCCCATTTACAGAGCCCAGAGCCCGCTGATGTGTTTTCTGATGGGTCCCTTCTCTCTCCACGTCCCTTCCTGTGCTCTCCCTGCCACCTGAGTTCCTTGACCTATCAGAGCACTGGGAAAGCTGGAATGACAGGAAAACTTTTGCTATGTCTAATCTGTAATAAGCAAAGAACAAACACTTTCAATACTTTCAGTTTTTTGAAAAAAGAACAGCGCTATTGTCCTTCACAACCGATTTCTCTGTGCAGGGCTCACGCCTCACTGAAGCTCACACGCTGATCTGCAGAAGTCCTCTTCCACCTGTCTTATCGCCTTCCTTTTTATAAATTTAGCAATCTTTTCTTCACAAACCTTAAAATACCCAAATTTTCAAAGATTTAGAAAATGGAGAAACAGTATCATCGTTTGTTCTTGCTTGGCAGTTTTGTTTTTAAATCGATGACACATTGGTTCCGCTTTCGCTTCAGTTGGTAACTTGATGTGCTAGGAATGCAACCTGTAAATAATAGTTAAATGCGTGGAACACTAATGACATGCTGGACATTGCACTAAATAATTTGCATCATTATCTTAATTCTCAAAATAACTTTATTATTGGTCCCACTTTAAAGATGCCATTTCGAGAGGTGAAGTAAATTGCCCAGAGTCACAAAGTTGGCAAGTAGCTGATCTGGCGTTGGAATCCCAGCTCAGCTGACTTCAGACACTAAGCTCTAGACCACTGACCATTACACCCTCTGCTGTTTGTCCTGAAAAGCTGCCCTCCCCCTGCCCCTGTCAATAGCAGAGAATATTATTTAAAAGACTGGCCACATTCTACCTGTTTTTTGACCCCACAACATTAAAGCATTAGTCAGGTTCCCAAAAATGTTTCCTAATTAGAAGGAAAGAGATTTATTTTACCAAACAAAGTCTTAAGTGAGCGATGCCTTTAGTCAGGTGGAATTTACAGAAGCATTTTTATTACTTAACGACCATTAACTGATCTAATTGGCTACCAGAGGATTTCACTTTCAAAAAGACCACCAATATTTAATAAATTGAATGCTGTGGCAACTGTTTTTTCAGTATTTTCAAATTAATTGGGTAGGGCTTTAGTTTCAATCTCACTTTTAATACATACATCACCCAATTTAAAGTGCAAATTCTTTGGATATCTATTTTTGGGACAATGCCAAGAACATTTTTCTATTTGCTACTGGTTTCCTAAATTGAGGCCTTGAGAGCCTGTTTTGTTTATTTGTTTGTTTTTGTTTTGTCTTTACCAAAGAGTTAAGCCCAATGAAATACCATTTTAGTCAGACTATATTTATGGGTCATCTCAACGTCTGGTTTAATCCCAGTTTTAAAATTTAAAAAGAATTTAAAGCTCTGAAGGTATATGTTCATGTAAGCATGTAAAACATACAGGTAAATATTTATGTATATGTATATGTAAGTGTTTATATTTGGCCCGGCAAAAACTACTTTGCCAGATGACTTTTTGGAAAAGGCTTTGGTTCAGTAGCAAAAATGAATATGGATGTTATTCAAATGTCTGTAAATTAATGAGAGCCCTTTGGGGCTAGTTCAGTTTAAGCCCTTTGAACCTGAAGGAAGAATGGATCATGCTAAAGAGGCTTGTGGGGAGTGGGGAGTGGGGGCCTAGGTGATAGGTGCACTGCCTCACGTCCAGGAGTACTTGATAAATCCATAATCGGGATGCAACAAGATGTGTGTCTTTAGGAAGAGGAAGGCAAAAGCAGTTTCTAATAAGGAAGTGTTTTCTTCATCGTGAGCTCTGTGAAAAGACTTAACAGTTGTCTACCTGGAAACTCTGGGACTGCCTAACCACTTTCCCCGCTAGCACTTTCCACTTCCTGTCTCTCTTAAAGCTGTTCAGATGGTGCTGATGACCCAGAGATCCCCCAGGGTGGGGATCTATTCAGTCCACAGGGTCCACAGCAGGGATAGCCAGGGTCAGTCTTCATGGGCTCCATCTCCAAAGCACTGCCACAAATTATCCCAACAAGGAAGTTTTAACTCTATAGGCCACACAAAGGAAAGGAGGGAGGGATTGAGGTGGGGAGGCCCAGGGAAAATGAAAATAGAAAAATGAAACTGAGAAGTTAAAATTATTTTTGAAAAGACTAAGGACTTACAAGGGTAGCTTTCAAAACAAAACTATCATAAACTCCATATGGGTTCAATTTTGCTTTATTATTTCACAATGTCTCTTTTCAACAGGTCAGCCCTCACATATAAACACACACACACACACATAAACACAATCTTTGTATCTGCCACCTTAAACAGCAGTCCCCAACCTTTTTGCCACCAGGGACTGGTTTCGTGGAAGACCATTTTTCCATGAACAGGATTGACGGGGGATGGTTTCAGGATGATTCAAGCACATTACATTTATTGTGCAGTCAAACCTCTCTGCTCATGATAATCTGTATTTGCAACCGCTCCTCAGGGCTAGCATCACCACCTCAGCTCCACCGCAGATCATCAGGCATTAGATTCTCAAAAGGAGTGCACAACCTGGATCCCTCGCATGGGCAGTTTACAGAACGGTTTGAGCTCCTATGAGAATCTAATGCTACCACTGATCTGACAGGAGGCGAAGCTCAGGTGGTGACACGAGCAATGGGGAGCAGCTGTAAATACAGATGAAGTTTCACTTGCCACTCACCTTCTGCCGTGTGGCCTGGTTCCCAACAGGCCATGGACCGTGCCTGGCCTTTAAATAGCTGAATTTAAACTCTTCTCCTTTTAATTGTTAGCAATCGAGGGCTTTGTTTCATGTCATTTAAAATGACCAATTAATAAGTAATCCCATAGGAAGTGGACTTCTAGTTCTCCAAAAACTGTAAATCTGGCTTAAATCAACTGTTGGGCAAGTTGTAGATCTGTATGTCATATCAGCATCAGGGCACCTCCCTCTGAACACCAATTCTTGGTTGTTTTCTAGGATAGAAATATGCAGCAAGCACAAGAAGAGAAATATTGCACAAATTGCTGAAGCCGCTACATGCGGTGACTCCTGTCTATATTATAGTGCTACTTTTACAAATGTCCTATTTGAATTTTTTAAAAAAGATAACAACAAAAGAATTCTTCAAGTGCTTCTGGCAAACCACTAAGAAAAAAAGTCAAACCCAAAAGATCGAAAAAATGAAGGAGTTTGTTGAATGATAAAATTTGGACCTAAACTTTTAACAGATGGTATTCGAGGAAACATGTCTGCCACCCATTCTTAGCTTACTCTATTTACCTAAACACTCAGATCCTAACTTGAATTTAAATGATCCATGTTGACAAAGAGACAGAATCAGATGGCTCCATTCCATCAACACCCTTTACAAAACATACTGCATGAGGTTTGCTCATTTTGTGTTTGTATTTGTATTTGTCCTGAGCTATACTTATTTCATCAAGTTAACTATTTGAGGATGGAAAACAAATACACCATCTATCATTCCATGCATGTGGGGATGAGATACTCATTTAAATAGCTTGTAGTTTTGAACTTTAGGAAAAGTGAGATCAAGAAAGATATCTGCCTTCTCAAGTTCAAGTCCTGTAGACAACCCTTTTCTGCCTAAACCTACAATTTGCTAAGCAGTGCTTGAAAATACCACTCTAACATTCAGGAAGATATCTATTATTTGTACCCTTTATGGGTTAGAGCAAGAGAAGACAAAGTTTGTTTTTACATTTTATTGTCTTTGGGTGAGGAATCCCAATGTCAGACATGAACTCAGACACCTCTTTTTGTCGGATTTTAGAGGTATAAATATCAAATGGGGAATTCTAATGTGGTGCAGACTGTCTAATTTCTGGACTATCCAATCACTGTTTTGATGTTCTGTTATAGTGTCCTAGCACTCACTACTCATCTGAGTTGTGCTTAGCTATTTATAGAACCAGATCTATTCAGATGGTTCTGGCGCTGCTAGCTGAATGCCCTCCCCGAGGAGCAGAGGCCTGAGCTACAACGAAGCTGGACAAAGTGGAGATGGGAGTCAGGAAAAGGCTGAGCAATTTGCTGCATTCAAAGGGAACTCAGGGGAGACAACAGTCAGGTCAATATAACTTTACTGGGATTTCCAGGTGTTACTGGAGGGTGGAATGAAAGGCAGAGATGGGAGAGATGTTTCTTGGAGAGACAGATCTACTTAAACAGGGTGGTGACTTTGCCTATGAGTAGAGAAAGAGCTGGTAGCTGCCTTGATCCAGGCACATAAAGTGAAACCTTTTCTTAGGCATCATATCCTGAATTTTAACAGTAAATATAAGGGATTTACAGACTGCTTGGAGATTGGAGATACTGTTCTATCTCTAAAAAGTCATCTAAATTCATCTTTCTTTCCAGTTACCAGTGCAGTTACATCTGAGGTCTGCCATCAGGATATTTTTTTAAAAATGTCTATTTAACGGACAGTTAGAGACTTCCATTCATTCATTCATTCATTCATTCATCATAAAGGCCCAGGCAGAGTTTATAATTTAACAACATCCATGGGAGAGATATTTACTGGGCACCTACTATGTCCTAGGCATGGTATTAGACACTGGGCTACATGATGAGCAGAATCCCTACCCTAGTCTAGTGAGAAAAGTAGATATTAATGAAACAATCATACAGAAATATATTATTATGAACAATGATAAGCACTATGAGGAAAGACAGAGTGCTATTAAAGTGCATAAAAAAGTTATATCTGAGAGGATGATACAATGGTCAGAGGAGGCTTTCTTCCTTGAGAAATTGATTATTCCAGAGATCTAAAAAATTTAAGGAGAAATAAACCAGCCTAAAAATTATCATGATGCTGAGAACATAAAACTGATCTAAAAAATAAAGTCTATTAAAAAATGATGAAGACAGATGGAGGCTAAAGCTCCAAAAGTCTCCTTTGCACGATAAAGAATCTGACATACTGGGCATGCTTTTCTTTGGATTTATAGGAGCTTTCAAATAGAGACATCAAAGGCAGAGTGACTGCTCAGCCTCATACGCATGAGTTCAGGCACAGCTGATGCCTTAAGACATAGCAGAATGTGGAAATATTCACTTATTTCAAAGAATTGTTTTAGATAAGATATTGACATGAAATCCCTCTTTTTTGAGAAATGAGAGAAGTGGCAAGATAATATTAGAAAAATCTGTGTTAATCTACAGAAACAACAGTATGTTCCAATTTCCCCCATTCCCATTGCTTAGGATTATACTTCCTGCCTCAACAGTTAAGATCCTACTTATAAAAGTGTTTGTCTTGAGTACTATTCAGTATGGGAGAAAAAAAATTATAAAGTTCTAATTACATAGATAATAGCTTCCCAAACCCTTAACACTTTATGTTCCTGGGATGCTTCTCTTTATTCAGAAGAATCTTCTGCCCATTTTCCATCTCTATGTAGTCTTGAGGAAAAATATCAAAAAACATAAGCTTTTACCCAAAATACCAAACACATGCAAAGTTCTGAAAGAAAACTTTCAATGTCTGGGAGATCCTCCCTCCACATCTACTTTCCAAGAAGAAGGCTTTAAAAGGGATGAGTGAGGTATAAGGAACCCACGGAATCTCTTTAACATGTACACATTATGTTACTAGAGAGGAGGACAGAAATGCCTAAATCAACAGTCGCTTGGAACATTTTTAGCAGAGCCTCATTCCAGGCTAACTAGTGAGAATTAAGCAGGAAAAGCCTTTACATGACTCAGAAGCTGCCTTCCCTTATAAAGTCAAGGTTCTCCAGAGTGGTATTTTGACTACTTTTGGAGGAGGGGTTGCCTGCATCTAGTTCTCTGAAGAAGCCATCATTTTCTGTTCCTCTCTACCAAAAAAGTACTCCACTGACAAATACGTGTTCAAAATGCAGATCGTGCCTGCATTCTTTCCGGTCAGCGGAGTGCCCGTGTTACTAGCATCCGCAGCTGTTTTTTGCATAAAATTCTTGTTGTCATGGATTCAGGAAAACAAACATGCTTTCAATAAATAGTTCCATTATGAGTTTTAAACCCAAGGTCACCAAAAACTCTACGTGTAGATTTTCCAGGATTCAGTCCCAAAAAGAATCACCTCTATTTATCCTTGATGCAAAATAAGAACATTCATAAAATGCATAGATAAGATCACTTGAAACATAACTAGGCATTCTGGTTAGTCGAATATTCTGGATAAATGAGGATGGCTATACCTAATATATCTGAGTTACCAGTTTTCAAGAACTTAACTACAAATTAAATATACAAAATCCAAGTGAAATGCAAGTAATTATAAACACAAAAACTACTGAGCTGAGTAGTTCACTTCTGAAGAAATGTCAAGACCATGAGACACCTTAATGTCACAACTAGGAAACCCCAATTATTGTTATAAGTTACAACTAAAAAAAGCAGTTTTAGTTGGACAATATAGTTGATCGAATTCTGGGTAAAATATAAACTTGCAGTATGATGATCATATTGACGAACTCTTGAGATATCACTCATATACAATTTCAAATTTATATTTTTTTCAAGTAGCGTCTCTAGAGGAATAAGAGGGGCAAACTTGTCAACCATATTCCTGTTTTAAATTTAGTGACAATTGAAATAGGTTCAGGTATGTGAGCCATGATTGCTTCCGGACCCGCTGAAGTAATTCCCAGAGATTCAGCCTGTTTTCTTTTTATTGGCCTTTACAAGACATGGCTTACAGTAAGACAATCATGAGATAAAATGTTCTACTTTATATGTTCATCTTTCATCTTTGAAAGTTTAAGAAACAAGGGCTCTTATGCTTATTTTGTGTTAGTATTTGAAGGTTGCCAGGTTGGGCTGCATTTAACAGTTTGGGTTTAGGTAATGTGGATTATCATAAAATGCATGTAAGAGTGGAACAATGCCGAGGAACATAATATTGAAAGTCACCAGAATTCAGTATTCCATTGTATTCTCTCATCAGTCCTCACAACCACCTGATGAAGTAGGTGTTACACCATCCCCATTTTACAGAAGAGAAAACTGAGGAGGTAAGATGCTAGATGATTTACCCAGGGACTCAAAATAAGTCATCGAAAACTGGGATTTGAATCCATCCTAATTCCAAAGTCCATATTTTTGCCTCTACTTTATGATGCCTTTTATCATGGATAGTAAGAGTCTTATCCTATTCCAACTATCTCAAATTCCAATCAGGTTTTAAATAAGTGGGAGCTCTTCAGTATGAAATTACCCTATAGGGTCTCAATTTTGTTGGAAAAGGAAATGAATGCCTTGAATTCCAAGTTGCAGCTTTTAAAATTCTTGAGGCATCCAAAGATATCTTGAGGAGCCCCTCCTGTTCACTTTCTCTCGTAGGGGCTAAAGTATGTCTGATGCTAAAATGAGTGTTGCGTAAACTCCCAGGCGGATCTTGGCACACGGCCTGCCCTCTCAGCGCTGTTCAGGCCACTTTGCTCTTTATGGGATCTTCTCACTCAAGCCTCAGGATCTTCTAATGGAACCCTGAGTCTCTAGTGCTTCTTGTAGTCACTCTGAACAACAAGCATTTAAGCACCACCTGACACCTGATACTTACCTCAATTGATCCAAATTTGGGTGACAAATACTAATCTGTCTCATTGATTGGCACTTTATAGTTTCCAAAATGCTTGAGTAGGTTTTATCTTTGACCCGCTCAGGAAACTTGCAAAATAATTGCTATCAGGTGTCATTGTCATTTCTCAGATGAGGAAACTGAGATGCAAATGATTTGCCCAAATCACACAGACAGCCAGTAGGTGATAAGGTCCTGGTTCCTGGGACAGAATTTTAGCCACTGTATCTGAGTCATGCTTGCCTTTCGTGAAGCTATCAACCTCTTCTGCCTCACAGACATCATGGATAAACAGGAGAGTTTATTTTTCAAATTCAATATTTCAGAGATTTTTAGAGGTAGACAAGACATTAATATATATAGACCCACACACTTATTAATACAATTATAGATGACAAAACCAAGGCCAGAGGGTTTAGTGAACTGTTCAAAGCCACACAGATAATTAGTGGCAGAGCCTAAAATAGAACACAGGCCTCCGGTACTGAGTAGTCCCCTTCCTTGTCTATCTATCTGCTGTCCACTCTGCTCTCTGAGCATACATGCCTGGGACCCTGGAATCTAATGAGAGACAACTATGATAATATTGATGAAGAACCATTCCCTACTATTTTTCTATGCTTTTGAGCATTCTATGTCACACTATCCTCCTACCCTCTGTTGATAAGGAAAATCCCCATCTGTTACTTGGCACATCGGCTACCTGAGACCCCCACCCCTCACGGAAGACCCGCATCAGCATAATACTAACCTATTACCTGGCCCATCAACTAATCTATTACCTGGCGCATCAGCATAACACTGAATCTATTATCTGACACATCAACTAACCTATTACCTGGCGGGCATTAACCACCTGACACCCTACCCCCAGACCACCACAACTTAATAAAAGTGGAAAAAATCGGGTAGACGGTGCTCAGAATTTGGTGGTGAGGCCCCTCTGAACCCGCTGGCCAATAAAGCTTGATTCTCCGACTCTCCGTGTGCCGCTCGGTTTGTCCTCGGGACCACTTGCTGTAACACTTGCTGTAACACTGTCTCAGTGCTTCTGGTGGCTGTTGTTTAAATGCAGATCTCCAGGGCCCACACCAGACAGCCTGGCTCAGGAAAGCCCCAGGAACGTACATTTTAACAAACTGCCCAGGTGATTCCAGTGACCATGGTTCTATAAGTTTAGGCCATGGTTTAGGAAACTCTGCTCTAACTCACTATTTTCAAGGACCAAAGTGGAAAAAAACATTGGTTAACTACATTTAAGGAACATTTTTTTTTTTGTAGGGCTGCCCCAAAGGCCAGTCATTTTCATGATCAATAATTGATTAATAGCAAATGAGTCCAAACCAGCAGCGTGTCATAAAACTAAGACTCTTCCAATGAGTCTGCTGTTCCTTTAGTAAGGGGCTCCTTCACTCAGCAATCCCTGGAAAAACCTATGCTTTGCAGAACTGCAAAGGGAAGCATGATGGTCACCCTTGGGTACTCTGCCTCATGACCTGACCTTGCAGACTGCAGTCCAGCCTGCTTGCCGTAGGGTGTCTGATCCATGCATTGGCTTTTGGTTGTTGATACATGTTGACATACCTAATGTACTTGACCTCCTGATGCAAGGACACTAGGCCACCACACTCTGCTTAAGGAAAACAGGGAAAAGCTGTCATGTTGTAATAACACTGAAATGCACTAAAGAAAGCTTACAGCTAGAGAATGTCCCTTATCTTATGCATCTAATCTGTTCTTTTCTTAAAATAAATTAGGAAAACTTTCTGAAAATAACAATGTCTGGGATGGTCATTGCAGTTCTTTTAAGGTTTGGGGAAAATAGGAAGTTGCTTAACTGCATTCCTGAGTTTCTACTATGTGCAGAAGGGCAGAGTGCCCTAAGGGAATAACCAACACACTGGCTGCCTCCAAAAGTTTGCAGCCTAATGGTGAATGTACTGCAAGTGTGAGAAAATAGAAGAGCTTACATCAAGGAAATGTGCTGATGGAATCACTGGAGTGAGGAGAGGATTCTCCATGTGGAAAAATGCATCTAAGATTTGCTGTAAATGAATTTTGAGCAGGCTTTTGAAATAAGACAGGAACATGATTTGTTGGAATAAGAAGAGGGAAGGCATTCCAGGCTCTGGAGATAGAATACACGAGGGCATAGAGGCTGGACTATATGAATTTGTGTGCTGTGGGGAAGGGGGAAACTTAAGACACTAAAAACATTTGCAAAGCTTGGAGTGAAAATTGCAAGGGGGCAGCAAATGGGAGGGGTGGAAGGGAGCCTCCTTTGAATGTTCATGCTTGCCTAATAGTTTAATTCTTGTAGCTACACGGACGGAAACAGGCCAGTTTGTACAAAATACATAGATACTAAATTCTAAAAGGTAACAGAGTATACATTTTGGCATAAGGATTATTATGAGCTGAAAGCAATTGAGAAGAAGCAGATATAAAAAAACATCTCTGCCCTTCTTCTATTTGCTTAAAAACAGGACATAAATTTACAAAGGTGCCCTTCTCCCCTCTCTACCAGGAAGGACAAAGGTTGATCTCCAGAGATGACTTAGGACCTTACTTGCCTAGAGATGGCACAGAGGAATCTACGTCAATTTTACTAACTTGCCTTTATCCACTAGTCCATATATTTGCTTTCCCAAAATTTGCCACCTCTAGAAACTACAGGTTCTTTTCCTTTGTCTTGTCACTTCTCCCCAAATTTATTGTTCTTTGTTGAAGATGCTATATAAGCCAGAGTTCCAAGCCACCTCTTTGAGAATTACTCATCCCCTTAGTATCTCCCATGTATACATGAGGTATATTTGTTAATAAACTTCTGTTTGCTTTTCTCCTGTTAAATTGTCTTTTGTTGCAGGATTCCAAGATAAGAACTCAGAAGGGTAGAGGTAAACTTATTTTTTCCTCCCATACAATGCAAAATACATGTATGCAGTAGTCAAAACTTTGATAGGGCCTGTTGGGAAAAACGGTTATCAGCAAGGAGATGCCAGAGTAAGAAAGAGCTTTTGGTCTAGCTAGAAGATAATTAAAAAGTATAGCACTGTAATAAAGAACAGACATGCAGAAAAGAGAGAATTTTAGGAAAGCCTGCTAGAATGTATAGCTAAATGTGTTCTTTACAAGTCATATAAAAATATCAGTCTGATTACTGCAGAACCCACCTTCTTTTTGCCCAAAATGGTAATTTCCAAGCTTGCCCACTCACCTTCTTTACTAGCTTTCAGTAAGAATGACACTTGGCTGCAGACAAAAATCAAATTCACCCTCAAATGACAGAGACTTGCCAACACTAGAGTGACCCAAAAGAATTAGCTTTTGGTTTGATCCATAGGTCCAGAAGTTCTGAGCAAGGGTGGCATTGTTGAAATTGTTTAACTTCCCAGAGTGACTTCTAGGAGAGGGGCAAGAACTACTTAGCTAAATAAAATCAGACGAGCATAAAAAAATTACAGTTCTCATTAGATTCTACTCATACCTCTCCTAGTAAGTCCGACTTGCTATTTAATCCCTTCCTCCCATAGGATAAGAAACAATCTCCTTGATCTTATTGTCTACGTAATTAATATGATACTTGGGAGCATACTAAACATTAAACAAATGCAAGTTACATTCCCTTGTGAATTTTTTGGAAATAAATTCAGACTACCTAAGACATGATCAGGCATTTGCTCTAATCCCTGTGTCCTCAAAAGCTGCCCAGAGAATTGGCATCCTGGAAGTTTTCCCAGATTTTCTTATGAGATTTATTCCACCTCATAGTAATCACTTGCTGATTGAATGGCCATTTCTTTTCATTTTAGACACTGAAATAGTGCGCGACACTTTTATGTTCATACACTCAGGGTATAACACCATCTGCGGTATTATCATCAAAGACAATGAACCCAGGGCTTTTGTTACTGCTTCCTTCCTAAACGAAAGTTGCAGAACCACATTCAAGAAACTGGTAACAAAGCAAAGCAAGAGGATGCATATCTGAAATACCCTTAACTGCGACTGCCTCCTTCTCTTGCCTTTGTTTTTTTTTTTTACGCTATCCCTTGACAGCATTTCATACTTCTGTTCCCTTCTTGTTTAAATTAATTATCCATTGAGATAACTGTAGGGTGTAGTGTCAGGGAGCACTGGAGCTGTGATTGGATTGGTTGTTATTGTTCTTTGTACATCTGGGTTTACAATCTGAAGACCCACAAAAAAGATTGATTTAGCCTGTTTTTATATTAAAAAACGTTAATTAATTGTCATCATTTTAAAATAAAGGGATTTTGCATAAAAATTGCAATTTCTACCTTCTCATTAAAAAGTTGAAGATCTGACAACTCCAAATTAGCATGTCAACAATGGACCAGTGCCCAGCGGTGGCTGACCCCTTGCAGGGGACCTGGGTCCCCTCCTCATCAGAAGCACTACCTGGCTTTTTCAGTCATTCCTGCCCCATAGGCATTTTAATTTATAAAACTTGTCCTGGATTTTGGAACATAGAAGACTGATGCATGGCAAAAATGTCATATGTAGGTTGTGCACACTTACAGAAGCTAAGAAGTAGAAAAGCAAATCAATGTGGCATTAATAATCCTGTCATTTATATTTTCTGGGGCACCATCAGCTAACCCTAATCTCAAGGCTTGTGATTTTCATTGAATAGTAATGCCTAGCACGTTCTCCCTGAGATTTAGCAAACACTGTGTGAAGAAAAGGACAAAGGGAAGGTTGCATAGAACGTCAGAACTAAAAGAAAATTGAGAGGTAAATTAGCCCGAAGTCTTCATTTTATTATGAATAATCGAGATTTAAAGATGTTAAGACCTTGTCCCAGGTCACATAGTGTCTTAGCGGCAAGATCAAGACTGTGGATCCTCACAGGGGTATTTCTCCTACTCTGTGGCTATTCTTGGCTGTACCAAGTTTTCCTCTAATGTGTGTAAATCAGCCAGGTTGAAAAAAGCATCAAACTCTTCTAGCTGCATCTTGCATATTTGTAACAGCTGATGTTGATAAAAAGGAACAGAGCTGAGCAATGACCTCCCAGACACTTGGCACGGGTCACTCATACTGTATCAAGAGGCTGGATAGCCAAAGAGTTAAAGGGTCTTTAAAGTTCGCTTCAGATTTCCCACTAGTACAGAAACCCTTTCTATAACAGCCTGAGGCCATCTTGCATCCACTAGACTAATTCAATGAACATGGCACTCACTGCCGTGTAAAGAAATCTGTCCTTTGTCTTCTTGGGTTATTAGAAACTTTAACCTCTGTTTCTAGGTGAAGGTGAAGGAAATACGTTTCCTTTGTGGACATAACCCACGAGTGCCAGTTATACTGTCACAAGAAACATGAAGGATGCTCACTATTCTACCTCGCACATCACGTCAGTGTGTTAAGGCAGCCCTCGTGTCTTCCTGAAGTCCTCACTTCTGACTAAGTATTCTCAGTTACTCAGAGCTGCTCCTGTGTGTGGCAAAACTTCTGAATCCTCATAATCCTTGCCACAGATACCTGGCCATTTCCCTGATTATTAAAACTTGACAGGCTGGGTACCGGGGCTCACACCTGTAATCCCACATTTTGAGAGGCCGAAGCAGGAAGATTGCTTAAGGCCAGTAGTTCAAGACCAGTCTGGGCAACATAGCAAGATCCTGTCTCTACAAAAAATTAGCCTGGCATGGTGATATGCACCTGTAGTCCCAGCTACTTGGGAGGCTGAGGTAGGAGGACCTCCTGAGCGCAGTGAGTTATGAACCGGCCACTGCAGCACTCCAGCCTGGGTGACAGTGTGAGACCCTACCTCTAAAATAAATAAATAAATAGCAATAATATAAACACTTTCCCCTTGGTAAGATAGCTTTGATACTAGTTCAAGGTACTCACTAGTGACAAGTGAGTTTTTGAATTACCTTTTATGTCACAAACTCTGCTAACTGCTTAGTAAATGTTTGTTGTTGTCATTAATGGTATTGTAGCTCTGAAGTGCCCTGTGCTGCCCGTGAATCATGGTGGTACTCTTCACACAGCCATACACATCCCAGGATCCTTCCCTCTACCACACACACATTTTTCTAGCCGATGTAGCTGATATTTTCTCGTCTGTAGCTGATGCCTCCATGGTGTCTATGATTTTGGCCCAAAGCACTATACATATTAATACATCTTCCTTGGTATGGCTTTCTTCTCTTCCAGTGTGCTGGGTTCCAACTCCAAAACACTCTCTGGTGGTAATATCAACAATTCTATATTTATCCACTGTTTTATGTCCAGAGCATCTGTGATTTAGTTTCTAGACTAAATAAGTGACTATCAGTTAGTCTTCACGGAAGTCCAGCAAATCCACTCATTCCCCACATCACCCACACTCAGAGAATCAGATTCAAGCTGGAAGAAGCCCCAGGATATCATGTGGTTCTGCCTCCTCCAGCTGTTGGATAGTGATTCCCAATTCTAGTGTGGCTAGAATCATTGAGGATCCTATCAAAAATAGATTTTATTTTGGATACTTTCTGTAGCTACTCTGCCCTCAAGAAGGTAGAGTGTAACCCCCCATCATGTAAATGTGGGGTGTGCATGGTGACTTCCATCCAAAGAGTATTGTATGGAAGTGGTTGAGGGAAGAATCAGTCTTTAGCAGAGAAACCTGACAAACATTAGTCAGGTGATTAAGATTAGCACCAATTTGGGCTAAGCCATCTTGATAGTATCTGCTCTTGATAAGAAGTGATGAGAATGACCTCAGTCTAGTCACGAGAAAAACATCAGACAAATCCAAATTGAGGAACATTTTACAAAATACCTGACCAATACTCCTGAAAACTGTCCAGTCCATTAAAAATAAGGAAAGTCTAAGCCAACAGGAGCCTAAGGAGACATGACTAAATGCAATGCTGTATCCTGGATGGGATCCTGGAACAAAAAGGAAATATTAGGTGAAAATTAAGGAAATCTGAAGGAATTATGCACTTCAGTTAATAATAATTTATCAATGTTGGTTCATTAATTGTGACAAATGTATCACAACTTTTTATGAGATGTTAATAATAGTAGAAACTAGGTGTAGTTTCATGGGAACTCTTTGTACTATCTTCACAACTCTTCTGTAAACTTAAATCTACTCTAAAATGAAAAGTTTATGTTGAAAAATTGGCTCCAGGATCTTCCCCAGGGACTATAATTCAGGAGGTGTGTTTGAGGTGGAGGAGAGTCATCTTTGTGTGTTATTAATGCCTTGTCTATTGATTCTGATGCAGTCAATTCATAGACCATGCTTTGAGAACCCTGTTCTATTCTGAAGGTTCTCATCTTTGGCTACACATTGGACTTCTGTGTCCCACCCCAGATGTTCTGATTTAATTGGTCTGTGGCCTGGGCTTTAGGATTTTTAAAAGCTCCTTAGGTAATTTCAGTTGTAGCCAAATTTAAAACTCACTCGCTACACCTGTGTTGTCCAATATGGTCATCATTAGTCACACATGGCTATTCAAACTGAAAAGTAATTAAGATCAAGTAAAATAAGAAACTCAATTCCTACACACATTTCAATGATCAATAGTCACATGTGCCTAGTGGCTACTGTATTGGACAGTTCTGATATTGGACATGATGTTAGGGAAGGAGTTAGAGGAGTGAATGGGGAGATATTTTTGCAGGTAGAGGCACAGCTTGAGCAAGTGTCCTAAGCTATGAGCTGGTCTGGTTTGTTAATGGGAAAGTCCATTGTTCAGTATTAGTAGGGCAGTGTTGGAGCATACTTGTTCTGAGTGGTGGTAGATAAGGTGGGAGGAGCAGGCACAGTGTAAGTGCAGTTACCAAAGGGGTAATTGTCTTTCTCCTGCAGGAATTTAACTCAGCTTTTCAAGCTCTCTGTTCTTCATAGTCAAGCCTAATTTCTCGAGTTATCTCTTAATGATAAAGAAAATGTTAAAAGTTCTTCTGCCTCCCAAACAGCACGTGCTATTCTGCAATATGACATGCATTTTGTCCTTTTATAAATAAAATAAAATAAAATAAAGCACTTGAAGGTGCCCTCTGAATCTCGTAAGTATATTACATTATCTACACACTCTGAAAAGTTTAAAGGAGTGATGCAAGTTTACTCTGCTTTCCTAGTTGGCCTTTTGGGGATCATGGCCAGGCAGTTTTATGGTTTTCTGATCCCTTGCCTAAGACAAGACTTATGTACTATGTCTTAAGTGTCTGCTGTGGTCTGACTATGTCTCCCAAAGTTCATGCGTTGGAAACTTAATCTCTAGTGCGACAGTGTTGGGAGGTGAGGTCTAATGGGAAGTGGAGCTCTCATGAATGGATTAATGCTGCTATAAAAAAAACTTACAGGAGGGGGTTTACCTCTTGCACCGTCCACTGTGAGAGGACCCAGCAAGAAGGCCCTTACCAGATGCCGGCACCTTGATCTTGGACTTCCCAACCTCTAGAAGTATGAGAAATAAATTTCTGTTTTTTTATATATTAATATTACCCAGTCTCAGGTATTTAGTTATAGCAGCTCAATCGGATTAAGGCAGTGTTTATTAAATGTTAGTAAGTATATCTAATGCCAACACTATTGGTGGAAATACCTTTTTGAAATGGAAAAAATGTTACAAATGCCTTGACGTGCAATAGGAAACACATTTGTGTGTGGTAGGATGTGGGGAATGTGGTAGGTAGAATAACGGCCACTCCAAGATGTCCACCAAACCTATAAAATATGTTATTTTACACACAAAAAGGTGACTTTTCAGATGTGATTATGTTAGTGACCTTAAAATGGGAAGATGATATTGGACTCTCCTGGATTATCCATCAGGGTCCAATGTAATCACAAAAATCCCTCTAAGAGGGAGGCAAGAGGGTTAGAGTCAGAGAGTTTGAAGATGCTATATTGTTGGCTTTGAAAATCGAGGAAGGGGCCGTGAGCCAAGGAGTGCTGGCGGTCTCTAGAAACTAGAAAGGGCCAGATTCTCACCCAGAGATTCCAGAAGGAAGGCCTTGATTACAATCAAGGGCTATAGCCCAGTGAAAGCCTATTTTGGACTTCTGAACCCAAGAACTGTAATAGAATAAATTTGTGTTGCTTGAAGCCAATAAGCTTGTTGTAATTTGTTAGAGCAGCAATAGGAAACAAACCCAGGATGTCATATTCTTCTGGTTAAGAGTTTACCTTTACATTTTTGTTGTCTGATAAAGTGTCTTGCTTACCTCTAAATCTAATTTCCTCTTACAGAGCACTTGATGATAATAATAACTAATAATTATATAATGCTCACATGGCCCAGACAGTGTTCTAGGTAATTCTCACTTATTAACTCTTCATATCTTATTACCGTCTTGTGATAAGACGTGGTTATTAACCCTATTTGTTATATAAGAAAATGAAGGCACAGAGAAGACATAGCGCTAGTAAGTGGTGGATCTGGAACTTGAACTCTGAATCATAACCCCTGTGTATTGATCTAAAATTTTCTGCCTTTATACAAGGAGCAGGTCTGAGGACTAATTGTCACTAGTTACATGTCTGCTTTTATGAGCGAGTCCTCTGACTTTCTCAAATTTTGAAATAAAAACACTATGAAAATAAATTAATAACATCTACTAAGTCTTAGCATAACCCCAAAATACCAGCCCTTACACCCTCATGGGAGGTGTCAAATCAAATTTCCCATAAAGAAGCTGGGCACAGTGGCTCACACCTGTAATCCCAGCACTTTGAGAGGCCAAGGTAGGAGGATTGCTTGAGGCCAAGTGTTCAAGACCAGCCTGGGCAACATAGCAAGACCCCATCTTTACACACACAAAAAACTAAAAAATTAGCTGGGTGTGGTGGTGTGCACTTATAGTCCCAGCTACTCAGGAGCCTGAGGCAGGAGGATCACTTAAGCCCAGGAGTTCGAGGCTGCAGTGAACTATGATTGGACCACTGCACTCTAGTCTGGGTGACAGAGCAAGATCCTGTCTCAAAAAAAAAAAAAAAAAAAATCCCATGAAGAATTCTGATCATGTTCAAATGAAGAACAGAGCATAGCCTGGCAAATCCTTGCAGATGTGGTGAGGGATGACTATTGATTGTGCTGGTGTGGCTGGATGTCTCTCTCTGGAGCTGTCTTAGAACTTGGCCTGAGGTTCTGGAGAATTCCAAGAATGGGAGATGGAAAGGGTGCCTTGCTCTGACTGTGTCTTTTCAGACAAAATGAATTTTCTCAGCTGGACAAAATAGCTAATGAGTGTTATCAGTCTAGAGCAAATAATTTCCACAGCTCGATTTTTCAGTAGCAGTAGAAAATCATTTTCCCTACCAGACATCCATATCGTATGGCTATTTGCCAGTATTTACATCTATGAGGTGCTGGGGACAAAGAACAATTAAGAAATTTTTAGCTAACTATTGAGCACTCATTTACTACTCAGCTTTGGACTGGGTTCCAAAGAGGATAAAATTTATCCCAGTGCTCAAGGAGTTTACAATAAATCATCACTAAATAATGTTACCAAGATGGCACGTGATGTTTGTAGAACAACACGTCTGGAGATAATTCTTGAATGTGTGCTTGTAGCGTGGGATTTATTTTATAGTATCCCTGAACTGCAACCAAGTTAGCAGACACTGTTTTTCTAATTACTCCATAACTGCTTGGATACAGAAGGTATCTGGCCACTCGACTGGAGCTTTCTTTGTACACACACACATACCCATCCAGGGCTGCTTTCTCTCACTGAAGAGACTTGGATGGGATGTGAAAGCATAAATCTCAAACAATAAGACCATTTAATCACTTACTCAGAAATTTATTCTCAGTTACAGGTCCTCCCTGGTTAGTGTCATAGATTGTCTTTTTAAAAAACTTGTAAAGAAAACTAACCCTTGAGTTCTCTTATAATATGTCTCTTTATTCCATCACAGTCTAATTACTGTCAGGGCTATCCATATACACTACTATAATCAAGGAAGAAATGACATACGAATCATAAAGGTGAATACCAAACCCTTCTCTATGGTGTTTAAGGGAACAGTCACGTCATAAAGTTATTAAGGACTACACAGGCACTGCTTGAGTCAGAAGCAGGAGGAAGGGGTATCCTACCTCTACTCAAATTGTCCTCTAATCAAGAAAGTATGGAATTTTCACTTCACATGATCCCTGTGATGAAAACCATTAGATTAATCCCAAATGCCCACTTTTATGTTGTAACGTGTAGTCTTCATATTTAAACATTCAGACAGCTGTATTTTCTGACTGGTAGAACAATAGAGAAACCCTATTATGATTTAGTCTTAAACTATTTTTAATAATCAATAGTGCAATTCTTGAAAGATAAATATGTGTGTCTGCGTGTGTGTGCCATAAGTCAAACAGATCTGACACAGTAACATTAGTGAACAGCTGGTCACAACTGTAAAATAAAGCCATTCATTCTGGGATTTTTCTCACATGTCAGTAGTCCAGAAATACTCCCATAAGAAATATTTATATTATGAACTTAGTTAGCACTTTGTCTTGGACAAGGGGAGTAGATAAATGTAAAATCATTGAAACTATCCATTGACACTTGAGACGACAGTGTATACCTTTGGGAAATGTCAGGATCACCTGATCTCTCTTTTACCTGTAGAATGTATTAGTGGGCAGAGAGGAGGCCTAGAGAGTCTTCCCTTGAACATTCTACTTTCTCCCTCAAACTACTTCTATGGTCAAAGGATGTCCTCTAATCATGCTGCTACATTGCTCAGTGACAAATTAGTAGACATATCTAATGTACCAAAAAATAAATGAAGTGTTTATAGTAATGCTGATTTCCAAGTTCCTCTTTGTGAAACATGGGCTTGTCAACCTTGTCTCTGTATATCAATTCCTGTTTCCACTCACACCCCTCATGGACTTGATTTATAGACATAGTGTGACTACTGTAAAATCATCACACCCTCTGTATATTTGTGGGCCACTGAAGTAATATCTTTCTTCATTGCAGGCCACCTTCGTACGAAAGTCTTTAAAAGTCCATGCTACTCAGAGGCAGCCCCTTTCTGCTCTCAAGTTCATTAGGAAATGGCCTGAAACGCCAGCATGACAGCAAGCTGGCATCCTCTGAGGAATGTGCAAACCCTGCCTGCATCTGCCCATTCCCCCAGCTCAGTATCTCTGGGCGTTTCTGCAGTTGTTCTGAAGGCTTGGGGTGTTTATCTCCCACAGGCAGCTGAGCTGCCTCCCGTTTCATGAGCAGAGCAGTGGAATGCAGTGGAAGAGACCCAGGCCTCCGGCCACCCAGATTAGAGAGTTTTGTGCTGAGGTCCCTATATGGTTGTGTTAGACTGAACGACAGGCTCAAGTCTGTCCTTGTTCCTTGTTTGGGAAGCAAGTGGGAGGGGAGCAGGCTAAGGGGCTATATAACCCTTCAGCCTTCAGCCTCCCTGAACACCATCCAGCTGGAGAAGCCCAGCCACGTACTGTCAGGGTAAGTGGCGCCTGCCCAGGGATGTGACTTATAGATTCAAGTGGCTCTTTTATTACCCAGTGTAATAAGATGTTGTCTGCAGAGATCTGGCTGAACTCATGCACTGATAGTTTTGAATGAAGATTGTACTACTGAAATGATTGTGGCTTTTGGCTTTATGATCTAACATTAAAGACAAGACTAACATGTAGCTTGGTGTGGTGGAGGAGGTAGAGAAAAAGATGGAATAAAAGTTTATTCATGCTTGCCACCTGTGACATCGGTTTATACTAAACCAACAGCCCAGACCTTGCAGCACATGATAGGTATGTGTGTTAGCTGTTTGCAGTAAATGATACATTTTTTTTGTATTTAGGCACTGGAAACTTTGGGATTTGTTTGTGGTTCAGATTTGGTGTGGGGATGTTTTACTGGACTGTACTTTTGGTGCAGATAAGGTGTTCTGGAAGTGGGTTTTGGAAGTGAACAGAAGATAGTTGCCTAGTCTGTGATTTTGGCTGAATTTGTGTATTTGCTTCTGGGTTTCCCTGGTTCTAATTGGTAGTGTCTGATGTTGGACATATGTATCTCTCTTCAGCGTATCTGTGAGCTTACACGTTAGGCTCTGCATCATTGGTCACTTGCAGCGGAGCACAGCAAGTGATCAACTGAAACATTCTCTGCAAAGACAGAGGGAGGGAGCAGAGCTTGCATCTGACAGCTGTGTGTCTCTGCCACAGGGATGTCTGGTTTGCATTTCTTTCAGCTTAAAGTTCCCCTCAGCCTGGCGAGGCAAGCATGACTGTAAAGCCAGCCCTGCCATTCCAGGCTGAACTTCACTGCAAATCACGGCTTGGCAGCTTCAACCCGGACTGGAGTTTTCATGCTGAGATTTTCCTTGCATTTTGTGATTCATGACTAAATATGGTTTGCATGTCAAGACCAGTGAGCTGGGAACTGTAATGTTCTTTCTCCCTCCCCTCCCACTAACGACTCATTTTTGGCACACGATGCACTCTAGCCGGTTGGGGCAAACCCCCTGACCCGGGTGCAGTTCCAAAAGCAGACATTCGAGCGAGTTTTACCTAATTAGGAAATGCTTTGCTCCAAACTGAGCTGCTCATTCAGGTTAGATAAGAGTTCTAAATCCCTGACCCAGCTGTTTTTGGGACACAGAGACTTCTTCTCTGGTGACGGTATTCCTTTTAGAGATTATAAAACTCTTCCTCGACATTTTTTGCCAAATAAAAATACATTAACTGAATTTTGAGATTTATTTGTCTGCATTCTTGCTGATACTTGAGGTCAGCCTACTTTTTCTGAGTATATTCAAATACTCCCCTCAAATCACCACTACCCAAAAAAAAGGTTGTTAAGGATATCCCTGTATTCATGGCGTCTATACCTTCCCATTTTCAGAGACCGTCCTAATTCCAAATGTTTTGTCCTGTTTTCAGCCCTTACTTTTGGTTTGGCAAGTGTGCTTGGCACACCCACAGAGATCCTGCTAATTCCTTGGTGCCGGCCACCTCTGACAGCCATCTGGGCTCTTATAGCTTCTTCCACCTTGTCTCCTTGGTAGTTCTCACCTCTCTTCTAAAGCTTCATAGTCTGCTAGGAAGGAAGCCAAATCACATGAGCACCAAACATAATTCAGTGTCTGGGAAAGGAAAGGACAAGCCATGTGTAAGTCTACCTTCCATTCTTGCAAGTGCAATCCACACGTTGAAGGTTTTCATTCTAAGCCTTTGGCGCAGTGTGGAAAGAAAGCAAAGATTAGAAATAAAAAGATCTGGGTAGTGATACGAATCATACAATGATATGAATGATGATAACACTTTTATTGAGAATTGATAATGTGTGCCATTATAAATTATTTAAAATGCTTTTTTAAAAAATTTGAATTTCCATAAGTAATTCACTAGTTAAGTACTATTATTATTGCTGTTTTACAGTTAAGGAAATTGTGATTAAGAGGTATTAAAAAACTTACTACATCACACGGCTTCCAACTGGTGGAGCCTAGACTCAGTGTTCCTAGTCTGACTCCAAAGTCCAACCTCGTAATCTCTGTGGCTTGTAATTTCTATTGTCCTGAATGTATCAGTTCAAGGATCTTGAACAAGTCAATTTCTTGAGCCTTGATTTCCTTGTTTGTGGGTTGGAGATAATATTACATGCCCTGATTTTAAAATATATCATCTCAATTGAGGTTTACATTCTTTGCAAAGGGTTATGCTACTTGAAGCACCACTATGGAAATTCTAGGCATTTGGAAAGATGTAGCTTTGATTTTGTGGGAGCAGTATGGCAAAATTCCAACTGTCCTAGTTATTTTTTTTCCTACTTCCCAGAAATTTTCTTAAAAGAATTGTCTTTTATATCTAGATTTGGATGTGCAATCAATTTAAGAGATGGTGAACCTCAACTTGAAATCCTAATTGAGATCACAATGCCAGGCAGAAAACTCTGGGTGTCTTTCCCTTTTCAGAATACTGCCACCTGATTCTGCTTGGAAAAATGGAAGAGATTCTGAACTGGAAGCCAAGGAGTAGTCAAGGGGTAGCCAAGGGGTAGCCAAGGGGTAGCCAAGGGGCACCCGATCTTTGGTTGGAGCTCTGCCTCTAATGCCCTGTGTGCCCTCGAGCAAATCACTTCCCCTGGGTTTTCTTATTTGTGAAAATAAGGGCATTGGATGAAAATGTCCTCTAATAGGCCTTCACTCTCCAAAATTTGTAGGTAGATATTTCTGCTCCAGCCTTTCAAATTTTGTCAAAGGATCCACATTTAAAAGCGAGTTATTTAAAATTATGTTTTATTACCGAAGAAATACATGTTCAATTTAGAAAATTTTTAAAATACTGCAGCACCCAGAGAAGACAATTATGAAAACATCGACAAAACTCACCACTTCAAAATAATCCTAGTCAACATCTTGGAAAATATATTGTATCATTTTGCAATACATAAAAATACATTTTTAATGAGATAGTACAATGTCACTGTCTCTAACCTGTTATTCTTACATACGAACACAGCTTATCCTTTTCCTCCTCTTTCTTAATGGTAGAAAAGTATTCTACCACATGATGTGTAATTCATCAGACTCACCCTCACTTGTTGGATTTTTAGCTTAACGGTGACTTTTATTAATGGAGAATAATCACAACCCCTAAAATTTAAGGTATCTTCTTAGAAAGTTTTAATTCATTTTAATATTTCTATGGAGGTAAAACGAAAGTCCTCAGGATCTGAAAAATATTTTTCCTTTAAAAATTGACATTAAACACTTGAACATTTTCACATTTCTAAATTTTCATATGATGCTCCTCCCTCAAAAATCTACCTTTTTGAAAAAATTTTTAAAAGCCTATAGTATATCCAGAAAAACGTGTGTTTGAGTTAATACAGACAAGAAAATCTAGATGCTTTGTTAACACATGGAAGCGACTAGTCTCTGTGAAGATCTATGCTCTATAGTTTGTCCATTCATTCACTGGCTCAGTCCGTCACTAACGTGCTCGTGAGAACATGGGATGTGCCAATCGCTGTGCTAAGGGCCGGTTGTATAAACGTGGCAGTCAGAGTTTCAGCTTATCAAAAATGTACAGTCTAATTAAAGTACTTGGAGATAAAAGCTGTGTTGGCTGAGGGTGGGGGGAGTGCTAGGAGAACAGAGGAGGGCCTCAAACCCAGCCTATAGGTGGGAGTCATCAGGTAAGTGCCTCACCTGCTCCACCACAGCTGGGACTGCCTTCTCCCTGTCTTCTGTAGAACCCTGTGAAGCAGCTCCACTATGTGTGAAGAAGAGGACAGCACCGCCTTGGTGTGTGACAATGGCTCTGGGCTGTGTAAGGCCGGCTTTGCTGGGGACGATGCTCCCAGGGCTGTTTTCCCATCCATTGTGGGACGTCCCAGACATCAGGTGAGCAAAATTCTGATTGGAATGGAGAGAGAACAGGGCTATAGATTAGGTCCCTTTATGTCCACATGTATTCACAGACTGTTTATGGCTCTCTGCCTGGAAGTTATGTAACCTTGTTAAAAACATACCTCTGATGATTGATGTCTAGGAGTAAATGCCTATTTCATGTATAATGTAGACAAATTATCTGGTGGATGTCCACCAGATATAAAGTCTGCCCCTTTTCCATGTGTCCTTCTTGTCTAAATATAGTCATCATCATCATCACCATCTTTATCATCAACATAAATAGTTAAAAGTATCCTTCTATATACCATAGCTACCCTTTGGAAAGAAACTAAAATAAAAGCCCAGGTCACTCAACCTCATAGAGCTTGATGTTAGATGAAAGCAAGCATTGAGGCCAAATGTAATTTTACATGACGCTGTTAATAGAATATATTTGGATAGCCACATAGTAATTTTACATACTATGCATAAACAAAATATTGGTGGCAGCTATGTGATAAAAACTTGGTAAAATTCTTCTTCACATCAGAAATGTATTTTGCACATTGAGGCTAATGTGATTGATGTTTATGGCTCTCAGCTTGGCATATATTCGTGACAATAAGTAGTAGAAGCCTCTACCAATGAATGAAATCTGTCTGTCTCTTTGTCGAACTTTGTGCAATGGAGATGCTCTGCACAGACCACTATTTTATGGATCTGTGGCTGCTATGGCTGCTTGGCAGTTCTAAAACAGTCCACTGCAATTTAAAATCTAGTAATGGAAATTTTTAAAACTTCAACTTAATGATTTTAAAAAATGCAGCTGGCTAGTTTAAGCAAATGTCTTAATAGTTTATTGGTATGGATTTATCCATTAGAAATTAAGCATCAGATGGTTATTTGTAGATATAATGCTTTTATTATAATGGTTAAAAAATATTATTCATATACTTTTGAGGAGGTGACAACTTTAAAAGTACGGTTTAAAGGACTTATAAGAGGCAAAATTCCATTTAACTAATATATAAAATTTTATATATTCTTTCAAAAAATAATTACTGAGTGCCAAATATGTGCCAGGCAATTTGCTATAGTGATGAACAAGACAGACACAACCTCTGCCCTAAGAGAGCTCATCAAGGAACATAGAAGATGAAAAATTACAATGGAAAGTTGCCTTTCATACAGCATCCCTTGTTATTTGGAGGCTGATTCAGGTCTGTATCTAGTCAACTATGGGGTATTGCTTAAGAGCATCATGACAGTAAGACTCATATGGTTGCTGGTGCCAAAAGAGGAACTTTCTATCTCACTGATTTAACCTTTTGTGATTTGATTGTAATCGATTCTCAAGTTTGGGGAGAGGCTAACTCATACCATGTTGAACCTTTTTAGGGGGTGATGGTGGGAATGGGACAGAAAGACAGCTACGTGGGTGATGAAGCACAGAGCAAAAGAGGAATCCTCACCTTGAAGTACCCTATAGAGCATGGCATCATCACCAACTGGGACGACATGGAAAAGGTACAGCGAGTTAGCGGCAGCCGAATTCCTCAGGATGCATAATGCCCACGGCTCCCGATCCAAAACATTGCACCACTGCTGGGGGAAATATCTGGCTCGCATGGCTCAGTTGTACTTTCATGGGTTAATGTTTATTCTGGGTTATTGCTTGCTGGAAAAAAAAATCCTGAAATATTTCTTTGAAAAAAATCCCTTGCCTACAAGGATTTATAAATTAATTAGAGGGAGACAGTTCTGTAGATTAGAGCAGTAACCATTTGCCAGTGCTAGAAATTAATAGTCTGTTGCTCACATCAACTGGATTACCCTCCTAGAACAAGCATTGTAATCCCAGCCTGTAATCCCAGCCTGTAATCCCAGCACTGTGGGAGGCGAAGGTGGGACTCTTGTCACTTGAGGACAGGAGTTCGAGATCAGCCTGGGCAATATAGTGAGACCCTATCTCTACAAAAAACAATTTTAAAAAATTAGCTAAGCACAGTGGCACACACCTGTAGTCCTAGCTACTCAGGAGGCTGAGGTGGGAGGATTG